>NC_142879.1:108032500-108332500 GCF_051225735.1 Oryctolagus cuniculus
AGGGCTGGGCCAGGAGCTTGGAACGCTATCCAGGTCTCCCACATGGGTGCAGGGACCCAAGCTCTTGGTCCGTTGCCTGCTGCTTTCCCAAGTGCATTAGTAGGGAGTTGAATAGAAAGTGGAGCAGCCAGACTTGAACCAGCGCTCATATGGGATGCTAGTGTCGCAGGAGATGGCTTAACCTGTTGTGTCACAACGCTGGCCCCAATCACTAACCATTTTGCTTTCTCCATGATTTTGTCTTTTCTAGGATTTTTTTTTATTGGATATACTTTAAATAAAATTATATTTATCATTTTAAGACTGGCTTCTTAGTAATATGCATTATTTCTCCATTTGTCTAGTTCCTCTTTGATTTCTTTCATCAGAGTTTATAGTTTTCCTAGAAGTTATCTTGATGATTTTTTAAAAAGATTTATTTATTTATTTGAAAGAGTTACACAGAGAGAAAAGGAGAGGTAGAGAGAGAGGTCTTCCATCTGCTGGTTCACTCCCCAGTTGGCTGCAACAGCTGGAGCTGGGCGGATCCGAAGCCAGGAGCCAGGAGCTTCTTCCAGGTCTCCCATGTGGGTTCAGGGGTCCAAGGACTTGGGCCATCTTCCACTGCTTTTCCAGGCCATAGCACAGAGCTGGATCAGAAGTGGAGCGGCCAGGACTTGAACTGGCGCCCATGTGGGATACTAGCATGGCAGGCGGCAGCTTTACCCGCTATGCCACAGCACTGGCCCCTATCTTGCTGATATTTTATTGGATTTATACCTAGGCATTTTTTCTGGGATTGATATCTTCAGTAGTATTGTGTTTTTAATTTCAAAGCCCAGTTGTTCATTGTTCACATGAGATCTTTTATTAACTATGCATCAGACAATCCGCCTGTAGCTTCTTAGTTCCAGGAGTGCTTTTGTCATTTTTTTCCAAACTCCCTGCGTAGAAGATCATACTGTCCATGGACAAAGACAGCTTTGTTCCCTTTGTCCATTCTTGCCTCATTTACTTCCGTTTCTTGCCTCATTGCGTTAGCTGGAACTTCACTCTGATTTTGAAAGGGAAGGCAGAGGAGGACATCTTGTCCTGTTCCTGACCTCAGCGGGAAAGCTCCCAAGCTTCTGTGTGTGAGGGTTTTTGAAGGCATTCTTCACTCAGTTGGGGAAGTTTCTCCTCCTTTCCTAGTTTACTAAGAACTTGCTTTTTGTGTTTTAATAATGAATTAGTGTTGAATTTTCTCAAATGCTTTCTATGCATCAGTTGACATCTATTTTTTAATTTGTTGCTATGATGTATTATATTAATTGATTTTTGAATATTGAACCAGGCTTGCATTCCTGAGATATATCCCACTTAGTATAAGTCTCTTTATACATTATTGAGTTAATCTGCTTATATGAAGGGCCCTCAAAAATTTTAGGGAAAATGCATATTATGCAAAAACTATGAACAGTTTTAATTTTTTTTGCACCAAAATAAATTAATCTTTTTTTGTTTTGTTTTTGTTTTTTTTTCTTTTTATCTTTTTGTTTATTTTTTTAAATTTTTTTTCTTTTTTTTTCTTTTTTTTTGTCTCTTTTTCAAATAAATTAATCTTTTCATTCCATTTTCCATAGGTTTTTTTTGAATGCCTATAATATTTTCTTAAGGATTTTTGCATATATTCTTATGAAATGTTGATCTGAGGTTTAATGTTATTGTAATTGCTTTGTCTGACTTTGATGTGAAGCTATTCCTGACTGTGCAGAATGAGTTAGGAACCATTCCCAATAGTTCTATATTGTGAAAGAGTTCGCAGGGAATTCACGTACATATTTTTTCTAAACGATTCTCCGGAATTCACTAGTGAAACCATTTATGCCTGATGATTTCTGTATTGAAGTGTTATCAGTGATTCTACTTTGTTAATAGAAACAGTTTCGGATGGTCTGTTTCTTCTTGTGGGAGTGTTAGCAGACTGTGTCTTTTAAGGAGTTAGTTCTTTTCATCTGAGTGCTCAGACCTGTGGGCATAGAGTTGTTCATGTGCTCGTCGGTATCCTTTTACTGTCCATGAGATCCGTAGATATGTCCCCTCCTTCATTTCTGACATTAGTGTGGTGATCTGTGTCTTCTCTCAGTTCTTTCTCATTAGTCTGGGAGTCTCCTACCAATTTTACTGGTCTTTTTGAAGAACCACCTTATGGTTGTGTTGATTTTCTTTATTGATTTGCTGTTTTCAATTTCATTGATTTCTGCTGTAAAAATTTTATTATTTCTTCTCAATATTTGGGTTTTATTTGCTCTTATTTTCCTAGGTTAAAAGGGAAACTTGAGCGGTTAAATTTATCTCTCTTCTACCATATGTATTAAGTGCTGTACATTTCCCTCTGACCACTGCTTTTGGTGCATTCTACAAATTTTGATATGTTTTCATTTTCATTTAGCTCAGAATATTTTTAACTTTTCCCTAAGATTTATTTGACAACTCTTAGTTGCCACTTAGTGCTGTGTTGATTAATCTCCAAGTGTTTGAGATTATTATCTTTCTGGTATTGATTTCAAGTTTAATTTCATTGTGGTCTGACAGCTGAAAGTTTATGATTCCTGTGATTTTAAGTGTTTCATTCTGTGGTTCAGAATGTGACACATCTTGGTGAATGTTCTAGGTGAACTTGAGAAGAATCCATATGGGGCTACTTCAGTTTTCATTTTTGAATGATTTCTGTTGAATTCTCCCACTCCAATTATAATAGTGGACTCATCTATTTCTCCTTCTGGTTCTATCAATTTTTATTTCATAGAGTTGACACTGTCTTTTTAGACACATAATCATCAAAGATTGTCATGATTTCCCATAGAATTGGCCTCTTTATTACCATACAATGCTTCTCTTTATACCTTATAACTTTCTTTGCCATTAAGTTGTCTGTGTCTGCAATTAATACAGCTACTCCTGTATTCTTTCAATTAATGTTAGCATGGTATATCTTCTCCATCCATTCACTTTTAATCTATATGTGTCTTTATATTTAAAGCTGGTTACTTACAGACAACAGTAGAGTTTTATTTTTAGATGTTTAGACTGTTTCAGTTCAAACTGATTATTGATGTAGTTGGATCAACATATCACATTTATTATTTTTTCTATTTTTTTGCTTTCCTTGTCTTCCAGCTTGGGTGGGATGACTGGAGCCAGCTGAAGTTGTATATTTATCTTTTCTGAAATGAAAAGCTATAGGGCGTGGAAGTGGTATTTTCTTTCTTCCTGTGGAAGGCCAGAACTGGCGGGATTTGGGGATATTTCTCTTCCCTGAGGCCAGTTAGGCTCTGATAAAATGCTGGCAGGTTAAGGTCTGGTTAAGAGTTTCTCCTGAGGGCAGACCTTGCTGAGAGAGAGAGAAGGCTTTGGTATATTTTACAATGGCCACCATTCATTCTCCTGCCAAATTTTTCTCCAAGAATAACTGAGGGCAAGGCCAAGCTCCTGGAATTAAAACTCAGAAAAGCATGGGCTCTTCTCCCTGGTGAGTGGCCGTCCCTTGAGTTTGTCCACACTCAGCCTCCAATAGTTGTCCAATTACAGTTCAGATTGTTCTGCCCCTGCACCGGCTCCCACACAGAGGGTTCAGCTTGTTGATTTCAGCTCCTGTAAACTGGGACTCGAGTCTGGAAGGCAGCAGTTTGCCCTGTGACTTCACTGCTTTTATGGGTCTAATTGGTGATTTTTCTTTGTTCAGATCCTCTTCATTTATTGGGACAGAGTGACAACTTCCAAGTTTTTTACACGTGAGACCAGGAATTAGAAGCCTGTGCTACCTTTAAAATTCTAACTCATGTGGTAATTATTTGTGAACTATCATAATCCTACCTCTAATCAGAGAGCTTTATAGCCACTTGAATGCAAGGCTGTCTTACCTGTTATTTTCCCCCTACCCCAGTCATCAGATACACAGGCGGCATTTAAATACTGGAAGTGTACTGGAGGGAGATCAACCACTGGGACAACAGAGACTGTAGACAAATCCAGCTTTCACCAAAGACAATGATCAAAGCAGTAGCATACATGGCAATCTTTTTTTTTTTTTTAAGATTTATTAGTTTATTTGAAAGTCAGAGTTACACAGAGAGAAGAGAGGCAGAGAGAGAAAGAGAGAGAGGTCTTCCATCCGATGGTTCACTCCCCAATTGGCCACAACAGCCGGAGTTGTGCCAATCCGAAGCCAGGAGCCAGGAGCCTCCTCCGGGTCTCCCACACAGGTGCAGGGGCCCAAGCACGTGGGCCATCTTCTACTGCTTTCCCAGGCAGTAGCAGAGAGCTGGATGGGAAGAGGAGCAGCCGGGACCTGAACCAGCACCCATATGGGATGCCGGCACCCCAGGCGTCAACCCACTGCGCCACAGTGCCAGCTTCATATGGCAATCTTAAGACCTCACTATCTCAGATGCTATAGTAAAATGTCAGTACAGAAAATGAATGTTCTTTGAGTGTGGATGTGCAGCATGGGATGCAAATGTATTGTCAGTGGCGACTTTAGAAATGTGCTCTTAAATCTTAAAAACCTTCAGGTCTGAAATTCTTAAATATCCACCCTGACTTTCCTCTCTCCTCTCTCCCCTCTCCTCTCTCCTCTCTCCTCTCTCCCCTCTCCCCTCTCCCCTCTCCCCTCTCCCCTCTCCTCTCTCCCCTCTCCCCTCTCCCCTCTCCCCTCTCCTCTCTCCCCTCTCCCCTCTCCTCTCCTCTCCTCTCCTCCCCTCCCCTCCCCTCCCCTCTCCTCTCCTCTCCTCTCCTCTCCTCTCCTCTCCTCCTTAAATACCTGACTTTTCTCTCTCTCCCCTCCCCTCCTTCCTCCCTTCCTTTCTTTCTTCTTTTATTTATTTGAGAGCTAGAGCTATAGACAGAAAGAAAGGTCTCCCATCTGCTGGTTCACTCCCCAAATGGCTGCAACAACCAGAGCTGGGCCAGACCAAAGTCAGGAGCTAGGAGCTTCTTTCAGGTCTCCCACGTGGGTAGAGGGACCCAAGCATTTGGGCCATCTTCTGCTGCCTTCCCAGGCCTTCAGTAGAGAACTGGATCAGAAGAGGAGCACGTGGGACTCAAACCGGTGCCCAAATGGGGTGCTGGCACCACAGCCAGAGGCTTAGCCTGCTATGCCACAGTGCTGGCCCCCACCCTGAATTTCTGATTCAGTAGGGCAACACTCGGGAAATGTACTGCTAAAAATAACTAAGAGTGGCCAGGAGCTGTGAGCCAGACAGGAAAGTATAGAGTTTCAGCTTGGGAAGATGAAAAAATTCTCGAGCTAAATGATGGATGTACGTAAGTGTTTGTACAACAATATCTTTATACTTATTTCCATCAAGTTATGGACTTCAAAATGACAATTTTTATGTTATGTACATTTTTTCTTAGTAAGAAATTCATATAAAATGGAGCACTGTTGGGTAAGTGTGTTGTACAACCAGTTTTGGGAACTGCAGAGCTAGAACACGTGTGTAAACTGGTTCTGGACATTTCAGAAGAAGCAGTCTATGGCTTTGATTTAGGCCCTAAGCCTGAGATTATATCTTGTCCCTTTGTCTGCTGTGGGTCAGGTTCTTTTTTTCTTTTTTTTGACAGGCAGAGTGGACAGTGCGAGAGAGACAGAAAGAAAGGTCTTCCTTTTGTCGTTGGTCCACCCTCCAATGGCCGCCGCGGCCGGTGCACTGCACTGATCTGAAGCCAGGAGCCAGGTGCTTCTCCTGGTCTCCCATGCTGGTGCAGGGCCCAAGGACCTGGGCCATCCTCCACTGCCCTCCCGGGCCACAGCAGAGAGCTGGCCTGGAAGAGGGGCAACCGGGACAGAATCCGGTGCCCCGACCAGGACTAGAACCCCGGGGGTGCCAGTGCTGCAGGTAGAGGATTAGCCTAGTGAGTCATGGTGCCGGCCAGCTAGGTTCTTAAATACAGATTACTGAGTGTAAAACTATCACCCAGAATCCACAATTTTACCTTAGGTGAAAAGAATAAAAATAAACCCAATTTAATTTGAAGCAAGCACTGGCCAAACATTGCTAAATGCAATAAATTGACTCAGTTTATATTTGTTTTTATTTACCAAGTACTGTTTGATGAACTTTGACCTCAAACACCTTAATTTAATTCCAGAAATGTTCTCTGCAAAGGCCACTGTAATGTAAGTTTTTCTCATATACAAATAGGGTGGCCAGATTAAGCAACATGAAGAAGATATTAAATTTGAATTCCAGTCATACAACAAATACATTTTTAGCATATGTCTTAGGAAACATTTGGCAGCCCCTATGTAAGATAAAGTCTCAGGTTTTGCAGACATTCTGCTTGTCTGACAGTTAAGGCCGTAGCAAGCCGTGTCTCCCACAGTTTGTGGACAATACCAGTAGGTTTCTAGACACGGTCCACTTCCAGGTGCCTTGGAGGCCAGGCTGAGACGTCCTTGCACTAGGTGGTGCGTATGGTCCTTCAGTGTAGGAGAGGCGCTTTCAGTGGTCCGTGAATGATCTAAAGCAACCCTGGTTACCTCATTTTTCCTCACAGCACTTGGATTAAATGTGACTGCATGATGTCATTTGATTAATGAGACAAACGAAAAATTGAGAACTTTGGAGATTTTCCCTTAATGATTAAAAAATACATAGGGGTATGGGTACTACTGTTTTTTCTTGTAATTCCCCCCACCTTGCATGTGATGACACACTGCTGAGCTGTCTTGGAACTAACTGGAATAGCAGCAACGTAAGATCCTAAGTCGCCACGTAGAGGATAGCGTGGCTGAAAGTCAAAAGTGTCTGGGTCCTTCGTGATGCTGAGACACTGGATTAGCCAATCTTTCGTTTAAAGCCTTCATGTTGTGTGAGATTGTACATGCATATCTTTATTTTAAAACTTTTTGATTTGGATTTTCTCTTATTTGCAGTTGATTCTAAAGAAAACAGTATTTTTGGTAAATAATTGAATAGTCATTGCGAAGTTTTGCAACCAGCAGAGAGTCTGGCTGTTTTTGGATATGTTGAGTTACCTGATACCAAGCTGATCTTTTTGCAAATTCCAAATAATTAGTTGTCTTCTTCTTCTTCTTCTTCTTCTTCTTCTTCTTCTTCTTCTTCTTCTTCTTCTTCCTCTTCTTCCTCTTCTTCCTCTTCTTCCTCTTCTTCCTCTTCTTCCTCTTCTTCTTCTTCTTCTTCTTCTTCGACAGGCGGAGTTAGACAGTGAGAGAGAGACAGAGAGAAAGGTTTTCCTTCTGTTGGTTCACCCCACAAATGGCCGCTACGGCTGGCGCACTGCGCTGATCCGAAGCCAGGAGCCAGGTGCTTATCCTGGTCTCCCATGTGAGTGCAGGGCCCAAGCACTTGGGCCATCCTCCACTGCCTTCCTGGGCCACAGCAGAGAGCTGGACTGGAAGAGGAACAACCGGGACAGAATCCGGAGCCCCAGCCAGACTAGAACCCCGGGGTGCTGGCGCTACAGGCAGAGGATTAGCCTAGTGAGCCGCGGCGCTGGCCCCAAATAATTAGTTCCGTATTTCTTGAAATGCAGTCCTTTAACTCTCACAAGTGGTGACACTATTACCTTGAAGCAGTGTACTCAGATTTTTCCATTCTCCTGTTTTCCTTCTGTGACTTTTCTTTGCTACTTGTTGGTTTTATTTTCTGTCTCCATCTCTGCTCACCTCTTATTTTTTGGTGCCTGTTAAGGTTGTGTTTCTGGCCCACTTCTTTTAAGAACCTCTGTGCTTTTCTTGAGTGACTTAATCATCATCATAAATGATGGCTCAAATATGTGCCTTCCATGCTTCCCTCTCTCTCTGGTCGTCAGATCCTAAAATTCAATCCACTTGCCATTTTCCTATGTGTATTGCTGTTGACATCTCAGTCTCACCCTGTGTAAAGCTGACCTTAACTTTCTTATAAAATCTCTTCTGAAGGTACTTCAAATTTTGTGGAAAAATCGAATTAAAAGATAAGTTTATTTTGGTTAAAAAATTGAAATCCATGCGCAGTTATTTTCATAATACATATTTTATACAAGTATTTTTGAAGTACCCTTATTATGCCCCCAAATAAACACCATGTACCCATTCAATTCAGAATATGGAAATCACCCCAGATTTAGTTGACCTCCAAGTACTACTTCATCTTTCTTATTCTGAAATTAATTTTTGCAGCAATACAGGTGGGACTTCAAAAAGTTCATGGCAAATGGAATTAAAAATAAAATAAAAATATATAAATTTTATTCCTCAGCATGAGCTCTGCCAAGTTTTGTAAATCATGATACCAACCCTTTAGTCTACCCTTAAAAACAAGGTCCTGGGAATCTAGCCTTATCCTTGCAGTCTTTTTTACCTTATTATCTACAGAAAAATCGATGCCCTTTTAAGATTCCTTGAAGGGTCATTATGTTATTAAAACTATGTGTATAGGGGCTGGCGCTGCGGTGCAGTGGGTTAAAGCCCTGGCCTGAAGCACCGGCATCCCATATGAGTGCCGGTTCGAGTCCTGGCTGCTCCTCTTCCAATCCAGCTCTCTGCTGTGGCCTGGGAAAGCAGTAGAAGATGGCCCAAGTCCTTGGGCCCCTGCACCCACATGGGAGACCCAGAAGAAGCTCCTGGCTTCTGGTTTTGGATCAGCGCAGCTCTGGCCGTTGCGGCCATCTGGGGAGTGAACCAGCGGATGGCAGCCCTCTCTTCCTGTCTCTCCCTCTCTGTGCAACTCTGACTTTCAAATAAATAAAATAAATCTTTAAAAAAAACTATGTGTATGAAATACATACATTTTGTTTTCTTTATTTAAATAATAAGTAAAATATTAGGAAACAAAAATAAATCAGGAACTAAATCAAGACTAATGATTTGCTTTGTTTGACAAGAGTGAGCAAGTGCATTATTGTGTTGGAAAGGACTCGCTGCCAAAACTTTCCTGGGAAGTTTTCTGGGAAAACTTTGGAGGACGTGCTCAGAGCACGCCCGTAGCAAGCTCCTTAGTCTACATGCATGCAGAACGCCAGCAAGCATAATGCTCCGAGTATCCTGAAACAAACTGTTCCCTGTGTGCTCCTGACTGGTCCACTTCTGCCTTGACCGCACCACTTCCATCTCTTGGTAGCCACTGCTTTGATCGTGCTTTGTCTTCAGACTGGTACAGGTACAGTCAGGCTTAATCTGCTTCACAAATCTTCAAAGGAATGTTTCAGGACGTGGCTCCCATTTGTTCAAAATTTCTGTGGAAAGATCAGTTCTTGTGTGCGAGCTGATCTGGGTGCAGCGGTTTTGGCAACCTCAAACAGGAAATTTGCTCCACTTCAGTTTTTTTAGTCAGAATTGTGTATGAGGAAGCGGTTGGTGTATCTGTGGTGTTTCTGTTACTGCTGCTGTCAATCACCAATCTTCTTCAATTAGGGGAGAAGAAGATCGGATTTTTTCTCCCCAGTTGATGTGGATGGTTGGCCACTGCAGGCTTTATCTTATCATTCTTTCTAAAAATGAGTTATCCCTTTGTAAGCTAATTATTTTGGGGTACATTTTCCTTATAAACTTTTTATAAAACATCAGTGATTTCACCATTCTTCCACTCAATATTTACCCTAAGTGTAATGTTTTTTCACATCAGTATTTTTATCTTTTTTACCCAGAAACCTTTTATTTAAGGTATACAAACTTCATGCCTTTCATAAATAGAACTTTAGAAACATAGTGATTCTTCCCACTCTACCGACCCTTCCTCCCACACACCCACCCTTCTTCCTCCTGCCTCTCCTATTCCCATTTTTATTTTTTACTAAGATGAATTTTCAATTAACTTCATACATATAAGATTAACTCTATACTAAGTAAAGAGTTCAACAAATATGAAAAAACAAGTTGAAACAAGGGCTGTTCAAAGTCATTGCACCTCAAATTGTCAAGTTCATGTGTATAGATTACTACCTAGTGTTTGTTTTTTGCTTCAATTTGAGAATTCATGTCGCTCTGATAAGGGCGCTTTTCAAACGGATGCCTTAACCTTTTAGTGCCTTGAGCTAGGTCCTGTTCCAACATATTATAGCAAATTAATTTGTGTTTGCTTTGGTGCAAGATAACTGAAATCCATGCACATTTCCCTAGCGTGCATTTCCATGATATTTTTGGAAATTCTTCATACATCCTTGTTCAATCCCACCTTATATCTCTTTAGTCTGCTTTTTTTTTTTTTAAAGATTTATTTATTTGAAAGTCAGAGTGGCACAGAGAGAGAAGGAGAGGGAGAGAAAGAGAGAGACAGTTTTTCCATCTGTTGGTTCACTCCCCAGTTGGCCGCAACGGCAGCAACTGTGCCGACTGAAGCCAGGAGCCAGGAGCTTCTTCCGGGTCTCCCACCTGGGTGCAGGGGCCCAAGGACTTGGGCCATCTTCCACTGCTTTCCCAGGCCATAGCAGAGAGCTGGATCGGAAGTGAAGCAGCCAGGACTAGAACTTGCACCCATATGGGGTGCCGGCACTGCAGGTAGTGGCTTTACCCACTAGGCCACAGCGCCAGCCCCTAGTCTACTTTTTTTTTTTTTTTTTTTTTTTGTGCTTCAGCTTGTTAAATGTAGGAGTGTATCATCTCAGATCATCATTGATTGTTGCAAAGCCCTCTCTCATTTCAGTCTGTTTCAGTTGCTTATTTCCCTCCATTTTTGATCTTCAGTTAAATTTCTTAAGTTTTCCACATAGATGTTTCTGTGTCTGATACACAGATGTATCTTTGGAAAACTATATGTCCTTGTTTCTGTACATATATTTAAAAATATGCATACATTATTCATGTATAGAGAAAACATGTGTTTCTTAAAATATGTTTAATATATTCACTTAACACCAGTTTTTTTAATGTGAGGCAATGGTGCCTTGTCAGTATGAGTGTATATGCCTACACACACACAAACACACACACATATATATATTTAAAGATTTTATTTATGTACTTGAGAGGTAGAGTTACAGACAGTGAGAGGGAGAGACAGAGAGAAAGGTCTTCCCTCTGTTGGTTCACTCCCCAGATAGCCTCAATGGCCGGAACCATGCTGATCCAAAGCCAGGATCTTCCTGGTCTCCCATGCAGGTGCAGGGGCCAAAGCACTTGGGCCATCCTTCACTGCTTTCCCAGGCCACAGCAGAGAGCTGGATTGGGAGAGGGCAGCCAGGACTAGAGCCGGCACCCACATACAATCAGCCATATATAGTTCATATATAGCTTTATTACACCACAAAGTTGTTTATAGTGGATATGCCTCATCTTATGCATGGGATCTCCAAGTAAAGGTCATCTAAATTCAGTATAATTTGCAGTACAAAATGAATAAGATTGTCCCTAGTGTCTTCTCTCAGATTCTTGTGGCTACTTCCCCAGGGAATGTGGCCAGCGTGTGATGGCTAGGACAGGAAGTGCATGCATAATTATCTTCACTTAGAAAATTATCTCTAAATGAGTCTGTATCCTTGAGATAAAAGACTCACCCGCCCACTTTCCTACTAATGTTTGATGTGATCTACAACTCTAAAATTTATCAGTAAGTGGGCAGTTATTTTATGTCATTTTTCTGATCAGTAATTTTCTTGAGCTTCTCTTCACATATTTTTTAATCCATTGGAGTTTTTCCTAATTTAAATTATGTTTTTCCACTCTTCAGTTGTATTTCCCAGGACTTTTCTAGTTCCTGTAAAAGAGGGCTGTAAAAAGGAACCATTATTATTTTGGATTTTTTTTTTTTTGAAAAAAAAATTTTTTTTTGACAGGCAGAGTGGATAGTGAGAGAGAGAGAGAGAGACAGAGAGAAAGGTCTTCCTTTGCCATTGATTCACCCTCCAATGGCCGCCGCAGCCGGCACACCGCCCTGATCCGATGGCAGGAGCCAGGTGCTTCTCCTGGTCTCCCATGGGGTGCAGGGCCCAAGCACTTGGGCCATCCTCCACTGCCCTCCCGGGCCACAGCAGAGAGCTGGCCTGGAAGAGGGGCAACCGGGACAGAATCCGGCGCCCCGACCGGGGCTAGAACCCGCGGTGGAAAGTTCTTTTGTGGAGTGTGCCGTGTGCCTAAGTTCACATCACTGTGCTATCCCAGTGGGCATTCCAACAGCTACACATGGATATGAGAGCACAGATGAGGTCAGGATACATCTCTAAATGCTAATGTGAGTTTTCCCTTAAATTCGAATGAAAAGGAAAATGCAGGCATACATTGAAAGCAGGGAGCACCACAGCGGCCCGTTCAGTTAGACCACGTAGCAGCGCGGAGACTGTCCCCAGTACTCTCACCTCTGTCGGGCCCAGCGTCTTGCTTCTGTTCTCTGGTTTCTTCGGAAGCCTCATGTGGAACAGAAAACTCACAAGGAAGCACCTGGAGACTGACCCTGAAGTGCTTTATCAGAAGGGGTGGCCCATGGCCTGCAGCGGGGGTCTCAGGTGCCGCTGTGCGTGGCCGGGTCCCCACCCTTGGTTGAGAGAGGGGAGTGAAGGGCCGCCCTGTCTCACTTCCCCTTCAAGTCACTTGTGGAAGGAACACTTTACAGTTGAAGCTGAAATAAGTTGGAGATCTTACAGAAACATTTCAGACCACAAACCAAACTGTCATTTTTAAATATTTGAAAGTGTGTACAAACCATATGAGTCTACTTTTGTGAAAAATGTGGCCTTTGGGGCTAGCACTGTGGTGCAGTAGGTTAATCCTCTGTCTGCGGCGCTGGCATCCCATATGGATGCTGGTTCATGTCCTGGTTGCCCCTCTTCCAGTCCAGCTCTCTGCTGTGGCCAGGGAGGGCAGTGGAGGATGGCCCAGGTGCTTGGGCCCTGCACCCGCATGGGAGACCAGGAGAAGCACCTGGCTCCTGGCTTCGGATCAGCGTAGCTCAGGCCATTGTGGCCATTTGGGGAGTGAACCAATGGAAGGAAGACCTTTCTCTCTCTCTCTCTCTATCTCACTCTCACTGTCTGTAACTCTACCTTTCAAATAAATGAAATCTTTTAAAAAAATGTGGCCTTTGCAATAATGGCTAGACATCTTTTTAAATTCACATTTCTTCTTGACTTGTACTTTTGCACAGCTTGGTACACTTTACAAATGTTCTTTGGAACACTGGACTTTCGGTTTAGATGACATCCATGGCCATTTTAGCTCTGAGATTCTCTGACCTCTATCTGTTTGGATAGAGACTGTGTGAATCCAGCCAAGCTCCTTCAGTGATTTAACCCATTACCTTTTGCCTTGGTTTCCAGTTCTAGGGCTGGGTAATCATTAAATAGATGTTTGTTAGACAAATAACTTCCCAGCCTCTGCTTTGCTGATGTACAGCCAGTAACTGACAGGTGGAAATGACCTAGTTTTGCTTTATTTGGGGGTTATTTACAGTTAATAGTCAGTGTTGCAGGTTCTAGACAAGACATCAGGAATATATAGAATGGTAATACATTGTCTTGCCATTAAGCTGAAAGATAATGAGGCATATTGAAAAATCCCTGCAAATTAAGGCATGTATGATAATATAATAGTATATTATAGATAATAATATAATAACCAAAGATATTACACATGTTGTATCAGAAGGGACATGTGGGCCTGGGGAATGGGTGAGGAATTAAAAGCGTAATTTGTGAGAGAAAGCGGTCTTGTCAGAGGTGGCAGCAGGAGCCGCAGCTTTGAGCAGTCAGGACTTTGACTCATGTGTCGCTCAGCGTTCTAAAAGCACATTTACCCATTCACGCTGAAGTGCTTGTGTAAGTCAGCAGTGTGTTAGCTCAGAAAACAGCCAGGGAGTTTCTAGCTGGAATTATTCGGTCTTACCGTGAATCTGAATTATGGTTGCTTATTTAATGAAATGATTATGTTGTTTATTACCCTGTAAGCTACGGACAGCACATTGTAGAGTCTGCAGCTGACATATTGCCTTCAGGATAATCAAATGATCATCTATGAGGAATTACCTATTTTCTCATCAGTGGCGCTTTTCAACCTATTCATAATGAAGGATCATTAGTTTTTGTGAAGTAAATATAAAATAAAAATGAATACTACTTAAATAAAAGTAAAAATAGTGTGGTGGTCAGAGAGCTGTGAAGGTTTCCGAATCTGCACTCTTGAGTTACTGCAAAATTAGAGCGCAGATTGATAGCAGTTATGTCGTGCCGCTTAAGTAGCTGCATTGTGTAGTAACTTTATACAAAAATCCCAGAGGCCATGGTCGCCATCATTACTGGGAGAATTCTCTGCGGGGGACTAGGTTTGCGTTTGTGACCAAACAGAAGACAGAGCACGTGCTACGGGTATGGAGGGTGATTGGAGCGCAGACAACGAAGAGAGAAGACAACACAAGGAAACATTCAAGATTGTGGCAGCTCATGTTGTCCGCCTGGCATTGCAGGGTAGGCCGAACGTAAAAGAAGGGGAAACAACTCACCCCCAGGAGTGGACTGAAGGCTTCGCTTGGAGGTGGGCCTGGCCTTGACCCGCACCAAACAGTCCTTTTCTACGAGCACCTTGAAGGGCCACCGTGATGTAGATAGCTGGTTTGTACACCGATTTGGAAGTCTGGGCTCCAGTACTGCTGAGCTCCCACAGGTGGGAAACAAGTTTAGATGCCAGACGAGGGCATACCTGCTCTGTGTTTAACCCTCTCAAAATACAGAGTACAGAAACATCGATGTGTTCCAAATTTCATTTAAACTTCATTCCACAGTTATACATTATATTGTTCATATAACATGAAACTGTACTTTGCAAAATATATCCAATAGAACTGGGGTGTAAAGCAATGAGAGCTCTTTGTGTAAAAAAATGTAAAAACTGGTTAAAAACGAAATATTGTCAATAAATGAGAAATATGTTCCCTATAGGTCATTGGTTTACCTTGACTCTTTCTTTGAATCATGGCTCCTTTTCACCACCAGGTGGCAGTAAAAGCCAGGAAATGATGCAAATGTAGTAAATCTAGGTAGAGATTGAAGTTTTCACATTATTTACACTTTAAAAATTATTTATTTTCACTCTACTTGAAAAGGTGAGGGGGCCAGTGCTGAGCTGCAGTAGGCTAGGAATCCACCTGTGGCACTGGCATCCCACTATTTCATGTCCTGGGTGCTCCTCTTCTGATCCAGCTCTCTGCTAATGGCCTGGGAAGGCAGTGGAGGATGGCCCGAGTACTACCTGGGCCCCTGCACCCATGTGGATATCTGGAGAAGCTCCTGGCTCCTGGCTTTGGATCTGCCTAGCTCTCCTGTTGCAGCCTTTTAGGGGGTCAATCAGTGGATGGAAGACCTCTCTGTCTCTCCCTCTGTAACTCTGCCTCTCAAATAAATAAATAAATAAATGAATAAAATAAAAAAAGAGGAAGGGGTAGAGAGAGAACTAGATACAGACAGAGACATTTGTTATCCACTGGTTCATTCCCCAAACACCCGCAACAGCCAGAACTAGTTTGGGCTGAAGCCAAAAACCTGGAACTCAATCTGGGTCTCCCACATGTGTCGGGGGGACCCAAGTACTCATACAGTCCCCTGCTGCAGGAAGCTGGATTGGAAGCCGAGCCAGGACTCAAATGCTGGCACTCCAGTGTCCCAAGTGGCAATTTAACTGCTCTGCCAAATGCTCACCTCTGTTTAGACTTTTTTATTTATTTATTTTGACAGGCAGAGTGGACAGTGAGAGAGAGACAGAGAGAAAGGTCTTCCTTTGCCGTTGGTTCACCCTCCAATGGCCGCCGCGGCCGGCGCACCACGCTGATCCGAAGGCAGGAGCCAGGTGCCTCTCCTGGTCTCCCATGGGGTGCAGGGCCCAAGTACTTGGGTCATCCTCCACTGCACTCCCTGGCCACAGCAGAGAGCTGGCCTGGAAGAGGGGCAACCGGGACAGAATCCGGCGCCCCGACCGGGACTAGAACCTGGTGTGCCGGCGCCGCAGGCGGAGGATTAGCCTAGTGAACCACGACACCGGCCAGTTTAGACTTTTAAATACTGACAGCAGTCTGCAGTTTACATTTCTGCAATTAAGAACAGAAGAATGGAGGGAAAATGTGTGTGTGTGAGAGAGAGATAAAGAGAGAGAGAGAGAGCACACGCGTGAGCACTGGAAAACATTTGCTTTGCCACTTACACTTTACAATGCCATGGATTATCCACTTCCAGATCACTTCTTTGTTAAAACCGCTGCTCTCTGAACCCCGTCATTACGGGCATAGCAATCACGGGTTCACGTTGCACATCTCCCATCTTGGCAGTCATCTTCACCGGGTTGATCTTGACCTTTGTCTGCATGGTAACACCCTGCAGTTACGGGTTATGGAGTCCTCACTGTAGAGGGGCTGGTCCGTCTGCAGGCCTAGCTTTCCCCTCGCCGTGCCATTCCTTGTCTCCTTCTCGAGTCATCTGCAGGTCGCAGCTTCTCCCTCCACTCTTTCCCAGAACCCTGTTTCCCTATTCCTTCAGCCCCTCTGTCCCAGATGAAGCCCAGGGAAGAAAATGTCACAGCCAAGAAGTCAAAGGGAAGTTGGAACCAAAGCCCTTCCTTCTTTACTTCCTGTAAATCCAGCCTCCTCAACTCTTTCATTTACTTGTTTATTTGGAAGACACACACACACACATGCACACACACACACATGCACACACATGCACGCATGCACACACATGCACACACGCACACACACGCTCTCACACATGCATGCACACACACGCACACGCATGCACACGCATGCACACGCATGCACACACACATGCGCACACACATGCACACACATGCACACACACACATGCACACATCGTCATCATCTTCATCATCATCCATCCACTGGTTTACTCCCCAAATGCCTGCAAAAATCTGTGCTGAAGCCAGGAGCTGGGAACTCCATCCAGGTCTGCCATGAGGGTGGCGGGGACCCAAGTACTTGGGCCATCATTTGCAACCTCCTAGACATGTTGGCACAAGTTGCATTGGAAGTGTGGGGTAGCAGGGACTTGACCCAGGCACTCCAGGAAGGGATGTGGGCGCCCTGAGAGGTGGCTTAACCTGCCACACCACAATACTTCTCTCTGTCTCTCTCACACACATGTGCACACACATGCATGTTCACATACACACAAACACAGCCAGAGCAAGAGGGTCTGGGAGGTGAATTGGTGACAGGCTCAGAGAGAACTTGAAATGGTGCTGATATTAAAAGATAGAATGGAGTTCAGTGTTTGTAGGTTTCATAGATGTCTGTATAACTCTGTTCTAAAATGATGTTGGTTAAAATTCTTTCTTTTTTTGTGGACAAACCGGGTCTCTGTCCCTCATTAATCATGAGCAAACAGTTCAGTCCCCTACATCTCAGCACCTCACCTATGGAATGGGAACACAGCAGCCCCCGTGACACAGGCCAGCTTAAGGAATTCTGTAAAGGTAGATTACAAAGTGTGCACACAATTATTAATTAATTTTTTTTGACAGGCAGAGTGGACAGTGAGAGAGAGAGAGACAGAGAGAAAGGTCTTCCTTTGCCTTTGGTTCACCCCCCAAGTGGCCGCTACGGCCAGCACTGCACTGATCCGAAGGCAGGAGCCAGGTGCTTCTCCTGGTCTCCCATGGGGTGCAGGGCCCAAGCACTTGGGCCATCCTCCACTGCACTCCCTGGCCACAGCAGAGAGCTGGCCTGGAAGAGGGGCAACCGGGACAGAATCTGGCGCCCTGACCGGGACTAGAACCCGGTGTGCTGGTGCCGCAAGGTGGAGGATTAGCCTATTGAGCCGCGGCGCCGGCCAAAATTATTAATTTTAAATCATTATCTATAAATAATAATACATTATAATTTATTTTAAATTATTGTTAAAGCACCAATGATGTCTGTGATATTTTAAAATAAAGAGGTATGCAGTCTACATTTCTTTCTATTCTAGAAATCAATTCTTTTTTTTGCTGGGAGATTTGGCAACTTTCACCCACGCACTGCAGATGTGAATGTTTATTTCGTGTGGAACAGAGCCCTCAGTGAGTGTTGTGGTACTGTTCTCATCAACCGTGAGTAAGGGGTTCTGTGCTTCACGCAGCACCCCCAACGTAAAACCTACAATGTGCTTTTCTCTCTGTTGCTATAGCTCTGTGAGATAGTAGGCTTTTCTTTATGTATGAGTTGATTTGCAGAGAATCACGTAATTAAAAGTTGGGCCGGTTTCTGCCCCTCACTGAGTCTGGTGGCGACGCCCAGTGCCCCAGCAGCACTGCCCTGTCCCTCCAGGCTGTGTGCTGGGGGCGATGGCGTCCGACCCACACTCCCGCCGCGTCTGGCTTTTGACTTCCTCCAATGGCCTGTCTCGGTTGCTTCCCTCCCGTGTTTTTTAAACCTGCCCTTTTAACCTTCCAGTCAGTTCTGGGAACGCCATGCTCTTCATCCGGTAAATTAAGTTGTTGTTTAAAAGAATAGGATTTTCTGTCTGTTGTTTGCCAATCAGAACTCTGATTAATTGGCGTTTTTGGTCTACTTCAGTGAAGTCATTTGAGGCTTCTGCTCTTTGTAAGCAAAGAGCCCTCATGGACAGACTCCTGTCAAGTAAAAGCACCGCAGGACGGAAAGCCAGACACTCCTCTCACACGGCCTTCCAGTGGAAAACATCGTAGAGCAGCTCTTTATATGTTGGGAGGTTTCAAATAGCAAAAATCGTGGTCGAAGATTCCTGGTGCGCCAGCTGCAGCGAACTGTGCACCATTGCGTTCCCCGGACATGTCGGGGGCTTCCTGAAATGTCCTGAGACCGCACGAATGAAGCATTATAAACTATTTGAAAGGAGAGTTCTAAAATTACTTGCTCAGGTTTTACGCTCTATTTCTCAGCCTCTTGTCCAAGAGTAGAGAGATGGGCGCAGCTCCGTTCTTGCCTGTACGAGTCGCTATCCTTGGTTTTGTTTTATACTTACAGCTAAGGGCTTAGACGGTGGTCTCGTGGGCTTCTCCTCACCGCGGACACGTCTAGTTTCTGGCTGGACGTTCTAATTTAGAGGAAGGGCAGGGATTCACTGTGTGTTACCTTCTGCTTCATTTTGAGGACTGCCAGATCTCTGCAGTGTACTTTCACGTGGTGTGAGATTCTAGCTGTAAAAGGGTGGGGGTCGGTTAGTGTGTCTGGACTCGGAGGGAGCAGTGGATGATGCCTGCCAACGTCGCCTGGGAGGCTGCGATGAATGCCTGCAAGTTGATGGGGAATCAGGCCAAGAGCAGAAAGGTGTTTTTTTTTTTTTTTTAATTTTTTTTGACAGGCAGAGTTAGACAGTGAGAGAGAGAGACAGAGAGAAAGGTCTTCCTTCCGTTGGTTCACCCCCCAAATGGCTGCTATGGCCTGTGCACCACACTGATCCGAAGGCAGGAGCCAGGTGCTTCTCCTGGTCTCCCATGGGGTGCAGGGCCCAAGCACTTGGGCCATCCTCCACTGCACTCCCTGGCCATAGCAGAGAGCTGACCTGGAAGAAGGGCAACCGGGACAGAATCCGGCGCCCCGACCGGGACTAGAACCCGGTGTGCTGGCGCCGCAAGGCGGAGGATTAGCCTAGTGAGCCGCGGCGCCGGCCATGAGCAGAAAGCTTGACCTTCCCTTTTCACACTGAGTCTCACTCACTTCCCCTGTAAATATTTTTCCAAAATGGAATTGGTAATCTTAAGAAAAAAAGATAATTGAGAAACATCGATTTTTTTATAACCAATTACGGTGCTTCCTCAGCAGCAGCAACTGAAGTAATACCCATAATCTCTCTCTAATGTTTATGTATTTACTTCTATATATTTGAAAGGCAGAGGGGGGGAGGGAGGGAGAGGGAAGGAGAGAGAGAGAATATCTCTCTCTTACTGGTTCATTTTCCAAATGCCAACAACAGGCAGGGCTTGGCCAGGCTGAAATCAGGACGTCCACCCGTGCCTCCCAGCTGGGCAGCAGAGCCTCCAGTTCTTGAGCCGTCACTCCTGCCTCCGCAGTGCACACTAGCAGGAAGCTGGAACTGGGAGCAGAGGCAGGACTTGAACGCAGGCACTCCGTGGGATGTGAGTGTTCAACCAGCAGCTTACTCGCGAGGCCAAATGCCTGCTTCCAAAACTGTTCTTGCCAGGCCTCGGATCTTGGTCCTGAGGTTGAGGAGCTGGGGCCGAGTTTAGGGTACACAAAGCTGGGGTAACAATGGCAGGGAATGGGACCCCAGGAGGTCCACAGCACAGCGTCTCAGAGACAGAAGCAGCCGGACTGGTGGTGGTCATGGGGGACTATCAGAAGGAGGAGGAACAGGGGAGGGTGAGCTGTCAGGACAGATCTCGGCCCCGCTCGGCGAGAGGAGGCTGCGGACCACCTTGGGCATGTGGACCACGACCTCCAGGCCCTGTGTCCCCTGAGCCATTGGAACAGAGCTGCAGGAGGCTTTTATGTGTTCCTGGAGATCCAAAGAATGTGCTGGGGGCAGCTGTCTGCACCCCTGACCTCCCTGGACACTGGAAGTTTGGGGCAAGCAGTGAGCTAGCAGTTTGATGTAACTCACTCATGGCATTTCTACAAAGTAGGCATCGTTCATTTCTCCATTGTTTAGTTCATGAAATTGAAGATAACATTGGCGAGTAGTCATCAAAGACATCTTAAAGAAATTTGAGAAAATGTCTTACGTGGGTTGGGAAATTCTCTTAGAACGTAGGAAGGTTACCAAAGAGATCTTAAGATGCATAAAGATCAGGCAGAGGAGGTCCAGGGGACTTTTATTTTGGAGCTCAGAAGTAGATGGAGAAAAGAAACAATGATGCAACAGAATAAGGTTTGTTTGAACTGAGGGTAGATGTGATTATCTTGGTTAAAAGAATTGAAGACCTAATAGGCTAAAAACACAAAGCAGTAATGCTACACTAACTGTGTGGGATGAGAGGGTTCTCTGAAGGGGAAAAGTATGAATTTATTTGCTGCAGGCAAAAATCCAAAGTGCCCCAGGATTCCTGTTCCTGGTTTTCAGACTCTGACATTCCATCCCCGGTGTGTGATGAGGACCGTAATTAGCCTCCATTAATAAGGTTACGTTCTTCCTCTCTTCTCTTTTGTTAAAGACTTACTTATTTTTTGAAAGGCTAAACACAAAGGAAGAGGCAGAGAGAGAACGAGAGAGAGAGAGATAGGGATAGATATCTTTCATCTGCTGGTCACCCCCCAAATGGCCCCAACAGCCAGTCTGAATCATCCAGGAGCCAGGAGCTTCTTCTGGGCCTCCCACGTGGGTGGAAGGGCCCAGGCACTTGGGCCATCTTCTGCTGTTTTCCCAGGCCATAGCAGAGAGCTGCATTGGAAGTGGAGCAGCCGGGACTCGAACCAAAGCCCATATGGGACACTGGCATCACAGGTGGTGGTTTTACTCACTATGCCACAATGCCAGGCCCAGGGTATTTCCTTTATTTTTTAAAAAGATTTATTTTATTTATTTGAAAGAGTTACAGAGAGAGGTAGAGACAGAGAGAGAGGTCTTCCATCCGCTGGTTCACTCCCCAGATGGCCGCAAGGGCCGGAGCTGCGCCAATCCGAAGCCAGGAGCCAGGAGCTTCTTCTGGGTCTCCCACACGGGTGCAGGGGCCCAAGGATTTGGGCCATCTTCTGCTGCTTTCCCAGGCCTTAGCAGAGAGCTGGATTGGAAGAGGAGCAGCCGGGACTAGAACTGGCACCCATATAGGATGCTGGCGCTTCAGGCCAGGGTGTTAATCCGCTGTGCCACAACGCCAGCCCCCAGGCTATTTTCTTATGTAAGTCCCTATCATAGCCATTCGGACATGGTCTCTGGCCTGAAGAAGTGAATGACCGTGAGTCCTACAACTGTGCGGCCCTGGATCCGGCCAACAGCCGGTGAGTCAGCAGAGGCTTATCTGAGATGGCAGTGGCTGCCAGCACCTTAACTGTAACTGACACCCTGAGATGCTGTGCACCTGTTCCCAGGCCCTGTGGAAATGAAGTGACGATGAAGATGACAACAACGAGTATGGTGGTTTGAACCAAATAAACTTGTGGTAATTACTAATGGACCAATAAAAATTAACACAAGTTTGAGGCCTGGAAGTGAGGTTTTGCTGTAACAAACACATGGGGGACATTTGGCTTAGTGATTTAGTGCTGGTTAGGACATTCAGATCAGATATCACAGGGCCTGGGTTCAAGTCCCAGCTCTGCTCCCAATTCCAGCTTCCTGCCAGTGTGCATTCTGGGGTGAACATGTGATGGTGCAAATACATGGATTGCTACCACTCACATGGGAGACCCAGATTGAGTTCTGGGCTCCTGGCTTCGGCTTTGTCCAACCCTGGCTGTTGTGGGCATTTGGGAAAGTTAACTAGCAGATGGGATATTCTGTCTCTCTGTCTCTCTGCCTTTCAAAAAATACAGAAAGAAATAAAAGTTATTTTAAAAGTACTTAAAATACAGGACTAGTATTAGAATAGTAGAATGGCTTGGAACTGGGAAAAATTTAAACATTGATTACTTGTGTTAATTGAAATCTAAAAATTATATCTGTGGTGTACAACATGTTTTGAGATATGTATATGCTGTGGAAAGGCTAAATTGAGCTAATAAGTAGATTCACTGGTTCACAAAGAACTTTTTTTTTGTGGTGGAAACGTGTAGAGTTTGTCATTCAATCCAGGGCTTGTAAGGTATGCTATGGTTTGGTGTGATTCTGGTGTCGCCCCCAGGGTCCTAAGGCCTTGGTGTCATAGTGGTCCTAGGAGGGGTGATGGAACCTTTGCAAGGTGGGGCCTGGTCCTTAGGTCACTGGGGGGCGTGCATAAGATATTTCCTGTGCAACCTCTTTCTCTTCTCATGGTAGTTCTCACGAGAGGGTCGTTCTCAAAGGAGCAGGCCTGACCACACCTGCCTCTCTGCTTCTGCTTGGGGATGGAATTGCTCGCTGCTTCTGACACAGTTTCCTACCGTTGCCGCCTGCCATTCGCGATTCACTGTGAGGTCCTCACCAGACCTGAGCTCCAGCAGCTGCCATGCCGCTGAGCCCCAAACTGGGAGCTAACTGCAGTTTTCCTCTTTATGCAGGTAGCGTCCTCAGCTGCGTTGTACCCACACAAATCTGGCTGATCCAAGAAGGATGTTTTGTCATATACTCTACAATCAGGGAAAATTTTAACAGTTTTTTCAGTCTTGAATGCCTTATTTATTTATTTATTTATTTCGTTGAATTGTTCTGGCTTGAACTTCCAGTACTATGTTGAACAGAACTGATAGAGTGCACCTTCCTGTCTTGTACTTGATCTTGGAAGAAAAGTATTGAATCTTTAATCACTGAGTATGAAATTAACCATGGGGGGGGGGCCGTGCTGTGTCGTAGCAGGTAAAGCCGCTGCCTGCATTGCCGGCATCCCATATGGGCACCGATTGGAGTCCTGGCTGCTCCACTTCCCATCCAGCTCTCTGCGGTGGCCTGGGAAAGCAGTAGAAGATGCCCTGCCTGTTATATTTCTAAACTCTTCTATGCGTTCCAATAGTCTCTTTGTGGAGTCTTTTGGATCCCCTATGTATAGGAACATGTCATCTGCAAACAGGGATAGCTTGACTTAATCCTTCCTGATTTGTATCCCTTTGGTTCCTCCCTCCCTTCCTCCCTCCCTCCTTCCCTCCTTCCTTCCTCTCTCCTTCTCTTTCTTTCTTTTGTTCTTTCTCCTCTCCTCTCCTCTCCTCTCCTCTCCTCCCCTCTCCTCTCCTCTCCTCTCCTCTCCTCTCCTCTCCTCTCCTCTCCTCTCCTCTCCTCTCCTTCCCCCTCCTCTTCCCTCCTCTCCCCTCCTCTCCCCTCCCCTCCGGTCTTCTCTTTAATATATCAGTTTCATGGGAAAACTTTCCATTTAGTTCACAAATTTGCTTCTGAGTGATCCAATGATCAATTTTCTGAATTCCGTTCTGGCATAACCTCCGTCTCTTCATCTTCGCCTTCTACTACTGAAGTGCTGTAGTGTTCCTTTGTCGGGGGTGGGGTGGGGTTCATAATGTCTTCCTTATTCTTATTTAGGGTTTTTCCTTTGTTTTCGGCACTTGTGTCTGGTTGCTTTTCTCTTTCATTTGTGCCCGACTTCTCTATTTGTTCCTCTGTGTTTTCTCTTTTTTTCCATGTGGAACGTCAAAAGCTGTTCCCCAAGCTGTCCCTCCTGCTGCTGCCTGCATCTCGGGGGACCCGCACATTCCCGGCTCACCTGGTCCACTGAGGGCCAGTGCGGTCCTCTCCGGCCTGAGCCTCCACTGTTTCCCTTTCTTATTTGCTCCTTCAGCATGGACCTGTCCGGTCTGCTGTTCTCTTGGGCTTCCCACTGCGAATTTCCCATGGCTTTATCTCACGGGTGTGTCTTCTCTCTTCTTAATTATCAATCTTGCCCATGTGATTCGGATCACCCTGTCCCCATTCCTCCGTCTTGGAGACCCCTCTGAGGTCGTTCTTGACCTCTCTGGCTGTGCACTGATGCCTGCCCACATGAAGACATAGCAGGGACAGCTGTGCTCCCTCCAGCCAGTCCTGAGCTCCTGGCCCGGCCAGCTGGCGTGGACAGCAGAAGGGGATGCTGCTGGATGGATCAGAAGGCGAGCCTGGTGCCTGGTTTAGCAGATGAGCAGGCCTGGCACCTTTGTCTGCAGTGTTGGCGCTGGAATCGAGCCACAGTGGTGGACCTGCGGTGGGGGAGGCCTGTAGCTCACAAGCGCAGTGGTGGATCAGAGGCCTCTCTGTGGGTGACAGCCTGTTATTTAGGCAATGGGGAACAGCCTTGCATCAGAACAAATGCATATTTCAATTCCATTTTCCACAGACGTTCTGAAGTCTCCTACTGTACGTCACAGCGTGCTGTCTAGCTCCCTGCAAACAGCTTACAAGTGCCTGGGCGCATGCTGTGCATTTCTTCTGCTGATTTTACATACATGCATGTTTTAAATTAGTTATTATATTTGAAAGGCAGACACAGACAGACACTCACACAGACCTCCCATCCGCTGGTTGACTCCCCAAATAGCAGCGACAGCCAAACCGGGGCCAGACTGAAGCCGGGAGCCCAGAACTCAACCCAGGTGTCCCACATATGTGAGACGGACCCAAGAACTTGTGCCATTACTGCTGCCCCCGCCCAGGGTGTACATCAGCAAGAGGCTGGGTTGGAAGTGGAATAGCTGGGACTTGAACCAGGCATTCTAATATGGGATGCAGGTACCCCAAGTTGTGACCTACCTGTTAAACCTCATTTTATTTTTTTATTTGTGTTTTCTATATTCTTTTTTAAAAAACATTTATTTATTTATTTGGAAGACAGAGTTACACAGAGAGAGGAGAGGCAGAGAGACAGAGAGAGAGAGGTCTTCCATCCGATGATTCACTCCCCAATTGGCCGCAACGGCCAGAGCTGCACTGATCCAAAGCCAGGAGCCAGGAGCTTCTTCCAGGTCTCCCACACAGGTGCAGGGGCCAGGGAGGTGGACCATCTTCTACTGCTTTCCCAGGCCATAGCAGAGAGCTAGATTGGAAGTGGAGCAGCCGGGACTAGAACTGGTACCAGCGCTTCAGGCCAGGACATTAACCCACTGCGCCACAGCGCCGGCCCTGTGTTTTCTAGGTTCTGTGTTAAAATGAAATGGAATTGAGAAGCCTATGATTCTGAAACATCTTAATTTAAACTTAGTTTAGAAGAACTACAAATAGAAACGGCATATTTGATATTTTGCTTATAAGATAGCTATAGACATCTGAATGGAGGTAAAATTACTCATGAACATATTTGGATCATCACTGACTCCTACTTCAATGCAATGCAATTGGGTGCAGCCTTCATTTAATATGATTTGCTCTAAACTTACCATTGAGTCCCTACTCTTAATAAAAGTCTTTTTTTAGTCAATATTTGATGGTTTAAGAAGAAGATAGTTTTATTTGTTCACAAATTTTGGAGCCATAAAATATAACTTTAAAAATGAAAATTCAAAATTGCAGGAAACAGAAGTTAAAAGATTGTACTGAGAAAAAACATATTTTTCAGAAAAGTGCTTGTGACTTTTATTTTATGTAATCATTGTGAGAAAGTATGATTTGTTCAGTGCCGTGAGAGTCTGTGGTCTCCTTGCTGTCTACATGTACCCAACGCTGCAAATGATGACCAAATGCGCACTTTGACACTCCCTAGTGCAGCAGTCCTCCTGGAGGCTGTGTGCAGGGGCGTGCGCAGACAGAACAGAATTTTGGAAAATGGTTGTGCTGGTGGAAAACGTTCTTTCCTGTACGCCTGCCTGAGGTGTCCGAGGCATTATGTCCAAGTTAAGCACTGGTTTCCTGTAAGAGTTTGTGAGAGCTCACAGCGGTCGGTGTTTCTTTGAGGATTTCTGATTCAGATTTTTGACACTCACGGAAGTTTCTGGCATGTGTCCAATCCCCGATTCTACGTGTGTGTGTGTGTGTGTGTGGACAGTGGTGGCTGGTGCTGAAGAATTCAGATGTGTTCCCTAAAAGACACTGGGGTCTCCAAGCAGAGACAGCATCCACGTTAGGAATCCTGAGATCGTAAACGCATCCCTTGTGCGACTGAGCGGCGGGGTTTTTTAAAAAACCTGATCGCTCCCTGCCTCCCACCCTGTGAAAATACTCCACATGTCTCAGAAGCAAGTGACCGACAGTACTGCCACTCTCTGCGTTCCCCCGGACAAGGCTTTCTCCTAACACGCCTCCGTCTCTGCCGTCCCCTGCCCAGCCACACTGGGCTTCAGTGCTGGGAGACTCTGACCTGGTTTGTCTGCACTTGGGCTAGGAGTCGCCCCTGCAAGCAGTTTCCGTGGATGGAATCCCTGTTGGAAACCAGCAGGGCTCAGGTCTGGCTGAAATACCACGCGTGACTATGAACGGTGTCTCAGGTTGATTTTGGAAAGTAGAATGATTGAAAAGATTCCTTATTGGAAAAAAATGCTATTGTTTTAAAATAGCTAATTCGTAACATAAAGGATTAGGCCGGCGTGGCGGCTCACTAGGCTAATCCTCCACCTAGCGGCGCCGGCACACCGGGTTCTAGTCCCGGTCGGGGTGCCGGATTCTGTCCTGGTTGCCCCTCTTCCAGTCCAGCTCTCTGCTGTGGCCCGGGAGTGCAGTGGAGGATGGCCCAGGTGCTTGGGCCCTGCACCCCATGGGAGACCAGGAGAAGCACCTGGCTCCTGCCTTCGGATCAGTGCGGTGCGCCGGCCGCAGCGGCCATTGGAGGGTGAACCAACGGCAAAGGGAAGACCTTTCTCTCTGTCTCTCTCTCTCACTGTCCACTCTGCCTGTCAAAAAAAAAAAAAATAAAGGATTGTATTGTAGTCTGTTTCTAAGCTACTGCCTATCCTGTAGACCTCCCCTGTTGTGTACATTTGCTGGGTATTTTCTAGCAATTTTTAAAAAAAATAATTTATTAATTTAAAAGGTAGAGCAACAGAAAGAGAGAGGGAGGGAAACACACAGAGATCTGATCACTTCCCAGATGGCTGCAACAGGCAGGTCTGGGCCAGGCTGAAGCCAGGAGCCTGGAACTCCATCTGGGTCTCCCACATTGAGTGCAGGGGCCCAAGCACTCGGACCGTTTCAGCTGCCTTCCTGGGTGCATTAGCAGGGAGCTGGATCAAGAGCGGATCACCCAGTTTTCAAATTTGCACTCTGATATATAAGATAGGAGATACTAGCAATGCAAGCAAGTGATGGCTTATTCTACTGCACTACATCACTTCGCTCCACATTTTAGTAATTTTATTTTTTAAAAAATAATTTGCTGGGGCTGGTGCTGTGGCATAGTAGGTTAGGCATCCACCTGCAGCTCTGCATCCCACATGGGCGCTGATTCAAGTCCCAGCTGCTCCACTTCCGATCCAGCTCTCTGCTATGGCCTGGGAAAGCAGTGGAAGATGGCTTGAGTGCTTGGACCCTGCACCCACATGGGAGACTCAGAAGAAGCTCTTGGCTCCTGGCTTTGGATCAACTCAGCTCCACCATTGTGGCCACTTGGGGAGTGAACCAGTGGGTGGAAGACCTTTCTCTCCGTCTCTCCCTCTCTCTGTCTGTAACTCTGCCTCTCAACTAAATAAATACATCTTTAAAAAATTATTTATTTTCATTTCATTGGAAAGACAGACAGAGGGTACTTCCATCCACCAGTTCACTCTTCAAATGACCCCAACAGCCAGGGCTGGGCCAGGTCAAAGCCAGGAACGAGAAACCCCATTCAGCTCTCCCATGTGGGTGGCAGGGATCCAAGTACTTGAACCATCACCTCCTGCCTCTAAGGGTCACCTTAGTAAGAAGCTGGAACTACAGGCGCAGGAGCAGGGCTGGAACCCAGGCATTCCAGTATGGGATCGGGCACTGCACGCGGCATCTTTATCCCTGTGCTAAATGCCTGCCCC
The DNA here is from genome assembly GCF_051225735.1 of Oryctolagus cuniculus. Classification (NCBI taxonomy): domain Eukaryota; kingdom Metazoa; phylum Chordata; class Mammalia; order Lagomorpha; family Leporidae; genus Oryctolagus; species Oryctolagus cuniculus. The sequence continues at coordinate 108,060,853 of NC_142879.1, forward strand.
TGTTGTAGTTATTCTTTTTTTTTTTTTTTTTTTTTTGACAGGCAGAGTGGACAGTGAGAGAGAGACAGAGAGAAAGGTCTTCCTTTGCCGTTGGTTCACCCTCCAATGGCCGCCGCGGCCGGCGCGCTGCAGCCGGAGCACCGTGCTTCTCCTGGTCTCCCATGGGGTGCAGGGCCCAAGCACCTGGGCCATCCTCCACTGCACTCCCTGGCCACAGCAGAGAGCTGGCCTGGAAGAGGGGCAACCAGGACAGAATCCGGCGCCCCGACTGGGACTAGAACCCGGTGTGCCGGCGCTGCAAGGCGGAGGATTAGCCTAGTGAGGCACGGCACCAGCCTGTAGTTATTCTTAAAATGGCATTCTGTTCCGTTTGCACTGTCCCCTAGATAAATCTCATCAAACTATGATGACAGCAGTATTTGTTAGTGATCATCATCTTTTGACACCTCTCTGTTTCCAAGGTTGAGCAAGAAGGTCTAAGTTAAAAGCAGCAGGTAGCAAAATGAAAGTGGAGTAAAGTGAGAGAAAGATCTTTCTTTGTTTTATTTGATTTTGTTGACTAGTTTGTTTTAAACTGTGTCATGTAGATATTCAGTTGTTAATGAGGGCAGTAGAGTAGAAGCAAACGAGTCTGTTTTAAGACATAATGTATGATTCCATTCGTTCTGCCCTTGTGCTAAGAGAATGTGGAAGTTAAATACTGCAAGACTTTTCAAATCTAAGCATAAAATTCATGGATTCAGGGCCAACGCTGTGGCGTAGTGGGTAAAGCTGCTGCCTGATTGCTTGGCATCCTGTATGGGCACTGGTTCAAGTCCCAGCTGCTCCACTTCTGATCCAGCTCTCTGCTATGGCCTGGGAAAGCAGTGGGAGATGGCCCAGGTCCTTGGGCCCCTGCACCTGCGTGGGAGACCCGGAAGAAGATAGTATAAGCCCAGCTTCAGCCGTTGTGGCCATTTAGGCCATTTAGATCTCTCTCTCTCTCTCTCTCTCTCTTCCTCTACCTCTACCTCTACCTCTATCTCTGTAACTCTGCCTTTCACATAAATAAATAAATCTTTAGAAATAAAATTAATGGGTTATGTGAGCCATGAGCAACCGTCTTCTAAGGGTCTGCCTCTATTGTGAGTGCTTGCATTGTTCATTGTAATATTGTAATAAAATTGTGAAAATCGAGGGAAAAGGACAGAGTATATTTAAGTTTACAGTAACATAAACTGCTTGTTGGAGTGAACGTCAGGGAGGGAGAGAATGAGAGATGTCTTGCACAAAGAGGTTCTTGTCTCTGTTTTACTGGTCTGAGGGTGTCCACATGTTGAACTCCGAGTGACGGTGCTCTGCTCGTTCTGTCCCCTGCGAAACAGATGCTACAGCTTACCACTTGGACTCAATGACTTTAGACTCACTGGCAGTGTTTGTTTGTTTATTTATTTAACTGGTTGTTCGTATGTGTTGCTCTGTTTCTGAGAAGTTGAAGATGACGGTTGGCACAGGGAATACCCATGGATTTAGTGTGCTCTTCTAAGCTCTCTCCAGGTGGGCGAGGAGAGACCAGGCTGGTAAGAGGCTGGGAAGGGTGGAGTGGAAACTATCACATTTTCCTAGTGCAGTTTCAAGTGTATTTGCCAAGAGCTTGTAGGAAAAAGGTTTCTTTTCTCTGTCCGTGTGTAAATAGACTTAGCCTTCCTTTGCTTTGCTAATGTCCTGGCCTGTGCTGAAATACCACGGTAAACAAGGAACACATGTGAGGACGCTGTATCCTCCAGAGAACCGACAGCCACTGGGGCAGGGGTCACCAAATGGGGCTGTGAAGCAGGCCGTGGCTAAGTCTGTGTGGGAGCTGTTCTGGGAGGGGCATTTCTGCAGGCCCAGTGGTACGTGTGGGTACAGCCACTGTGCTGCACCAAATAAGAATGAACTTTAGCATTATTGAGATTTGTTTAATCGGAACGTTTGTTTTAAATCTGTGAGACAGAAAGAGACAAAGAGAGTGATATCCTGTCTACTAGTATATTCCCCAAATGCCTGCAACAGTCATGGCTGAGCTCAGCCTAAGGCCGGGGCCAGGAACTCAGCCCTGTTTCCCACGTAGGTGGCAGGGACCCAAGTACTTGAACCATCACGCTTAACCTCCCAGGGTGTGCATCAGCAGGAAGCTGGAATCAGGAGTAGAGCCAGGACTCAAATTCCAATATGAGCCGCAGGCATCCTAAGCATTACCTTAACTTCTGTGCCAAACACCTGTTCCCTGAGGTTTATTTCTGAAAAAAAAAAATTAAAGATATAGCCAATAGAATGACTAACCTGGGTTATCGTAGAATCTAAACAATATAGGAAATGAAGAGGAGGGCAGTCATACATAGGGAGAAGAGTCCAAGTACTTGCAGTACCAGTAAGAGTGATGTTCAAGCCTCAGGCCATGGTGAGAGCCAAAGGGATCTAGGTAATGTCACAACGTAGGGTGCTGTGCCCTCATGTAGACCAGCTCCAGTGCGGCCAGACAGCAGATGACCAGCATGCTAGAGGTGAAGGTCTGTGGTGCTGAGAGATTGAGAACCTGAGCAGCCAGAATGCCGCCTGGAGGTCCTGAAGTCAGCCGTGATAACAGACGATCATGACGAAATGGTGGGAACCACGAATCCAAGGAAAATCCCTCAGCCACTCGGCAGAAGGAAACAGGAAATGAGAGATCACGACTTGGACCCTTCCTCTGTCTCTGAGTCCATGTCTTTGGCAATGATAGTTCTGCGGATCTTTCCACCAGGAAGGGATCCCTGTCTTCTGCCTTGAGCTGGTGTTGGTCTTACCGGTAAGTGGATGTGTAGAGAATGCCAAGTGCAGGGCTGTGGCACTGACGGAGTGCCGGAATGGAGCTCAGGCTTCCACAGTCTTGAATGCTTCCACTTGCTCTCTGCTAATCTGTCCCAGCCGCCACGTGACTCAGTTCAGCTTAGTCTGCTGGGTGTTACGAGATCCCGGGGAGCAGAACGACGCTGTCCCTGTGAGATCATCCCAGTGTGGTCGTCCCTCAGGCACCCCAAGAGCAAGCGTGATTCCGGCTGATGCCAGAACATTCCCTGAGCACATCCCAGACTGCTGCCCTGCAGAATTATGAGCTGAACAAACTAAGCTCACAGGCAACTTCTTATGTTCCCAAACCTAACAGAGAAAAACAGCAAGGAAGTCTACAAAGTACAACAGTGGGGTGGCATGAGCCTTAGAGAAGCAATATCTTTTTTTTTTTTTTATTTGACAGGCAGAGTTAGACAGTGTGAGAGAGAGACAGAGAGAAAGGTCTTCCTTCCGTTGGTTCACCCCCCAAATGGCCGCCACGGCCGGCATGCTGTGCCAATCTGAAGCCAGGAGCCAGGTGCTTCCTCCTGGTCTCCCATGTGGGTGCAGGGGCCAAGCACTTGGGTCATCCTCCACTGTCCTCCCGGGCCACAGCAGAGAGCTGGACTGGAAGAGGGGCAATCGCCCCCGGTGCCACAGGTGGAGGATTAACCAAGTGAGCCAAGGCGCCGGCCAGAAGCAATATCTTTTTTTTTTTTTTTTTTGACAGGCAGAGTGGACAGTGAGAGAGAGAGAGAGACAGAGAGAAAGGTCTTCCTTTTGCTGTTGGTTCACCCTCTAATGGCTGCCGCGGCCAGCATGCTGCGGCCGGCACACCGCGCTGATCCGATGGCAGGAGCCAGGTGCTTCTCCTGGTCTCCCATGGGGTGCAGGGCCCAAGCATTTGGGCCATCCTCCACTGCACTCCCTGGCCACAACAGAGAGCTGGCCTGGAAGAGGGGCAACCAGGACAGAATCCGGCGCCCCGACCGGGACTAGAACCCGGTGTGCCGGCGCCGCTAGGTGGAGGATTAGCCTAGTGAGCCGCGGCGCTGGCCGCAATATCTTTTTATAAATCTTTTCTTTAGGTTTTTTCTTTTATTTATGTGAAAGGTGGATAGATGGGCGGATGATGATAGAAGCCAGTGTTGTAGTGTAGTGGGTTAAGCTGCTGCCTATGACGCTGGCTGTGCCCTTGCTGCTCCACTTTCTGTCCATCTCTCTTCTAAGATGCCTGGGAAGCCAGTGGAAGATGGCTCAAGTGCTCGGACCCCTGCTGTTCTCATGGGAGAGCAGGATGGAGTTCCCGGCTCCTGGCTTTGGCGTGGCCCAGTCCTGGCCGATGTGGCTCTCTGGGTAATAAACCAGTGGAGAGAGGATCTCTTTACCTCTCCATTGCTTCCTCTCTGTCACTCTGCGTTTCAAGTAAAGAAAATAAATCTTAAAGGAAAGATGGTAGATAGGGAGCTTCTATCTGCTGGTCACTCTCCAGATGCCCACAACAGCTAGGGCTGGGCTAGAGCTGAATCCAGGAGCTTGGAACTCAATCTGAGTTTCCCACATGGGTGACAGGGACCCAAGTACTTGAACCATCCCTGTTGCCTTCCAGGGTTTGCATTAGCAGGAAACTGGAGTTGGAAGCAGAGCCAGGACTTGAACCAAGGCACTCTGATGTGGGATGCAGGCCTTCGAAGGAGTGACTCTACTGCTGTGCCAGAAGCCCACCCCAAGAATCAGTATTTTAAAACTAAATGCAGAGATTGCTACATTATGTCTAGGAAGTATGTGAATCAGAGAGGCACTAACATAGTTGATGCCATTTTTCGCCCATTTGAGTCTGCCTGTGTTGCAGTTACAGAATACCACAGACTTGGTAACTTACAATAAAAGGAAATTTATTTGACTCATGGTTCTGCAGTTTGGAGAGTCCAAGTTCAAAAGGCCACATCTGGTGAGGACTTTCTCGCTGTGTCATAGCATGGTGGAAGGCATTGCATGGTGGGAGGACTGAGCACGCTCCTCTCGTAAAACCACTCTAGCAATAACGGACGCACTCCCCCACCACAGCAACATGAGCCCGTTCACCCGAGCGGAGCGCTCATTACCTAATTCCTAGTTTAAGGTCTCTCCGTTCCACTCTGTTGCTTTGGGATGCAGTTTCTCATCCATGACCTTTGAGGGACACCTCCAATCATTGCACCCCCGCCCATCACGTGTGCCTCTCTGTGCATGCATTGTGATCAGTAGTAGCTAACAGGTTATGTAGATCTGGGGAGCTCTGAACACATGTTCAGCTACATAATTGCTCATTACAATGTAAAGCTAGTTTGATATTTTTATGTAGGACTAGACTGAGATGTATAAGAAAGGGAACCATTTATATAGAATAAGATCTTAAACTCTTCATCTGAACTGGTCTCTCTTGTGTTGAGCTTCTTTTTTTTTTTTTTAAGATTTATTTTACTTATTTGAAAGACAGAATTACAGAGAGAAGTAGAGACAGAGAAAAAAGTCTTCCATCTACTGGTTCGCTCTCCAGATGGCTGCAACAGTAGGAGCTGTGCTGATCTGAAGCCAGGAGCCAGGAGCTACTTCCGGGTCTCCCACATGGGTGCAGGAGCCCAAGGGCTTGGGCCATCTTCTATTGCTTTCCCAGGCCATAGCAGAGAGCTGGATCAGAAGTGGAGCAGCCGGGACTAGAACCGGCACCCAGATGTGATGCCGGTGCTTCAGGCCAGGGCTTTAACCTGCTGCGCCACAGCACCGGCCCTGAGCTTATTTCAATTCTACTTTTCCTTTCAGATGAAACTTATGCCCTTCTTCCCATGATGGGTTTCCTGGGTGTTGCTTTTCCTGTTGACCGCCTCGTTTTATTACCACCATTCAAAGGAGGACTTTACAGAATATGTTCTTCTCATGCACTGTTGACTGTAAACACTGGTATCAAGGCCTTAAATGCAGTCTTTTTTTTTTTTTTTTTTTTGATAGGCAGAGTGGACAGTGAGAGAGAGAGACAGAGAGAAAGGTCTTCCTTTGCCGTTAGTTCACCCTCCAGTGGCCGCCACGGCTGGCGCATCACACTGATCCGATGGCAGGAGCCAGGTGCTTCTCCTGGTCTCCCATGGGGTGCAGGGCCCAAGCACTTGGGCCATCCTCCACTGCACTCCCGGGCCACAGCAGAGAGCTGGCCTGGAAGAGGGGCAACCGGGACAGAATCCGGCACCCCGACCGGGACTAGAACCCGGTGTGCAGGCGCCGCAAGGTGGAGGATTAGCCTAGTGAGCTGCAGCGCCGGCCCTAAATGCAGTCTTTAGGAGTCAAACCACCCTTTGCTAAATCTAACAATGCCTTGATGCTGAATCTCTCTGCACAGAAATCCCAAACCTCTCTCATTCATTGTCTTTCAGCCCAAGATTAGGTTCCAAAATTAAAAAGTCATGAAAAACACTTTTAAAAAAGGGTAACATTTGATAAAAAAAAAAACTTACATCCTTTTCCTTTCCTGTTTGGGTGAAACAGTTGAGCTCTAATTACCCACTCTGTAAAAAGTTAGCGCATATGCCCTTGCATGCAGTGTATGCCACACTGGCCGATGTTTCTGGTTGAAGCCTACTTCTGATCTCTTTATTTTATTTTATTTGAAAAATTTCTTTATGAATTTGAAAGAGTTAGCGATAGACGGGTGGACAGAAGGAGAGGTCTTCCATCTGCTGGTTTACTCCCTAGACGGCCACAACAGCCCGGGCCAGGCCAGGTCGAAGCCAGGAGCCAGGACCTTCATCTGGCTCTCCCGCATAGGTGACAGGGGCCCAAGCACTTGGACCATCTTCTGTTGCCTTCCCAGGCCATTAGCAGGGAACTTGATCAGAGTATGGGATTCTGGTGTTCTTCAGAAATAGTTTGCCTGCCGTACCACAGTGCTGGCCCCATCTCCGATATCCTCAACAGCAGGGACAGAAACATACAAGTGCCCTTATGAGGCCATCCTGGGGTAGACAGTGTTTGTGCACAGTGAGACTTTCTAAGCCAGTCCTGCATTTTGCCAGATGCGCTGTTCCCATGATGGCTCTAGAACACGTGCATGGATACAGTCATGACCAAGTGCCTCTGGGTGCGACCAGCCGTGCTCGGGAAGCAGCTGTCTGAAGAAAGCAGAAGTGAGTCATTGCTGCTCGGGGGCTAGCAGGAGACAGGACAGGGAGGGGTGTGCGGCAAGGGGCTCAGCTGGAAGACGTCAGACCCCCGGGGCCGAATCTGGAAGAGAACTAGCTGTCGTCTGGGCCGAGGAGGTTCTGCACTCAAAGGCAACGAGGTTTTTCCTTTCCGTTTGTTTGGGGGAATTTCAAAAAATGCCAGTCTTCGCTGACATGAATTCATAAGATTTGGCAGCCAGTGCACCAGTCTCGCTGCCAAGCGGTATTGCTTTCCCCGCTTTCCGTGTGGCGGCCTGTGGGCTGCATGGCGCGCTGCCTCCCAGCAGGGGGGAAGGAGCTGCAGCCTGCAGGAGCACTCGAGTCCGCAGAGCCCCTGGGCCCGGTCTGGTGGGAGCAGTGCCCCCCTCCTGAGAGCGAGCGAGATGGCGAAAGCCACTCGATGTGAGACCTGTGTGGTGGCACTTCTGGGGAGAAGGGGGTGACCTCATCTATGTTCCAGGCATACATTAATCATGAAAGCAGATTTTGTTATATGCTAGCGGGATAACTTGCAGAGATGGATTTTCTGGGTTTGCGCATGTCCCAGTATTTCAGTTTCCTTCTTCCTGTGCTGGCTACTGTTGAATAGTCTCTCAGTCCTCCTATCCTCTTAAATGATGCACGTATTCCTGTGTGACAGACCGAGCCACGCTCGGCAGCCAGGACTCAGCCCTCAGTGGTAATTAACCAGACTTACTTCTCTATAAGTAACGGGTTGTCAATAAGAATTTCCAAGGAAATCGCTTGGAATTGCAGCCTGGGATGCACCCCAGTGTGTGAGGCCGCTCCGTTCCCCGTCAGCACTTCTGATGGAGGAAGCCTTCTCCCTCGGCACGGAGGCTGGCTCAGGAGCTGTCAGTCCACACGGATGTAGCAATGGGAAGATGGGAGGACGCTGTGAAACTGACTCCTTGTAGATCCACCGGCTGTTACATCTGAAAAGACTCAGAGATTACTTAAGGCTTCTTCCTGGTTATTTACATGTTTATTTTTGCAAAAAAAAAAAAAAAACCACACACATAACATAAAATTCACACTCCCAACAAATTCCAAGTGTCCAGTACAGTATCATCAACCACGTAACATAAGCACTGCTGTGCAACAGGCCACCTTAACACCTAGCAAGCCACAAACTCCCATCCTCCCGTCCACTAAACCCCACTCCTCCCTATTTGAAAGGAACTCTTAGGCGTCTGTGGGATCCATAACTCTGACTCCCACATAGCTGAGGAATGGCACAGATGTTTTTAGAATCAAGGTCTCTTGGCTCATGTAAACTCACTGTGGAAACCTCATAATAAGGCAGTCAAGGGGGAGAATCAGGCTTTTCTGGACCCTGGTGTGAACATTAGTTTTGGAAGGAGTATGGGTGCGCATGTTGTGTGTGTGTGTGTGTGTGTGTGTGTGTAGGGGAGATGCCATCTGAATTTCGTTATGTATAGACAAGAGGGATGGAAAAGGAGTGACAGGCATTGGCTGGGCTGGAGGCAGTGTGGGCAGTAGCACAGGCCAGAGCTGCGGGAAGAGTCAGACTGTTTTTACCCTCTGTGAAAAATGTGTGTGTGTGTGTGTGTGTGTGTGTGTGTGTGTCTGGGAGTGGTGGACCTCCTGGTTGCAAGCATTTGGGGAGTGTAGTAGCAGATGGGATTTCTTTCTCTCTCCCTCTCTCCCTCTCTTTCTCTCTCCCTCTCTTTCTCTCTCCCTCTCTTCCTCTCTCCCTCTCTTTCCCTCTCCCTCTCTTTCTCTCTCTCTGTCCTATGTCTCTCTTGCTCCCTCCGTCCCTTTCTATAGATGGGAATTCCAAACCCCCCTCCCCCACTGCCCACTTCTGCCTGTGAAATAGAAAAAAGTTCTATAATGGAAAACTAAAGAGCAACCAAGGCGATTTGAAGTTGATGAGCATGGTTGGGGGATTAATACCATGTGAACAGAGAACTCACTGTAAAGCTTCAATAATAATTAGCGTCCATGGACACACAGATAAATACATAGCCCCATGGAAGGGGATAAGTGTTATAACCCGTCCAGGAATAGACTCATCATTATCTGAACAATTGGTTTTTGAGAAAGTGCCATGATAGTTAAACTGGGAAGTAATATTTTTAAAGAAATGCTGCTCAAAGTACTGGATATCCGTTTTCATAAAAGGGACAGTGCCTCTAACCTCTCACCACATCCTCATAGTAAATCAGAACTGATTGTAGGGGGCCGGCGCTGCGGCTCACTAGGCTAATCCTCCACCTGCGGCGCCGGCACACCGGGTTCTAGTCCCAGTCGGGGCGCCGGATTCTGTCCCGGTTGCCCCTCTTCCAGGCCAGCTCTCTGCTGTGGCCCGGGAGTGCAGTGGAGGATGGCCCAGGTGCTTGGGCCCTGCACCCCATGGGAGACCAGGAGAAGCACCTGGCTCCTGCCATCGGATCAGCGCGGTGCGCCGGCTGCGGCAGCCATTGGAGGGTGAACCAACGGCAAAGGAAGACCTTTCTCTCTGTCTCTCTCTCTCACTGTCCACTCTGCCTGTCAAAAAAAAATAAATAAATAAAATAAAGAAGTGATTGTAGGTCCACACGGAGTAGCCAAAGCGATCTCAGTCCTACCAGAAACCCTTGTGGCTTTGGTTAGTCAGCAAGTTCTTCAGTCAACCCACAAAAAAGAAAACAATGTAAAGATAAACTTCATTAAAATAAAAACAGTTGGCTCTGTGAAACACACAGTTACAAAAATGAGCTACATCAAGCTAGACACTGGCAGAAAAATATGCATGGAACATTTGACCACGGTTTTGTATCCAAATATAAAAAGGATATTTAGAACTTGAAAATGAGAAGACAAATGATGCGATAAATACAGAAAAAGCTTTGGGTAGACACTTGATGAAATGTGGGATGGTAAAGCCGCTTGGGGAATCAGCATGGAGGTGACTTGCAAAGTTAACCACATAAGTCACAGTCACACCCTAGATATTCACCCAAGAATCTGGAAACAGAATCACACAAATCTTCATAGGGGGCATTTGCGACAGCTTTACTGATAACCATCGTCTACCATCTCCCCATCCCTGCCACTGCCAAACTGGCCACAACCCAGGTACCCATGAACTGTGTGGCAGGTGATGAAATTGTAGTACATCTAGACTAGAATTCTGCTTGGTAACACCAAAGAGTGAGATGTTTATACATCCTGGGTGGATCTGTAAAATCTTTACACTCAGTGAGAGGAGCCACCCAGGAAGGCTGCACACTATGTAATTTCACTTCGCTGCTAGGAAGTGCAAAATTACAGTGAGAGAAAATCAGTGGTTGAGGCTAGGGTTCAGGCAAGGGCAGGATGCTGGTGCGTATGAAGAAATTTTGAGCATTAGGAAATGTCCATACCTTGATGGTTGCGTAGCGATCCAATCCTACAGAATCCCCAGAACTCATAGTGTCCCCTTAACCTGGGTGAATTTTAATGTATGTCATTTACACTATCATAATGCTAAAACATTGCAAAAATAATCTCAGAGACTGCCATCATGTTAGTATTTTCAGGTTTCAGTGAGTAGCAGACTCTTTTGGGGAGATGTGTTAAAACTCACGTGTTTTGGTTCCAGATTTAGTGATTCTCCTTCCACGGGTCTGGCATGGAGCCCAGGACTTAGCATTTCAGTGGTTGCCAAAAGCATGGTCCGGTTAGGATGTCATCTGTGCCAGACCAGGTGCCTGGCTTAACTCAGCAGGAAGGGAAGCAAACTCATTAGGACCAAAAATAAAGCTGCAGATCTTAAACTCTCAGAGAGCAAGCATCCTGCAAACATGGCCTGTCTGTATAATAGCTACTTCAGTGTAGCACTTAGTAATCCATTTTGTAACAACTTTTGTGAAGGTCACCCTATGTTAGTGAACCTTCAGCAATCGGGCTGACAAATTAGTTAAGAAAGTGGGAGCTAAGGAGTGGGTGAGAGCCCCAGCTTCAGAACCAACAGCCTCACGCAGTCTTTACCAGCCTCCTGAAGACAGCCGGGCAAGTGCAGACAGCAGAGTTGCACCCGTGTGGGTCTGGCCACGGAGCAAAACCACTGCTGTAGCCCTGTGAGGTGTTGACCCTCACAACTGGCATTCAGAGTTGAGGGGCTGCCCAGATCCACAGCTCTTTAGAAGAGGAGGCCGTGGAAAAGAGCAGGGGCTGACAGCAAAAGTTCATGGAAAATTGAAGCACAAGGCAAGTTTAACAGGTGGGTGTTCGGTGCAGCAGGTAAGACTGACGGTGACACCAGCATCCCATGTCAGCGTGCCTGGGTTTAAGTCCCTGCTCCTCTACTTCTGATCCACATTCCTACTGATGTATCTGGGGAAACAGCCGGTGATGGCTTGGGTACTTGGGGTTCCTGCCACCCATATGGGAGACTCGGATGAAGCTCTGGCTCCTGGCTTTAGCCTGACCCAACTCTGCCTTTTGTAGGCATTTGGGGAGTGAACCAGTGCTTGGAAGATTCTCTCTCTCTCTCTCTCTCTAGCTCTGCCTTTGAAATAAAAAAAATACTAAGTATAGGTTATTATTTGCTAGTTACATTATTTATTTATTTATTTGACAGGCAGAGTGGACAGTGAGAGAGACAGAGAGAAAGGTCTTCCTTTGCAGTTGGTTCACCCTCCAATGGTCGCTGTGGCCGGCGCACCGTGCTGGTCTGATGGCAGGAGCCAGGCACTTATCCTGGTCTCCCATGGGGTGCAGGCCCCAAGCAATTGGGCCATCCTCCACTGCACTCCCTGGCCACAGCAGAGAGCTGGCCTGGAAGAGGGGCAACCGGGACAGAATCCGGCATCCTGACTGGGACTAGAACCCAGTGTGCCGGCGCCACAAGGCGGAGGATTAGCCTAGTGAGCCGCGGCGCAGGCCTGCTAGTTACATTAGACCAATATGCAAATGATGGACTCAGCTAGGGAATCTAAATATCGTGTTTCAAACTCTGCATTTCACTTTGTAATCCATTCCTAGTGTTAAATTGACTCCTACTGAATCTTTGCTTTTTCTTTCTTTATCTTCAACTCTTCTGCTATGGGAACTTGGAAAAGTTACAGTTTTAAAATTATTCTTGTAGTATTTAGTATTAGTTCTTTTTTTTTTTTTTTGACAGGCAGAGTGGACAGTGAGAGAGAGAGACAGAGAGAAAGGACTTCCTTTGCCGTTGGTTCACCCTCCAATGGCTGCTTCGGCTGGCGCGCTGCAACTGGCACACTGCACTGATCCAAAGCCAGGAGCCAGGTGCTTCTCCTGGTCTCCCATGCAAGTGCAGGGCCCAAGGACTTGGGCCATCCTCCACTGCACTCCCTGGCCACAGCAGAGAGCTGGCCTGGAAGAGGGGCAACCGGGACAGAATCCGGTGCCCCGACCGGGACTAGAACCCGGAGTGCTGGCACCGCAGGCGGAGGATTAGCCTATTGAGCCGTGGCACCGGCCGTAGTGTTAGTTCTTAACATTGTTTAAAGATTTTAGATGATCCTTTAACTTCATGAAATATTAATAAAGAAGTAAAAGTAAATCCTAACCCAATGCCTACAACATAAAAAACATTGTATGAAAGAATTCTCATTATCATGCCTGGCAGCTGATACACTTCAAACTACTAATATCACCATAAAACATAACCTGAGAAGAAGGTGTTTGGTACAGTGGTGTAGCTACACTTGGGATGCGTGCATCCTACGTCAGTGTCCCTGGGTTCAAATCCCAGCTCTGCTTCTGATTCCAGCTTCCTGCTAATGAACACTCTGGGAGGCAGCAGGTGATGGCTCAAATATTTGGATCCCTGTCACCCTCAAGGGAAACCTGAATTGAGTTCCAGACTTCTGGGTTTGGCCTGGTGCAGCCTAGACTACTTGTGAGCATTTTTTGGAAGTGAAAATAACTGATAGAAGACCAGACCCCTTTTCTGTCTCTCTGCCTTTCAAATAAATAAACATGGAAAAGAAGCTGTTTCCTTACATCTAGCTCAAGCTTTAACATGTGTTTTGATTCTCGTTCGTGTCTTGGTGAGGAAGTGAGCCCGTCACTTCCCATTGGCTGGCGCAGCAGTGGGTCTCAGTGTCACAAGTTGCTGAGCCCAGCAAACCGAGCAGGACAAGCGGGGGCTGTGACTTCCTGGACGTGGCCCTGAGACGTGCAACAACACAAGGTGGGACGCACGAGGTGACTGGTGAGGCTTTGAGAGAGTGGACGAAGCCGGATGCCCTGGCAGCTCACCAGGCTCAGTTTTCGTAGATGGCAGCTCTGTCTTCTCCCGGCATTTTCTTGTTTTCTTGGTTTGGAGGCAGAGAAGGAACAAGTGTGGAAAGAAGATTACCCCAGCACTTGCTTTCCAACAGAAAATGAGATTTAAAAATAAGCGAGTTTTCAGGTGGCCATTCTACCCTACTGAGTTCTTTTTACAAAGTGTGTTTCAGTTTCCTTGAGGGCTATTCTGTTTGCTTTCCTTGTCAAAGAACCAAGGAAAGTGAGGGCTCTGCCCAGCAATGGCTTCACAAATGTTTTTCAACGGCAAAGGCCAAGTGCGTTTCCTGCCGTCCGTTTCATTCCATCTCTAGGCACTTACTGGGGGCCTGGCGGCCTGGGCAGGTAGAGAAAACTGGGTAGGCCTTGTTGGTTTGTAAATGCAGCTTGGTTTGTTAGATGTGCCAAGCAAGTCCCCTGTGGTGCAGATAGAAGGATGATTAAACCTCTTAAAGACAGACTCTCATTTTCCAGGGGCCATTGCTTAACCTGCGATGGCTACCAACACTGTGAGCTCCCAGAACGCAACGTGGTCTCTAGAATTAACTGCTGATTTCCTGTTGTCACCAACACACACGTCGAGTGGCATAGCTGATCTTAATCTGCAGTGTCTGGATCAAGGCTTCTTGTCTCCCTAACTCCAGAGCTTGCCTCAGAAAATGGGGTGTAAATCCCCCCTACTCTTTTTGCCCAGAGAAGCTCAGATTCCTCTGGGAAGTGTCTGGCAGGATACAAGGAAAAGGGACTCATAAAAAAAGCATTCCTGGCCTGCGCCGTGGCTCACTTGGCTAATCCTCTGCCTGCGGCACCAGCACCCCGAGTTCTAGTCCTGGTTGGGGCACCGGATTCTGTCCTGGTTGCTCCTCTTCCAGTCCAGCTCTCTGCTGTGGCCCGGGAGTGCAGTGGAGGATGGCCCAGGTGCTTGGGCCCTGCACCCCATGGGAGACCAGGAGAAGCACCTGGCTCCTGGCTTGGGATCAGCGCAGCACCGGCCGTAACGGCCATTTGGGGGGTGAACCAACGGAAGGAAGACCTTTCTCTCTGTCTCTCTCTCTCACTGTCCACTCTGCCTGTCATAAAAATAAATAAAAAGTAAAAAAAGCATTCCTGAGAGAAACAGAGGAAAAGACATTGCCTCCAATCCACATATACGAGGGCATTTCAAAATGTTTGTGGGAAGAGGAATTAAAGGTGTATTTATTTTGATGTAAAATTTTTTGAGATACATTCATAGTTTTTTGCCCATAATATGCAATTTCTACATACCTTTGGAAAACCCCTCCTACAGTGTCATGCTTGCAAGCTAAGAGATGAAGGATTTAGCAGAGACATTTTGAGTTGTTCTAAGGTTTGGGTTCTCTGATTGGAAACTCACTCTAAATATAGAAACACAATTTCTTAGAGCAGTTTAGCAGGACCCTTTATGTCAGTGGAGCAAGGATAATAAATGTAGTCCAGATTTTAGTTTGAAACCCAAATAAACCCAATGTCTTTCTGAAATCCACGAGGTGAGACACCAACATTACTGTAAATAGTTCAAACTCAAAACGCGGAAGCCCGAGAGTTGTCACAGATCAGCTCTCCGGAGTCTGTCACCCTGCAGGGGCTGTAAACCTGTCAGGCAGCAAGACTGGCCCCTTGGTGTGTTCACCTCACACGTCCTGGGGCTGTTTAGACAGCCTGCCCCACGCACTCAACCCCCACATGCTCTGTGGGCCAGCTTCTCTCCAGGTAACCACAGTTCTTTGCAACTCGAAGACGCTAACCTCAAATCCATTATGCCTCACAGGTTACCATTCTTGTCGTCATCCAGTGACTTGACTGCTGTAAACCTTCATCTACAGACTCACTCCCCCAGTTTCCTGTGTTCTCCCTGGCCTGCAGCCCTTCGTCTCCAATCCTCAGCCTTCTTGGTTTGGTAAAAGTAAATTCTAATGTGTCCCCAACCGCACCTCCAATAGTCCCTTCAGGTTGCTCCAACTTGAACTTAGCAAGCACTCCTTCTCCTGCTGCCATCTGAAATCAAAGCTCTTATCTGTGGGTACCCTCAGGGTTCAGTCTGCTTGTGGAGTCCCTGCTTCTGTTTATTACTTCTAGATTGTTCTGCTGGCCGCAGCATCAGCTCCTTTGAAGTTCTGCCACCAGACGTTAGTTCCTTCTCTCAAGCTGCTTGTCAGTGTGGCCCGCCAGCCCCTCCTCCCCCACTGAGACCCGACAATCCTGTGTCCAGCTGGAGGAGTCGCTGTGTCCCCTGGCCCCGCACATCTTTGAATGCCTTATCCTCGGGGGGCTTTTCCTGCGACTCAGGCTCACAGGCCGTGATGCACATCTGTTCTTCCTGTTCATCACTAATGACTGCCTCGGCTCTGAAACCCTGATTGCACATATCAAGAGAGCCTCAGACTCTCATCTTTTCGTTTAGAAAATTTGTTGCACCATAACCATTCTGACAGTCTTCATTGTGACTTCAGATCTGTCACTGTAGTGTTTTTCACTATCCATTATCACCTTTTCTTTCCTCATTTCCACATTTAATAAAGTCGTTTTTTTTTAAGATCCTGTGATAAGCTCTTGCTATCTCCTATTTATGGTTAAAACTTCTGCAAAAGAAGTGTATGAAGTCTGTCTTCAGTTCATCATCTTCCGCTGTCACCCGTACCTGCTCCACCTGGGCCTTTGTCCTCACCGCTCTAGCCAAACACACTTTAAGGAGGTCGCTAACACTTACCTGTGGTCCATTTTTGGTCCTCCCCTTGGTTGATCTCTTGGTACTGTTAATTATAGACATTCTTTTGCAATCACTCTGATTTCCCGGAATGCATGACGCCACATTCTTCTGGTTTTCTGGGTGTTTCATTGGCTCTTCTTTTACAAATCACTTGATGGCCACTCTTCTTGTACTTACCTTCTTATGTTATACTTTCTTTTTTTTGTTACACTTTATTCCTAAGTATTTTATCTACTCTCATCCAGATGGAAACAAAATTGAAACCCAGGCTGTCTGATCTCAGAGTCCACATTCTACCCACTCTTGATCTTTCTCATTTATTGGCTGCCTGGCCACCTGCTCTTCAAGTGAAGGGGTCTGAAATGCATGTCTTTCCACCTGCACTCTGACCATTGTGGTGTCTGGTCAGAACCTCTCAGCATTGTGGGTGTCAGACTTTGCAGACGCAGCTCTGTATTATTATAGATCAGCATTCCACTAAGGTGAGTCCTAGGACGCTTTTGCACCCTTAAAAATTATTAAAGGACATCAAAGAGCTTTTTTTTTTTTCAAGTTGCTCATATATGATATTTCTTTTTTTTTTATCTTTTATTTAATGAATATAAATTTCCAAAGTACGACTCATGGGTTACAATGGCTTCCCCCCCATACCGTCCCTCCCACCCACAACCCTCCCCTTTCCCACTCCCTCTCCCCTTCCATTCACATCAAGATTCATTTTCGATTATCTTAATATACAGAAGATCAGCTTAGTATACCTTAAGTAAGGATTTCAACAGTTTGCTCCCACACAGAAACATAAAGTGAAAACTAATAGATGATTTTTTTTAAATGATGATGAAATCAGATCAGACCTATTGTCATGTTTAATCCCAGTGAGAGTCAAGTTGGGAATTGATAATTTCTTTCTTTTTTTTTTTTTTACAGAAGATCAGTTTAGTGTACATTAAGTAAAGATTTCAATCGTTTGCACCCCCATAGAAACACAAAGTGAAATATACTGTTTGAGTACTCGTTATAGCATTAAGCCTCAGTGTACAGCACATTAAGGACAGAGATCCTACATGAGGAGTAAGTGCACAGTGACTCCTGTTGTTGACTTTACAAATTGACACTCCTGTTTATGGCATCAGTAATCTCCCTATGCACCAGTCATGAGTTTCCAAGGCTATGGAAGCCCCTTGAGTTCTCCGACTCTTATCTTGTTTAGACACGGTCATAGTCAAAGTGGAGGTTCTCTCCTCCCTTCAGAGAAAGGCACCTCCCTCATCAAAGAGCTTTTGTTTAGAAGGGTTTTATGTCTTAACAGTTATCATCTTAGAAATTAAGATTGGTAACTATTTAAAATAGTCCTTCCTCGGTTTATTTACAAATGATAATGCTATCAGATACATTAATACATGCAATGCTATTACGATGCTACCAATAGCATTATAATGAAAATTAGCCTCATCTACAAAGTAAAAGAAAAATACAGTGAGAAGAACAGTCTTATTTTATAATTTTGGACTCAATTCAGTGTCTAGATGAACAGGAATCAGCTAGATCCTCCCATCTGCTTCTGCATTCTCTCTATTGTGATAACACTATCAGTCTCCAGGAAACTCAGCTGTACATTTGGGAGAGAATAAGAGTGAACAAAAATGGCTTAGTATTATTACGACCAGCTTTGACATAGTAGACCACAGTTCAAAAACTGTGGCCTTGAATTAAATTTGTACATCAATCTACTGTTCCTTGACTTCTAGGCTGTTCTTGCTAAGGTCAACAATGAACTTGCCTATTTTTTTTGAGGGAGGGCTAACTTTATGTTTACTACATCTACTTTATTTCCCCTGCTCGATTGTTCTTGTTTGCTGAGGTCATTTTTAAATAGTTGTTAAATGCTAATATGAGAAATGCTGTCAGGGACCAGCCTTGTGGTGTAGGGAGTAAAGCAACACTGGCATTCCATATGGGCACTGGTTTGAGGACTTACTGCTCCATTTCTGATCCAGCTCCCTGCTCATGCACCTGGGAAAGCAGCAGAGGATGGCCCAAGTGCTTGTGCCCCTGCACCCATGTGGGAGACCCAAAGAAACTCCTGGCTCCTGACTTCAGCTTGGCCCAGCTCCGGCCATTGAGACCATTTGGGGAGTGGACCAGCAGATGGAAGACCTAACTGCCTCTCTCTCCCACTGCAACTCTGCCTTTCTAATAAAAAAAAAAACAAGTACTATCAAAGGAAATGCCTTTTTTTGACAGGCAGAGTGGACAGTGAGAGAGAGAGACAGAGAGAAAGGTCTTCCTTCTGCCGTTGGTTCACCCTACAATGGCCACCGCCGCAGGCGCGCTGCGGCCTGCACACTGCGCTGATCCGAAGGCAGGAGCCAGGTGCTTCTCCTGGTCTCCCATGGGGTGCAGGGCCCAAGGACCTGGGCCAGCCTCCACTGTACTCCCTGGCCACAGCAGAGAGCTGGCCTGGAAGAGGGTCAACTGGGACAGAATCCGGCGTCCCAACCTGGACTAGAACCCGGTGTGCCAGCGCCGCAAGGCAGAGGATTAGCCTATTGAGCCATGTCGCCGGCCCAAATGAAATGCCTTTAAAAGATACAGTTTTATTATTTGAAGTTGCACAAAACATGAAGTAAACCTCAATTGAAAGTCACTGGTTCATCCATTCAGCACATTCCCACAAAGTTGTTATCAGGTGCTGCATGCTGTTTTATGTCTTGGGCTACATGAGAAAAGAAGCAGACAAAAGCCCCGGGCCCCAAGGAGCTCATGCTAAGTGAGAGGGGGAATAAAGGAAGAAGATGTATGGTATGCTCGAAGGTGCTGAGTGCTGTGGATAAGGACACGTCAGAAGCTGGTAAGGGAGACAAGTGTGCTCTTTTCTGAGGAGGTAAACTAGAAACCAGGTGGTAAGAGTTCATCTTGCCAAGCCAGTGGCCACTGAGCAAAAGCTTGAAGAAAATGTAGGTGTCAACTGTGCAGGTGACTGGAAAAAGGACATTCTATGGAGAGGGAGCAGCAAGGGGTGTCCTGGTGTTTGGGGAGCAGCGGGGAGGCCTGTGTGCTGCAGTAGCTCCAGCAGGGGCCATGTGTCATCCAGGAAGTCAGAGACGCAGGAGGCCAGGCCCTGTGCAGCTTGTGTCCTGTTAGCGACTACGCTGGGTGAAGAGAGAGGTCGGCTCCAGTTGGGTCATGAGCTTCAGCTTCATGAACCTGCACACAGTGCGTAGAGTGCTTGTCTTAGTCCCTTTGAATGTAAAGTTAGGGAATTCTACAGACAGTTTACAAGATTCCAGGAAACTCTGCAATTTTGTGGGTTTTTCTCTCTGGTGAAATCTCTGGGTCACAGGCACATGCAACACTGGCAACAGCCCTGCTGGCTTCACAGTTGTGTTGGGCATGTAGGCGCGTACTGCAGGCAACGCTTTCTTCCAGAGAGCATGGCTCCTCTCCCCACCCATTGCAGGAGACTGTCCCTGCCCATTGCTCTTAAACTACTGTGTTTGCCGCTGCTGACTGGGTGGACAATGTCCCAGTAGTTGCTGGGCGATCACACAAGAGCTGGAGCAGCTGCTAACCAATAGACACCTTGAATGTAAATGGCCTCAACTCGCCAGTTAGAAGATACAGATTGGCAGAATGGATTAAAAACAAGACTCATCTTTTTGCTGCCTATAAGAAACACACTTCACCAACAGAGGTACACATGGACAAAGTGAATGGATGGAAAAAGATATTCTGTGCTAACAGAAACCAAAATAGGAGAGATGTGGCCGTCCTAGTATCAGACAAAATAGACTTTAACACAAAAACTGTTAGAGAAGTGCAGTGATTCAGGGATCAATACAACAGGAAGATGTGATTGTAATGGATGAATACACACCTAATTACAGGGGACCTGGCTATTTAAAGGAGCTGTTAACAGACCTAAATGGAGACATAGACTCCAATACAATAAAATGGGGGAATTCAACACCCCACTTTCATCACTGGATAAATCAGCCAGACAGGAAATCAACAAAAAAACAGCGCTAATCAACACTATGGACCAAATGGACCTAACTGATACCTACACTTTTTACCCCAAGTTGCAGAATACACAGTCTTCTCAGCAGTGCGTGGAACCTTTTCTAGGATAGACCATATGCTAAACCATGAAGCAAGTCTCAGGAAACTCAGAAAACAAAATTATACCATGTGCCTTCTGTGATCACAATGGACTGAAGCTTGAAATCAACAACTCAGGAATCTAGAACAGATGCAAACACATTGAGACTGAGCAACGTGCTCCTCAATGAACAGGGTGTCATAGAAGAAATAAATGAGAAATAAAAAAATTACTGAAACAAATGAAGAGAGAAGTACATCATATCAAAACTTATGGGATACAGGAAAAGCAGTGTGCAGAGGGAAGTTTATAGCAATTGGTGCCTATATCAAGAAACTAGAAAGTGACCAAATAAAGAGCTGTCAATGCATCTCAAGGACCTAGGGGAAGAAAACAACAAATCAAACCCCAAATTAGTAGGAAGAACAAAATAATTAAAATTAGAGAAGAAATAAACAGAATTGAAACAAAAAATACAAAAGATAAATGAAATGAAGAGCTGGTTTTTTGAAAAAATAAATAAAATTGACATACCATTGGCCCAACTAACAAAAAAATAAAGAGGTAGAAGACCCAAATCAGTAAAATCAGAGATGAAAAAGGAATGTAGCAACAGACACCACAGAAATAAAAAGTATCACCAGGAATTACTACAAACAGCTGTATGCCAACAAATTGGGAAACCTAGAAGAAATGGATATATTCCTGGACACATACAATCTACCAAAATTGAATCATGAAGACATAAAACACCTACACAGACCAAAAACCCAGACAGAGATTGAATCGGTAATAAAGATCCCCCAACAAAGAATGGCTTCACTGCTGAATTCTACCAGACATTTAAAGAAGAACTAACTCCAATACTTCTCAAGGTATTCAAAACATTTGGAAGGGAGGGTATCCTCCCAAACTCCTTCCATGTAAGTCAGCATTACCTTAATTCCTAAACAAGAAAAATAAACAACAGAGAAGGAGAATTGTAGACCAATTTCCCTGATGAACATAAGCGCAAACATCCTCGACAAAATAATAGCCAGTCAAACCCAGCAACACATCAGAAAGATCATTCACCTAGACTGAGTGGGATTATCCCTGGTGTGCTGGGATGGTTCAACATCCGCAAATCAGTCAGTGTGATACATCACATTAACAAGCTAAAGAACAAAAACCAGTATCTCAAAAGACACAGAGAAAGCATTTGATAAAATACAACACCACTTCATGATGAAAACTCTAAGAAAATTGGGTATAGAAGGAACATTCCTCAACATAATCACTGGAATTTATGACAAAGCAGCAGCCAGCATCTTACTGAATGTGGGAAAATTAAAGGCATTCTCATTAAGATCCAGACTAGACAAGGATGCCCACTCTCACTTTTGCCATTTAATATAGTCCTGGAGATTTTAGCTAGAGCCATCAGGAAATAAAGAGAAATCAAAAGTATACAAATTGGGAAGGAGGAAGTCAAACTATCCCTATTTGCTGATGACATGATTCTATATATAAGGGACCCAAAATACTTCATGAAGAGACTATTAGAACTCATAAAATAGTTTGGTAAGGTAGCAAAATAGAAAGCCAACACACAAAAATCAATAACCTTTGTATACACAGAAAATGCCATAGCTGAGAAAGAACTCCTATAACCAATCCCATTCACAATAGCTACAAATATTTAAATACTTTGGAATAAATTTAAACATGTACATCAAATAGCTCTACAATGAGAATTGCAAAACATTAAAGAAAGAAATAGAAGAAGACTTTAAAAAGTAGAAAAATATTTCATGTTCATGGATTGGAAGAATGAACATCATCGAATGCCCATACTACTGAAAGCAATTTATATATTCAGTGTGATCCCAATCAAAATACCAACAACATTCTTCTCAGATCTGGAAAAAAAAATGCTAAAATTCATGTGGGAGCACAAGAGACACTGAATAGCTAAAGCTATCTTAAACAACAAAAACAAAGCTGGAGGCACCACAATGCCAGATCTCAAGAAGTACTACAGGGCAGTTATAATCAAAACAGCCTAGTATTGGCACAAAAACAGACATGTAGACCAATAGGATGGAGTAGAAACTCCAGAATCGATGCATCAACAACCAACCGGTCTTTGACAAAGGAGCAAAAAATCAACCCCTGGAGCCAAGAATGTCTCTTCAAGAAATGGTGCTGAGAAAACTGGATCTCTGCATGCAGAAGTATGAAACAAGACCCCTACCTCACACCTTACACAAAAATCCACTTGAAATGGATCAGAGACCCAACTCTACAATGTGATACCATGAAATTACTAGAGAACAGTGGGGACACTCAGCAAGACGTTGGCATAGGGAAAGATTTCGTGGGAAAGACCCCAGAAGCACAGGCAATCCAAGCCAAAATTAACAAATGGGACTACGTCACACTGAGAGGCTTCTGCACTGCCAAAGAACAACGAGCAAAGTGAAGAGGCCACCAACAGAATGGGAGAAAATACTGGCAAACTGTGCAACTGATCAAAGATTCATTTCCAGAATCTATAAAGAGCTCAAGAAATTCAACAACAACAAAACAGACAATCCAGTTAAGAAATGGGCCAAGGACTTGAACAGGCATATTTCAAGAGAGGAAATTCAAATGGCCAACAGGCACTTGAAAAAAATGCTCAGGATCACCAGTTATCAGGGAAATGCAAATCAAAACCACAGTGAGGTTTCACCTCACCCAGTTAGAATGGCTTTCATACAGAAATCAACCAACAGCAAGTGCTGGTGAGGATGTGGGGAGAAGGATACCTTCATCCGCTGTTGGAGTGTGAACTGGTTAAGCCACTGTGGAAGACAGTGTGGACATATCCAAAGCCAGGAGCCAGGAGCTCCTTCTGGGGAGCAGTTTACTTAAAATAACACATTTTAACTGCAAAGGAAATTTAGAAAACCAAGTCCTTCCCTTCATTTTTTTTCTTTTCCCCTCCAACACTCACACCAGACCCTGAAGCAAATTGAAGGCAGCACCTGCCAGATTTGTAAACATGAAAATCAGACAAACTTGAAATTTCTTATATCCCAAAATTATCTGTAGTCAAGGCGATGATGACATTAATAAATTTCAGACTATCAGCGGTTGAAAGATCTTTCCCTCTGTCTCACTCCTTCTCTCTTTCTAATGCTGCCTTTCATTATAATAAATAAATAAATGATTTTTAAAAAAGAAATTTCAGACCATTTCTAGTTAGCTTCTCATTTTACCACCTATGGGGGCGGGAGAGGGATAGAAAAAGAGAGAAACACTGTTCACTTGGATTTCCTGTGCTTCACCTGTATATATCTCAACCCCCAGCTCCAAAACAGAGTTTTGCTTCCCTCTGTCTTTGCTCTCTACATTCTGACTGACAAGCCCACCAGCTCTGTTGCGTGTGGACTTAGCTCTCTTTCAAATCCCTACCCTGCCTCCTGGGCCCCAGGAGGGCTCTGACATCTCACAGAATTAATCTGTGCTATCTGTTGATCCCCGAATAGGTCAGCTAGCCTGGAATGCAAGAATCTGCAAGTGCTGAGGTGCATTGTTTGCGAGTGCAGGCCACTAAGCTAGCACTGTGGATACACTAGTGCCTGCACTGGGGATGGAAGCGGCCTGTGTGTCCCTTGGAACAGGACCAAGAGGCACAGACAAGGTTTGGAAAGTCTTGCCTGTGGCAGAAGCTGCTTCTGCAAAACCTCTAACAACAACAACAACAAAAACCCTTCTATTTTTATCAATGTGGAAATGAAGACACAGAGAGAGCAAATAGGGAGGACATTCAAGAAGTACATGTGAACTGCATATTATGAATAAACTGTTTGTTGCAAATTATTTTGCACCCTAATAAACTTGTCTCTCAACTGTATTTTCTCATGAATGTTTTGAAGCTTTGTCATCACTGGTGTCACAGAAGGAGTAGGTGGCAATGGCTTTAGACATTGCTTCTGCTGTCTCTTATCTGTACCTCCCCCCAACCCCCATCACCTGGTAAGATTCACTGGTGTCTTTTTGGAAAATGTCTTCAGAATCAGTTTCAGGGAGAAATCAAAGAGCATTCCTAAAGGGAGAACTGGGCCTCCTCTTGGACTCCGTGTTTGCAGGCACAGAGCCTGGAGCGGGAGGTGATTTTCCTTATTTCACAACAGCCCTTGGAAGTGGAGCTGATGACATCATGGACATCTTCCATGCCCCTGCTCTGGTTTGAACTTGTTTCCATTTGAGGCCAATATCAGGTCAAATTTCCAGTCTTCAGACTTTCCATTTTTAGCAATAAAGACCAAGTTCTACAATGTCTGTTTTGTTCGAGCTCTTCCCTGAGGTGATCCAACACTTAGCACATCTGGAAAATTAAAATTACTTAAACCCACCGATTGAGGAAACAAAAATCCCTTATAATTTGTGTATACGCCTTATTAATTCACTGATTTGGGAACCTTAGAGTTGTTCAGATGAACTGTTTGTTAGTCCTTAATCAAGTCTAAGTTGTGGCACAAGTGAGATTATTTCCATGCCAAAGGCCTAAAAAACGGAGGTGATGGATTTCCCCCTATTTTCCAAAGCAACACAGTAGTGTGGAACCACCGTAAGTGTCGCCGGTAAGAAGTCGTCCGCTTGTGTGTGCTCCCTGTAAACTGCATTTTTGGCATCTAAACAGTCGCTAAAAGTCATCACAGTGTAGGACTGTGCGGCAAGCTGTCCTTGTGCTTTTGTATCAGGTGATTATTGATGTCTGCAGAAAGAGAGCTGCAAGCACTTAACACTGGAGAAAATAACGAACGTATCTCTAATTCAGAGTTCATTCCTTGTTTCACAGATGAGGAAGTTTAGGTCTGTATCATGCGTACCATCCCATAATTACCTGAGGCTGCAAGTTGGGGACCTCTCCTCCCCTGTGACCATCACTCCAGCTCCTGCCCTAGGGTTCCCGGGAGAACAGCAGAGACAGCGTTCACCATCTGCTTTCGAGACAGCGTCGAGGTCTCGTCAGTGAATTGTCTTAGACACACACAGACACACTTACACAGTGAATGTGCCCTTTCACAAACAATCTGAGGGTTATATTACTAGTGATTTCTCACCATTACAACTGTATTAAAAACCTAACGTGGGGGCCCACGTCGTGGCACAGAAGCACAGAGCCATTGCTTGTGCGGCTTGCATCTCATACAGGAGTGTTGGTTGTGTCCACGTGCTCTGTGTCTGATGCAGCTCTTTGCTGATGGGCCTAAGGAAGCAGCAGATGGCGGTCTCAATACGTGGTCCCCTGCCACCCACGTGGGAGACTCAGATGGAGTTCCAGGCTCCTGGCTTCAGCCTGGCCCAGCCTGGTAAATTGTGGCCAGTGAACCAGTGAACCAGTGGATGAAAAATCTCTCTCTGTCTCTTTCTTTCTCTCTCCTTCTGTTGTTCTGCTCTTCCAATAAATAAATAAACCTTAAAAAAACTTTGTAAGTGGAAATTTTTGACATTAAAAAATAAACTAACATACCACATAGCATTTAAACTTTAATACTTATTGTATGGAACATTAAATAAAAGCAGGTAGCTACTTCCCTCTCTGTCTAGAATTTAGTATCATACGACAGTCTTTAAATTTTATTGTTATAAAGTGTGGCTTTACCCTTCCCTTAGGACTTAACAGTGGTCCTGAAAATAAATAAGATGGTTTCTTTCTCTTGGCCTCTGTTTTAGATCCAACATGGCATTTCTGTCTCCACAGTCATCTTTTTCATTGAGTAAAGCTGTTTAATACCCAGGAGTTGCTAGCAGTGCTAGGAAAGCCGGAGCTGGCTCACGGCTGCCAGTGGGACTTGTTGAGAAGACGCTAAGGCTGGCTTGCATGCCGGGGGCACAGTGCTGTCATGCGTGCAGACCCTGGACCCTGAGAAAGAACAGTAGCGCGAGACTTGGATTCTGGCAAGGTGCATCTGATGGGACGTGGAAGCAACACTTTCCACCGAGGTATTTGTGGCGGGCACACGTCCCCCACGGAGCCTGCTCTCGTCAGTGGCATCACTGTTAGGGCTCATGGACTCGGGGACCTGAGGGAGTCAGACAGCAGGCCCATGAGCCTGCGCGGTACTTCTCAGATACCAAGATAAGTAAGCTTATTGCTTGAGCATGCAGGACCTTCCTGTGCTTGCCCTCTCATAACCGCCAAGTCGCTGCCGTTAATTCCCCGTTGGCCAGCTTCTGTACTCTCACAGGACTGCTGGGAGCAGGTATGGTGGTTTTGGGGGCATCATGAGTTTTTTTGTTTACCCCTAATTTGCTCTGCAGAATCCATCAATTGGGTCCTCACACTAGGACTTGACCTAAGACAATCTACAGAATGACTTTACCTCCATAAATGTACCCGAAGACAGGCAATCCTAAGAAATTAAAATATGGAATTATTTGTTCAAGTAAAAGTTAAACATTTTCCTCAGTCTTTTTGTGCTAGTCATCTCCTTTAAGTCACGGCATTAGGGTATATTAGCTTGAAGTTTTCTTCTGGTTCTTCCGTGCAATGCTTCTCATAGTTCCTGAGATTTTCTTTCATAATAAAGAGGCCTCCAAAAAGTTCATGGGAAATGTATGCTATGAGAAAAATATGCCTGGTTTTCAAAATTTTTTCGCACCAGATGAACTAGTGATCCAGGCCCCATTTCCACACACTTCGTGAGTAGCTTGGATGGTTACTCAGCGTGATGCCTCCTAATTGAACACAGTTTCCCATAAAAGTGAGAAGAAAACACTTGGGGCTCTTCCTCTGTGATAGCCCATCCCTTCTTGAGACAGCGTCTTCTCTCTCCTTGTTTGGCTAAAGAGGCTGGCAGAGGTGACCTGGCAGGCAGTTCCAGTCTCCCGGGCGCCTTCAGCGGCCTGCTGCCCTTGGCTCCATTCTCCGTCGTGTGATCTCTTCGTCCGCCTATTGTGCTCATCGTCCTGTCCCCTGCTCCTCGTCTGAGCGCTGCTTTTCTCCTTTCCCCTTCTGTCCTTGTCTCGGTGCGATCGTTTTTGTGTCACAAGAGTGCTGAGCTGTGCTCTGAACAGCTGTTGGGAGGCCCTGGCTCCCTGTCCTCCTCCTCTCAAGCTCAGATGGAAGGCTCTTCCACACGGTCTCCCCGACGTGTTTGTATGCTTCTGGCCCACACTAGTGCACCTGTCCCTTTCCTGCTCCCACCCCAGACCTGGGCTGGAGGGGCAGACTCCAAGTGGACCAGGCAAGCTCCAGGCAGAAGCAGGCCCCTGAGACGTGCCTGGGGTTAGGCAGCTGCCCACGAGGAGCCGGTTTGCTGATACTTCCCTTATAATTTCTGAACCTGCTTTCATTCCTGACATTAACCATGATTTTATTTTCTAGAAAAAAACTTAGCCAGTCTTGATACCAAAATTATACTCAGTTGAAGAAAATCAGGGAATATTCTGTAGTTTTCAGGTATTTGAGTATTTTTGTATGCATGTGGAATTCTGCTAGAATCTTAAAAAAATGTTTAAACACTCTGGTGTTTTCTTGGGAGGATTTTTAACTCCTAATTCAATTTCTCTAGTGATTTTAGAATTATTTAAACTTTCCATTTTTGCTTGACTGCTTTCATCCATCATTTATATTATTCTAGGAGGTTGTCCATTTTATTTGAGTTTTCAAACCAAATAGCCAAACGTGTTCCATAATATCTGAGGCAGATTCATTCCATTAAAGAGTCCAGTTTTTCATTTTTCCCTGTACCTTGGACATGTGACTTGGTTTGGCAATAGGACGATAGGTTTGGCCAAGAGATTGCAAATAGAAATTTGAAAACACATTTGCACATTTCTGCCACACGCTTGGGAGTCTGCCACTGTCATGGAAACGTGTAGCGTCTGGCCTGCTAGAGAAATGGGACAGAGAGGTGGAGGACAGGTAAGCCCTCTTAGCTTGGGTTGGCTTTGGAGAACAGCGGCAGGTACACGCGCCAGCTCATCCCCTACGCGTGGAGTACAGATCACATTAGCAGAGCTGCCCAGACAACTGGTAGACAGGCAAATGAAATGTAAACGTATCCTCATCTTAAAAAAAAACAAACCTGCATATATGGTTATCGAATTATTTCATATAGTTGGTTTTTCTTTTTGTCTTGCTCTGTCTTTAAAAATGTTTGTCACAAGGTTTATGCTGTGTCCATATTCATATTGCAACTTGTTTTTCCACTTCACTTATTTTATATTATTAGCTGTGTTGGTTAATGTTCCCTGAGTTGATTATGCCAGTTTTTTTAATTTAGTCAAATATTTTTTAATTGTTGTGATATGGACATGAATTACTATAAATGTACTTTTAGCTATATCCTAAATACTTAATATATAACATTTTATTATAATGATTTCTAATTATTATTTTTAAATTTCTTGTTCTGATTTGTCCTTAGGGTGAAAACTATACTGATATACAGTTAATTTCTAGGTAATTTATTTTTATCTTAAACACACCACCATCATAGTATAGCAGAGAATGACACTGTGTCATACTGATTTTTTGGAAATTGTAGTTAGATGGCCTAGAGTGCGATCAATTTCAGTGATGTTGAATTCTAGAGAAACATGTGTGTTTTGTCATTATAGGGTACAGGGATTTATAGATTTTAATTAATCTGCTTTTAATCAGATTTTTAAAATATCCTCTACTTTGACCATCAGAGAGGCATGAGGTGACTTTTCCCTGTATGTTGGTAGATTTGCCAATTACTCCTTTTAGTTATCTCGAATTATTAATTTAAGTATTCTGAAGTTAAGTAATTTCAAAAATTTATTTACTGCCTCAACTGAAAACGTAGCATTGTGTAGTCTACTATCTATCCCTACCATCAGCCTTTTACTTCAGGTGTATTTTTGACAAATATTAATATAAGAAAGTCAAATTTCTCTTTGTTAGAATTTACTGAATCTAAATTTGTCTATTTTAAGCCTCTTATCCCTATATTTGACAATATTTTATTTTCCATTATTTATATTGTGCTTTTATGTTTCATGTCTTTTGTAAATAAGTGCTGTGAATTTAATCCAGTGATTATTTGTATATTTGGGGAAATTTTTTTTGTATTTCCATTATTTTACTTTTTGCTTTCTTTGTTTTCTACATTTCCTTAATTTCTTCTTTTTGTTTGCATGATTAGTTGTAAGTCAATTCTTTTATCTTCTAGGTAGCAAGTTAGCAGTTATTCTATATAAAGTTTGTAATAACAAATAAATATCTAGATTTTGGAAATTATGTAATATAAAATTGGGAAGTTTAGCTAAGATGAGTTATTCTAATAATGTTAGTAATTTTACATTTCCCCTTCCATCCTACAGAGTATACCTCCTGAAGCCAGTAGCTCGGTTACCCTCCACTGCGATGGTCGTGAGCGCCTGGCTGCACTGAGCTCTCATTAACCCAGTGACGCACATGCTCTGTGTGTCTGATTTTTTAGCTCTCTTATTTATTCCTTTAATCCTGTTAGTTAAAACCTAGCACTGTCATTTCAAACAGTGCTGGTTTGTGTTGATTTTCTCCTTTTAAAAATTGATCATGTGCTCTTGCATCTCAAAGCTGTCGTACTGGGTCCTTCTTGGTGCAATTTTACTCCTTCCTGATGCGTGTTCTTAAAATCAGTGGTGATTAACATTTATTTGTGTGAGAAGCTCATTCTTGGGAAATGTTTTTGCTGGGCACTTAAGTGTGAGTTAATATTTACTTCTTTTATCTCATCTCTTTGAAGCAATCATTCCCTTATAGTCTTGCTTTCATTATTAAGAAATATCAGGATTCTTCAAAAAGTTCATGGAAATGCATGCTGTAAAAACACTACACATGGATTTCAGATTTTTTTAAAGTTCTCTTTAAATTCCATTTTCCATGAGCTTCATGAAGTCCCCTCATATGTAGTCTTTTCCTTGTAATTCCTTTCATTGAGCTAACATTTCTCTCTGAATACTTCTGGGATTTCTTTGTCTTTGATGTTCTGTAGTTTCCTCCAAAATGTCCTCATCTTCATTTTTTGCTGTTAGTGCTGCCGGTGTGAGCGTCTTACGTTTAAAGATTTTTGTCTTTCATAACGTCTCTTCCTAATTCTCTTATTCTGAAGCTCCAGTTGGACTTCTATTAGATGTTCTGTTCTGTCTCACCAGCCTCTAAATATTCACCCTGTTTTCTGTTTAGTGCACTTTACCTGGTTTCAGGGAACATCTTCAGATTTATCTTTTGTAGCTCTCGTCCCACGTCTAATCTGCTATTCAGTTCATCCATTTAGATTTTTAAAAATATTATGGTTATTATATCTGAATTCTACCTTATTCAGAACTCTGCTTTTCAGTTTATACTACTGTGTAGTCTTTAAAACTGCCTAGTTTTGTAGCTTATTGTCTCTGCTACTTTTTCAGAAGTATTTTTATTTCCGAAACATTTTCTCCCAGAAGTCATGAGCAGAGGGACTATGTCTATCGTTTCAGTCTCTACTGACTCGTTCGTTTGGTTTATTTCCCCGTGTGCTTCGTACTCGGGCTCAGAGGCTCATTATAGGACAGTGGTATTGTGGTGGTCCTGGGGTGTTAGATCCGTAGCAGAGCACAGAGCGATCTCACAGTGATGGTGGCCTTATTACAGGTATAGTGGCAGTCATTGTAGTAACAGCACTAATCGTCATGACTGCTTTCAGTTACACCAGGAAGAACTAGATCTCATTACACTTCCTTGAGCAGCGGGGGCATCCCTCTCACGCAGGCTTCCCGGGGGTATGAGTGCTTCAAGGACCCAGCTCCATGCGGGATTCTCCAGTCCTGGCTGCCCCTCGTTGCATGTGCACATGGTCTGGTTTTCCTTTTGCCCCAGTCTCTGTCAGTCTCCCATCCTGGAAGCTCACGATGCTGAATTTTACTCATGGGGCAGCATTAATTATAATTTGTGTCCATCTTCTTTGTGGTTGTAGCTTACTTTTCAATCATTTTTTACCCTCAGGGACTTCCATGTCCAAAAGTGGGCTGTCTGTGTTTTAGGTGGCATCTGGGTAGTTTTTGGTAGTGCATTTGGTGTAGAGATCTACCACTTTGCTGGCTTGTTTATAAAGTCTTCGTCTTTTAAATTAAGTCAGAGAGACATTTCTAAGTAATTATTTAGGTCATCTGATGAATCATAAAAATACTGTAACAAAAGATCAGGAAAAGCTAATGGTGTTCACATAAAAAGAACACAGGTACTTCTCTGTTGGGGTATATCCATGTTGCAGATAGAGAACCTGATACTGGAAAAGCAATTTCTGATGTTTGGGGGTGATTGAATGAACAATATTTTGGAAAGAGATTATATGCTGATAGAAAAGTGCTGTGTGCCAAACAATGATGATATAATTAAAGGTGATACAATGATTATGTGACACAATTGCCTTCACACCAACAAGTATGTTGACACTTGGGGCTGGTATTGTGGCTTGGTGGAGTAAGCCACCACCTGCAATGCCAGCATCCTATGTGGATTCTGGCTCAAGTTTTAGCTGCTCCTCTTCTGATCCAGCTCCCTGCTGATGGCCTGGGAAAGCAGCAGAGGATGGCCCAAGTGCTTGGGTCCCTGCACCCATGTGGGAGACCCAGAAGAAGCTCCTGGCTCCTGGCTCCTGGCTCCTGGTATTGCCGCCATGTGGGGAGTGAACTGTGGATAGAAGATCTCTCTGTCTCTCTCTCCCTCTCTATCTGTAATTCTACATTTCAAATAAATAAATAAATCTTTAAAAAAAAGGAATGGTGATTATAGATACACTTGTGAAAGGTTTGAAAATATTAGTTGTGCTATAAGTGAAAAGGACACTTTTGTATTATTTCATACAATATAAGAATATTTACGTATAACTAAGTTTTTTTTTTTTTTTTTTTTTTTTTTGACAGGCAGAGTGGACAGTGAGAGAGAGAGACAGAGAGAGAAAGGTCTTCCTTTGCCGCTGGTTCACCCTCCAATGGCCGCCGCTGCAGCTGGCGCACCGCGCTGATCCTGGCAGGAGCCAGGAGCCAGGTGCTTTTCCTGGTCTCCCATGGGGTGCAGGGCCCAAGCACCTGGGCCATCCTCCACTGCACTCCCTGGCCATAGCAGAGAGCTGGCCTGGAAGAGGGGCAACCGGGACAGAATCCGGCGCCCCAACCGGGACTAGAACCCGGTGTGCCGGCGCCGCAAGGTGGAGGATTAGCCTATTGAGCCACGGCGCCGGCTCACGTATAACTAAGTTTATTGAATGTATGTTATAATGAAATGGTTAACACTATCAACAAGCCTAGATGTTTATATTTCCAGATATGCAAAACTGACAGTTACAGATCTTTTCTTAGGGACTGTCATAAGTTTAAAGATGTATGTGTGGACTGGCGCCGTGGCTCAATAGGCTAATCCTCCGCCGGCATCCCGGGTTCTAATCCCCGTCGGGGCACCAGATTCTGTCCCAGTTGCTCCTCTTCCAGTCCAGGTCTCTGCTGTGGCCCGGGGGTGCAGTGGAGGATGGCCCAGGTCCTTGGGCCCTGCACCTGCATGGGAGACCAGGAGAAGCACCTGGCTCCTGGCTTCGGATCAGTGCGGTGCGCCGGCCGCAGCAGCCATTGGAGGGTGAACCAACGGCAAAGGAAGACCTTTCTCTCTGTCTCTCTCTCTCTCACTGTCCACTCTGCCTGTCCAAAAAAAAAAAAAAAGATGTATGTGTGGGGGCCGGTGCTGTGGTGCAGCGGGTTAACGCCCTGGCCTGAAGCGCCAGCATCCCATATGAGCGCCAATTCTAGTCCCGGCTGCTCCACTTCTGATCCAGCTCTCTGCTATGGCCTGGGAAAGCAGTAGAAGATGGCCCAAGTCCTTGGGCCCCTGCACCCACGTGGGAGACTCAGAAAAAGCTCCTGGCTCCTGGCTTCAGATCAGCACAGCTTCGTTGCGGCCAGTTGGGGAGTGAACCATCGGATGGAAGACCTCTCTGTCTCTCTATCTCTCCTCTCTCTGGTAACGCTGACTTTAAAAAAATAAATAAATCTTTAAAAAAAGTATGTGTGAAGAATTTGTATTTAATTATTTTTATTTAATATGAATGGAAGCTGTAATATTTTTAAATTAATATTTTTGTATAATAAGTGATTTCAAGTATATATGTGTATGCTGACTGATTGATTAGAGACTATTATTTCAATATCCTTCAGTGTTTGTTTATAAATTGACCAAGATTCCTTTCTTATTTTTTTTTTTTGGTACCTCCTATTTCTGTGCATATGTAATAGGTATTTTAAAGTAACTTTCCGAATGTGTGGTTAATTGCATATAGTGAAAAAGAATTCTCCTCTCATTCACTGGTTTTACTTAGTTTTATTCACTGATTGAATTCTAGGATTTATTTATTTTATTTGAAAGAATGACAGAGAGGGAGAGATTGAGAGAGATCTTCCATCTGCTGGTTCACTGCCCAACAGCTGAGGCGAAGCCCAGAGTCAGGAACTCCATTCTGGTTTCCCATTTGGGTAGCAGGGGCTCAAGCACTCGGGGCCATCATCTGTTGTTTTCCAGGCACATTAACAGGCAGCTGGGTTAGACATGGAGGAGCCAGGACTAGACCTGGTGCTCAGATATGGATGTGGGTGTTCCAATTATGGCTTAACGTCAGGTGCCACACACAATACCTGCTTGTTCCTTAGTTTTGCTTCCTGTTATGCACTTTAGGATTTTTAGATTGAAGCTCTTGTGTGGAGGTGGCCACCTGGCCACCTGCAGTCAGAGCCAGGCTGAGACAAGAACTCGGGGCTTCTGTGCAGTGGGTGTGCAGGGTACATCGCACACAGAGTCTGAGCTGGCGAATGCCCAGGTGCTGGGACCTCTCCCCTTCTATAAATGCTCCAGGTTGAGAGGAGAAATCAGAGTGCTGTGTTCCATCAAGATCTGGAAGGGTCAACTGAACTCTCTTTTTTATGCAGATTTTTCTTTGCCCCCACCCACCACCTACATAGATTCCCTTAGCTCAACAGGAGACCCGTTTTACATCTCTCCTGCTTATTTCCAGTCTCCTTGTCTCTGTGTAATCCTGTTCATGTTTAGCCAAGAGGATATTAGTCATATTTTTACCTGTCCTATGTCACTTAATTAAAAATATTCTCCTTATCAATAGTATGTTTGGAGCAGAATTACAATTTACTTATGGATTTATCTTTTAATAGGAAACAGAATCCTAGAAGGTATCATTATAATGTACTGATGCATATATACATACATATATATATATATGGTTCTATTTAACTAGAAATTTCCATATTTAATTGTTTTTCATATATTTTTGTTTCTCATTGTGTTTAGAGTATTTGGTGGTGGCAGAGAAGTTTGCACACCAAGGTATGTTTATCATCTGAAAATGTGTTGGTCTCCATTTTGTCTTATCCTATGGGGATCAGAGAAAAAACTTGCTTACGAGGAAAACCTTTATTGCAGTAAAAACAACTTGGACGTGTGTATTGCAAATTCAATGTAACAGATATTTAATGAAAATGTCTCACGTCCAAAGCATGCCACCAGGTTGAGATCACAAATATATGAGAGATGAAAAAGGATTCTATGAGCAAGCGACATTTTTCTAATGCCCACTTTGAACACAGTGATCTGATGTTCCCCCAGACCAAATCCGAAGAAAACATAGTCCACTTCACACCTATCACTGACTTCAAGGCAAGTGACCAGGTCTTGGTGTCAAGCAAAATATTTTACTCTAATTACATGACACAGACCCTTTAAAGTTAGGCACATAATAACTACCTTAAGGAAACGTTAGAGTATGAATTCATTCCAGTTAATTGCTGTTACTTGTGGTAAAAATATATTCTCTTAATCACTGCTTTAGATTGCATATGGGCGGTACTTTTTGTGTCAAAATGCATTTAAAAATCATTTATTTATTTTTATTTATTTGAAAGACGAGAGATGGGGGTGGGGGAATCTTCTGTCTGCTGGTTCACCCTTAAGTGGCTGCAACAGCCAAGGCTGGGCCAGGCTGAACACTGGGGTGCTGGAGCCTCAATCGGTGTCTCCCGTATGGGTGGCACCACCTGCTCCCTCCAGCATGCAACGGGCAGGAAGCTGGAATCATCGGAAGTGAAGCCAGAACTCGAACCCTGGCACTTTGCTAGGGGCTGCATGCATCCCAGGTGGCACCTTGACCACTGCCCCAGAACACCCACTCTCAAAATGCATCGTTCACTCCCTGCTTCTGCATGACTGTTCTCTGGGAGGCTAGCAGTACTTTCCCTCAGTGATTAGAGGCGGACACGTCACTGCCCTGCTGTAAATTCTGCTACTGTTTCCCTTGTTTTCGAGGTGAAATGTAGGCTCCAGAGCATAGCTGTGGCCTTTCCTGTTCTTGCCCGTGAGATCCTGGCCTTGGCTTCGGGAGCTGCTGCCTGTCAATGCCCATCCCTGCAGCTTTGCCAATGTGCTGCCCCTGCCTGCTTCGCACGTCCTCGACTCCTCAGCTCGCATGTAGTGTTTCTAAATGCCTAAAAATGATCTACATAGAAGCTGTTTCAAAAGCAACAAACATTTTTCGTAACGACCAGCAGACTATGCAGACCAACAAATACAAGTATCTCACATTTATGTAAACAAACCTATGACTTGAAACTTGTATACAGTGAAAGTATCATCCTTGACCCCATGTACAGGATCAATTCTCTTAGGAAATTTTCAAAGATACTTGATTTTGCAATGCTTTTCTGTTTATATGTAAACCTATAGCAAGATATTTAATAAGCAGACATGCAATAGATTAAGAAAAAACACAGAAGTTAGGAGGAAAATAGCTGCCCACAGCAGTTACCACAGTTGCTGGTTGTGGAAAAAATTCAGTCTTTCACTGCGACTAGTAGCTTTGCATAGGTGAATATTCTCAAGTTAAAAGTTCCTGGGGGGCCGGGACTGTGGCAATTGGGTAAAGCCCCACCTGCAGTGAAGGCATCCCATATGGGCGTTGGTTCCAGGCCTGGCTGCTCCACTTTCGGTCCAGCTCTCTGCTGTGGCCTGGGAAAGCAGCAGAAGATGGCCCAAGTCCTCGGGCCCCTGTAACCGTGTGGGAGACCCAGAAGAAGCTCCTGGCTCCTGGCTTTGGATACACGCAGTTCTGGCCGTTGCAGCAAGTTGAGGAGTGAGCGAGTGGACAGAAGACCTCTCTCTCTCTCTCTCTCTCTCTCTCTCTGCCTCTCCTTCTCTCTCTGTGTAACTCTGACTTTCAAGTAAAAAAACAAAAACTTTTTTTTTAAAGTTCCTGATTTGTTTTGTGGATTTGGTGCAGAGGTTACGATGCCACTTGGGATACTAACATTCCTTAGCAGAGGACTTGGGTTCAAGTAGGAGACTCCAGCTTCCTGCTCATGCAGACCCCAGGGGCAGCAGCTAATTCTCAAGTACTTGGGTCCCTGCCACGCATGTAGGAGACCCAGACTGAATTCCAGTCTCCTGGCTTCAGCTCAGACTGGGAACCAGTATAGGCAGTGGGTAGTGGACCAGGAGATGGGAAATCTTTGTCTGTCTGTCTTTCAGATAAAATGAAAATAAATAAGTATTTATTTTTAAGAGAGTGCAAAACACATTGCCAACTTAAGAAATATTCTATATCATATTGAAATCTATATACAGAATGTGTAAATTATATGGGTGTAAATACTTTGGGTACCTTTCTTATAGTTGTAGGTTTTAGCCTTTTAAACACAAGTATCTAAGTAATAACATATAAAAGGCAAAATATCCATAGTGACATTGTTCATGAGATGTGATAGCTTACCTCCACACTGAGAGGTCACATTCTTTAATATATTTTAGTCTTAATGTGTTCCAAAGGATTTTTGGTGACTTTTTTTTCTGTTTTAAATTTCTGACATGGTTGAATATATATATATATGTATATATATGTGTGTGTATATATATATATATACATATATATATATATATGGTAAGAGTTTAGAAGAACAGTAAGTGTACAAAAACAAAGCCTTTTAAAATCAAAGTTGCTGTGAAATCATATGAGTTATATTCCTAAAATATGTTTAATAATCTGTTTGGTTATAACCGTTGTCATGGGTGTCATTCTCTTTTCTTCATAATGCTTAATTATGAATAAATGATGCATTTTCCATCAGAACCATATGTTAAAATTACTATCCACAGGAATGTAAACATTATACGTAAGGCTAGTACATTTACTATTAGCAAAGAAAGTACTCTAATTTTGTTGTTTACATTTCTTATTTGTTTTCAAAACATTTGGTAATAGTATTTATAGCTACAATAAGTAAACAAAAAATAAGAAAGTCCTTTACAATGTTTTGTGCCTATTTGACAGATTTTG
The DNA here is from genome assembly GCF_051225735.1 of Oryctolagus cuniculus. Lineage (NCBI taxonomy): Eukaryota > Metazoa > Chordata > Mammalia > Lagomorpha > Leporidae > Oryctolagus > Oryctolagus cuniculus. The sequence goes on from NC_142879.1 coordinate 108,098,302, forward strand.
TGAAGTATTTGAACCTTTGAAAAATTAGATTTTTGATATTTACTGAATGTAATGAATTTATGTAGCCAGCATATCTAGATTATTTGGCTTTGCAGAGTCTGTAATGGAAGGGGAATATTTCCCTGTCATTCTCAGAGTATGGCCTGAATTAAACCAAAACATTGTGTTACTATTCTTTCTTGAAGACATTTTCCTTGAATAATAATTTTTTAATTTTTTTAAAAAATTTTTTGCTAGGCAGAGTTAGACAGTGAGAGAGAGAGACAGAGAGAGAGTTATAGACAGTGAGAGAAGAGAGAAAGGTCTTCCTTCCGTTGGTTCACTCCCCTAACGGCCGCTACGGCCACCACTGCTCCTATCTGAAGCCAGGAGCCAGGTGCTTCTCCTGGTCTCCCATGGGGTGCAGGGCCCAAGCACTTGGGCCATCCTCCACTGCACTCCCTGGCCACAGCAGAGAGCTGGCCTGGAAGAGGAGCAACCGGGACAGAATCCGGTGCTCCGACTGGGACTAGAACACAGGGTACCAGTGCCACAGGCAGAGGATTAACCAAGTGAGCCAAGGCACATTTCCTTAAATATTACATTTTTCTTGACTAATTTCACAATGGTGTAAATCAAAAAAAAAAAAAAAAAAAAGAAGAAGAAGAAGAAAAGAAAAAACCAGAAACTCAGTGTGCTCTGTCCTGCATATCATTAACCAAGAAGAAATGTGGCATTCCAAAGAAAAATGTGTCATAAGCAGGAAATAAACAGAATGTAAAATTCTGTACTTCAAGAGTTCATCAGCAAAATTAGTCATTAATCATGTTCTAAAATGGACTCTGAGAACAGCAAGTGCTCAGGGAAGAAGTACTTCCCACATCATTGTTTTCTGTTTCATTGGTGGCACAGAGCCTTATGGAGATCTTTGACTCATTTTAACCACAATATTTACCCTGCTTCAAAGAAGGGCCACTGGACTGGCATTGACCAGGTATCGGGTCTCAGATAGCAAACTGCCCACGGCTATGTTCAGTGTCTGGGTAAACAAAGAGAATACAGTTTCCTTGCTGAAGGTCATTCTGTAGCGTTGTTTATTCGGTCATTTATTCAGTCCTTAATGTAATGAACATTTTCAGCTTCTGTTCTGAGCCAGGCTTTTTGTTAGGTACGAGTATTGGAAGATGAATAAAATATTCTACTTTCTTCAAGGAGATTAAATATTCCACTCCCAGTCACTCCTCATTCAAGGGGCTGTGCCAAATGCCAGAGGAAAAGTTACCACAGTCCATAAAGAACAACCCATTGTTATTCCCAAGATGTGTCTCGCTTAATCAGCACCCAAGTCTTAAATCTGTCAGGCAATATTAATTTCACCGAGATCTAAAAGGAACACAGGCCCCAAATCCTGAATATAAAGAAGTCCTGTGTTTTGCCACTCAACTGTTGGAAAATTCTTTGTTTTTGTTGGAAAATGCATTAACCTCATAAAAAGCAAATATCTGTTGCCATCCGGAGCCATTTTGGACTTTTCTCTAATCCTCACTTTAGGCTAAGAGTAGAATTAGTGGGAGAAGGGCAGTGGGGAGTTGATGAGAGCTGAGACTTTTTCTGGTTAACTGAACTCAACTTAAAAATACTGTATTTTATTAAGGAACCATTTATTAATGATATGGCTGTTTTGAAAGTGTAATTAGGTTGCAGCCATGAAAACCAATGCCAAGATTCTATGTAGGGCACATAAGTGGCGATGACTTTGGCAGTATCACTGATTTTTACTTCCTGGCTATTATGCGTAATCTTTGGACATTTAACTCGATTTATTTTGAAATGTTGAGATACTATAAGGAAGGCCATATGAATACAAAAAATAAGGCCCCCACTTTGTTTCTCTGTCATTATTCTTGAAATGTTTTTTATTGGATTATATGAATAAATGGCCTGTTTAAACGTAAGTGCACTCCAAAATTGTATGAAATATTTCTTTTTAAAATACTGTGTTTCCCCTTGTGGGAATGATGTCAAGTCTTAATTATTGCCTACAAATAAAAGAGTAATGATACTTTAAAACCACTCTTCCTAGACTGGTAAATAGCTTTGGTGGGATGCATAAATCTAACTTCTGAACAGTCCCAAGTGAGGAGAGGAAATGTTTTAAATGAAGGATTGAGGGGAGATGTAGACAGTAACAGTGCAGCAGCAAAGACAGAATAAAAAAACCTACAAATAACATCTACTGAAAAACAGGACACAAAGCACTCTCCTGAGCCCAGAATTCCATGCAGCCCACAACCACAGACATCTGGTATCATCATCAGTGTGAGGGGAAGCAGGAAAGAAGACGGACTTCCAGTGGCTCTCAGACTGCCCGTGGTGGTCACTGGAAAGTACAGCAGGCCAGTCTGCAGCTACAGCCCAGAGTGGAGGAGCTTTGGTAGTACCGAGTTCCACACGATGCGATGAGGGCAGCACGCATGTTGGAGACCTTCTGACACCATCTTCCTTCCAAGGCAGAGCTGTGCACTGAGTGGAATCTGTCCAGAAGAATCTAATGTAAACTGAGCAGGTATGGCAGAGGAAGGAGAAGCGTCAGACAAAAGTGGGAGTCAAACTTCACAAAGCACTGTCGAATTTTTAACACTTTTCTAATGGAAAAGTAATTAAGAGAAGGAGAGAGGGAGCATTAGAAACATAAAGGTAGAAATGCTCTCTGGGCCCATGTCTGCTTTCCAAAAGTACAGGAGAATTCATTTGGTCCACAGAAAAATAGCTCAGTTAAGTTCCATATGGAGTTGTTCTATAAGAAAAGCAAACAAGGACCAAAATGATCTCTATAGACAAATCTGAAAAAGCATATTTAAAAATACGGTGAAAATTGTAACTTAATATTTTAAAGAGGTCTTAAAGAAATCAAGAAAATGTTAAAAGTAATTAAAAATTAAAATCCAAAAGACTCATCTGATTGAAGGAAAAGGAGATGTGAAAATGTACTTTAAGAAAAGTACTAGAAATGTAAGAAAAAATGAATAGTGACCCAGCAAGAATAATTAATATGGCAGATAACTCCTGTGACATATTGGAAAGAGGGAAAATGTTTAACAATCAAAATAAAGGAATTGATAAAGTTATAGATATAAGAGTACTTAAAAAAGTTCATGGAAATGAAATTAAAATATGTTTATTTTGGTGCAAAAACTTAAATCATGTATGTAGAGATCTTCAAAAAGTTCATGGAGAATGCGTAGTACAAAAAATTATGTGTGTACTTCAAAATAATTTTTGCATCAAAATGAACATCTTCTAATTTAAAAGTACCCTAATATGAAAGATAGGCAAAGAAAGTCTAATGTGTGTGTAATAGGAGACTGAGGAAGAAAACGTAAACCGGAAGAACAGATGGGGGCAGGTATCTGGCCCTGCAGTTAAGCTGCTGCTTGGGACATCTGCATCTCGTAGTGGAGGTTCCAGTTTCAAGTCCTGGCCCTGCTTCTATCCTGGATTCCTGGTAATGCATGCCTTGGGGAGCATTGAGTCTCGGCCATCTAGTGGGAAACCTGGACTGAGTTCTGTGCTGCTGGTTGTGGTCTAGTCTCGCCCTGGCTGCTGCAGCCATTTCGGGGAGGGAATCAGCAGAGAGATCTCCATCTGTCTCTGTCTCTCTGCCTTTTAAGAGACATTAAAATAAACAAATGTTTTATAGATAAAAATTATAAAAATTCAAGAAAGCTTTTCCAAAATCAAACATAACCAAAATGTTTCAGGGAGTTTCAGAGCGGGGCTGTTCAATTGATGGTCATCTCTTTAGGATGAATTAAAAGTGGCACAAAGGTCTATCTTTTTTTTTTTTTTTTAATTTTTGACAGGCAGAGTGGACAGTGAGAGAGACAGACAGAGAGAAAGGTCTTCCTTTGCCGTTGGTTCACCCTCCAATGGCTGCCAAGGCTGGCGCGCTGCTGCTGGCGTACTGCGCTGATCCGATGGCAGGAGCCAGGTACTTTTCCTGGTCTCCCATGGGGTGCAGGGCCCAAGGGCTTGGGCCATCCTCCACTGCACTCCCTGGCCACAGCAGAGAGCTGGCCTGGAAGAGGGGCAACTGGGACAGAATCTGGCGCCCCAACCGGGACTAGAACTCACGGTGCCGGCGCTGCTAGGTGGAGGATTAGCCTGTTGAGCCACGGTGCCGGCCTACAAAGGTCTATCTTAAACGTTGCTAATGATTTTCAGACCTCAGGTTCTAGACTTAAGACATGCCCCGTAAATGCCAGACCCATGTATCCTTTTTAAAATTTTTTTAATTAATTAATTTAGTTATTTAATTTTTTGACAGCCAGAGTGGACAGTGTGAGAGAGAGACAGAGAGAAAGGTCTTCCTTTTCTGTTGGTTCACCCCTCAATGGCCGCTGCGGCCGGCACCAGGAGCCAGGTGCTTCTCCTGGTCTCCCATGGGGTGCAGGGCCCAAGCACTTGGGCCATCCTGCACTGCCTTCCCTGGCCACAGCAGAGAGCTGGCCTGGAAGAGGGGCAACCGGGACAGAATCCGGCGCCCTGACCAGGACTAGAACTCAGGGTGCCGGTGCCGCAGGCAGAGGATTAGCCTATTGAGCTGTGGCGCCAGCTCACACCCATGTATCCTAAATGTCCACCAAGTGCCCTACAGCTGTCTTAAGTACAAGACATCCAAGCTTAACTGTGTTACCACTGCTGTACCCAGTGTTCACTTTCTTCTCAACTCTGGGCTTTCTCCTTTTGGAAAATGACTCCACAAACTTCTCTATCTTCTAAGAAACACACTTGCAAGCAGAATTTCAAGTTCACTTCCTCAACATCTTTAGAATGCTTTTCTTTTTCTATACATTGTTTTCTGCAGCAGAGCAAAAATTTGAAACTGTATCCTAAGATGGTGGAAGCCCCCTTCCTGTCCCATTTCCAGTTTCATTTCTGGCTTTGACAAGTCACCAGAATGATCGATCGTTTACAACAGTGCTTAAAAGCATTGGAAATAAAATCTACCTTATTTCAATAATCATAACCAAAGGAGAGGAAATAGACCCTTCTTGACCTGTTCAAGTTCATTTGTTCCCACAGCACCTCAGGTATTTGACAGTTCAATCATTCAGAACTCTACCGTTGTATTCAATTTGTGTATACTGCTTCCCAAGTCAAAGCTTGCAGCATGGTTTGCTCTAAATGCCCGAGATGTCCTTCCTCTTCATCCTGCGTAGTGATTTCTCACACATCTTTAACAAATACCTCACTTACTAACTGGTGCCAGTGAGGGAGAGATCACTGTTTTCTAGTGATGGGCACCTCTATACTTAGCACATCTTTCTAATGTTCTGTGTGCTTCTATAATGCTGAATTCATTTTCCCATTGTTTCATATTTCTTTCCAACTGAAACAGAAGAACATCAGTGCTGAGGTCACATTTTAAGATATTTATAACATAATATCCCTATTTCTCACCTTATAATGTACCACTTGTGTAAAATTTGAAGTCACGAAAAAGAACATTAAAAAGGTGTTTTTATGTCATTGCTTATTGATCCTTATATTCGGGGACATGTTTGAAATATTTTTGAATATATTATCTTATTTAAAATATTTTTTTTGACAGGCAGAGTGGACAGTGAGAGAGACAGACAGAGAGAAAGGTCTTCCTTTTCCATTGGTTCACCCTCCAATGGCCGCCGCGGCCGGCTCACCACGCTGATCCGATGGCAGGAGCCAGGTGCTTCTCCTCGTCTCCCATGGGGTGCAGGGCCCAAGCACTTGGGCCATCCTCCAGTACACTCCCGGGCCACAGCAGAGAGCTGGCCTGGAAGAGGAGCAACTGGGACAGAATCTGGCGCCCCGACCAGGACTAGAACCCGGGGTGCTGGCGCTGCAGGCGGAGGATTAGCCTATTGAGCCATGGCGCCAGCCTCAATTGGCATTTTAACTGCTGTACCAAATACCCGCTCCTGAATGCATTACTTTAAATGAATTGTGAATAAAAGCACATTAAAATGATAATGTAATATAACTATTATCGGCTGGTAGTATCATGTCAAGGGTCTTTCTCTGCCCATGACACACACACACACACACACACACACACACAATGTGTATGAAGCTATGTGAAACACTGTATCGTTGAAGAGCCTTGGCTGGCAGTTTGGCACAGGGGCTTACGTCATCACTTGGGATGCCTGCATGCCGTATCAGATCGCTCGGCTCGAGTCCTGGTTCTTCCGCTTCTGATCCAGGTCCTGCTAATGAACACCCTGGAAGGCAGCAGACAGTGACTTCAGCACAGGCGTCCCTGCTGCTCACGTGGAGGATCTGGGTGGAGTTCTGGGCTCCTGATTTGGCTTGGCCCAGCTCTGACTGCTGCAAGCATTTAGGGAGTGAACCAGGGCAGTGCATAAATAAAAGTTCACAAAAAAGAAGACCCTTGACATTAAAAATACATCATGTTATTTTTAAATTTATTTTTTATTTTGATTAGTTTTAAAGGACTCAATATAGTTCATAGATATAATTTTAAGAATATAATGATCTTCCTCTCCTTCCCACCCTCCTTCCCTCTCCTCTTTCAATTTACAGTAAAAAGGCCCAGTGCTTCACCAAATAAGTTTACCAAGTAGAAAGCAAAAGACCTCAGTTTAGCAGCCACATAGGCAAGGGCTATAAACAACAGTTGAATGGGAAAATGACCATTTCACTCATATTCAGTAAATTTTAAAGTACTCACAGGTCATTAAAACTTTAGTAGTATAACCTTCTTAACCATTGGTTTACAAAGATATAAAACAAGGTCTTACAAAACTGTCTTTGCAGCAATGCTGATACCCACATTTCTTTTTTTGTTTGTTTGTTTGTTTGTTTAGATTTTCCTCTTTTAAAAAAAATTTAGCTCCCCTGTATAAGAGTGAATATGTGGTGGTATTTGTCTTTCTGCGACCAGCTCATTTCACTCAATGTGATGTCCTGCAGTTACATCAATTTTGATGCAAATGGTAGAATTTCATTCTTTTTTATAGCTGAATAATATTTCATTGTGTGTAGATACCACATTTTCTTTGTCCATTCATCTGATGATGGACATCTTGATTGATTGCAAATTTTGGCTATTGTGAACAGTGCTCTAGAAACGTGGTGGTGCGGGTATCTTTTTGATGCACTCTGTTCAAGTCTTTCAGGTTTATACACAGTATTGAGATTGCTGGATCATATGGCAAGTCTAGTTCTAGTTTTTTAGGAAATCTCCACACTGTTTTCCATAGTGGCTATACAATTGACATTCCCACAAACAGTGTATAAGTGTCTCCTTTGTCTACATCCTTGCTAATATGTTTTTACTCTCTGTGTTTTGGATGTAAGCTATTCTGACAGGCGTAGGGTGATATTTCATTGTGGTTTTGATTTGCATTTCCCTGATGACTTGTGATGTTGAGCAGTTTTTTCTTGTATTTATATTTGTATTTCTTCTTCTTCTTTTTTTTTAGATTTTTTAAAAACTTTTATTTAATGAATATAAATTTCCAAAGTACAGCTTATGGATTACAATGGCTTCCCCCCACCCCATAACTTCCCTCCCACCCGCAACCCTCCCCTTTCCCTCTCCCTCCCCCCTTCCATTCACATCAAGATTCATTTTCAATTCTCTTTATATATAGAAGATCAGTTTAGCATATATTAAGTAAAGATTTCAACAGTTTGCACCCACATAGAAACACAAAGTGAAAAATACTGTTTGAGTACTAGTTATAGCATTTAATCTCAATGTACAGCACATTAAGGACAGATCCTACATGAGGAGTAAGTGCACAGTGACTCCTGTTGTCGACTTAACAAATTGACACTCTTGTTTATGGCATCAGTAATCACCCTAGGCTCTTGTCATGAGTTGCCAAGGCTATGGAAGCCTTTTGAGTTCACCAACTCTGATCATATTTAGACAAGGTTGTAGTCAAAGTGGAAGTTCTCTCCTCCCTTCAGAGAAAGGTACCTCCTTCTTTGATGACCTGTTCTTTTCACTGGGATCTCACTCGCGGAGATCTTTTATGTAGGGTTTTTGACAGGCAGAGTGGACAGTGAGAGAGAGAGACAGAGAGAGAAAGGTCTTCCTTTGCCGTGGTTCACACTCCAATGGCTGCCATGGCTGGCGTGCTGCGGCCGGCGCACCGCGCTGATCCGATGGCAGGAGCCAGGTGCTTCTCCTGGTCTCCCATGGGGTGCAGGGCCCAAGGGCTTGGGCCATCCTCCACTGCACTCCCTGGCCACAGCAGAGAGCTGGCCTGGAAGAGGGGCAACCGGGACAGAATCCGGTGCCCAGACCGGGACTAGAACCCAGTGTGCCGGCGCTGCAAGGCGGAGGATTAGCCTAGTGAACCACGGCCCGGCTGTATTTCTTCTTTTGAGAACTGTCTGTTGAGGTCCTTGGTCCATTTTTCAACTGGATTGTCTGTTTTGTTGTTGTTGAGTTTTTACAGTTGCTGATATATCCTGGATATTACTCTTGTCAGATAGGTCGCTCACAGATATTCTTTCCCATTCTGCTGGATGTATCTTCACTCTACTGACCATTTCTTTTGCTGTGCACAAACTTCTGAGTTTGACATCATCCCATTTTTTTTAGCATTGCTTTTCTTGCCTGTGCTTTGGGGTCTTGTCCAAGAAGTCGTCCCCTACTCCAGTGTCTTAGAGTTCCCCACGTTTTCATCCAACAGGTCTTAAATTTAGGCCTTTGATCCGTTTTGAGGTGATTTTTGTATGTGGTAAGAGATGTGGATCTAATTTCATTCTTCTGTATATATTTACATCCAGTTTTGCAAGCACCATTTGTTGAAGTCTGAGCACTTTTGTCAAAAAATCAGTTGACTATATGTATGTTCATTACTTTCTGGGCTCTCTGTTCTGTTTCATTGATCAATGTGTCTGTTTTTATGCCAGTACCAGGCTGTTTTAATTACTATGCTTTGTAGTATGCTTTGAAGTTGGGCATTTTGATGTCTTCAGTTTGTTTTTCTTTTTCTTTCCTTTTTGCTCAGGAGAGCCTTGGTTATTCCAGGTCTTTGTGATCCCTTATGAATTTTAAGATTGTTTTTTTCTAGTTCTGTAAAGAATGTCATTGGTAGTTTAATAGGAATTGCATCGAATCTGTAGATTGTTTTAGATAGTATAGACATTTTAATGTTACCGATTCTCCACACACCATGAGCAATGAATGTCTTTCCTTTTTTTTTTTTTTGCATCTTTGTGAATTTCTTTCATCAATGTTTGATAATTTTCATTGTAGAGATATTTCATTTCTTTGGTTAAATTTATTCCTAAATGTTTGATTTTTTGTGACTGTTGTGAATGGGATTTCTTTCTTGATTTTTCTTTTAATGAGTTCATCATCAGGGTCTAAGAAAACTGTTTTTTTTTTTTTAATGTTGACTTTGTAACCTGCAACTTTATTGAATTGGTTTATCTGTTCTAACAGTTTTTTGGTGTAGTGTTTAGGTTTTTCAATGTACAGCATCATGTTATCTGTAGACATGGATAATTTGACACCTTATTTTCCAGTCGATGCCCTTTATTACTTTATTCTCCCTAATTGCTCTAGCTAAAACTTCAGTAATATATAGAATAAGAGTGGTGAAAGTACACATCTTTGTCTTGTTCCAGATCAGAGGGGAAACGCTCTCAGATTTTCACCATTTAGTATGACACTGGCTGTAGGTTTGCTATAGGTAATTTTGAGGTATATTCTTTCTTTACCTAATTTGTGGATGCTTTTTTTTTTTTAATCAGTAAGGGATGCTGGATCTTCTCAAATACTTGCTCTGCCTTTGTTGAGATGACCATGTGATTTTTGTTCTTCATTCTGTTGATATGATTTATGACGTTTATTGATTTGCAAAGGGTGAACATGTCTGTTTATTAGCAGTTAGGCACAAGCTTTTATAGGGCAGGCAAAGGGGAATAGCTAGCTCAGGGTAGCAACCCTAACTCTACAGGATAAAGTCGATACTGGTACCCCTGTACTTCTCCAATCAACTTGAAGGTCAAGTAGCCCACATAGCCTTCCAGGTGATCTTACGGGTCAGGGTCACATCTGGAAGCGGTTTATCTAGCTGACACTTACAAGGGCCCTCAACAGGAAGTGGGGGTGGTGGAAATGTGCTTGGGGCCCCTGTTGCCTGTTAGCAGTCAGGTTGTATGTGGGTGGTGGGGGTCTCAGTGTGCTAAGCCCTCAACCAGGGTTTTTTCTGGGGAGCATGGTATGTTATGCCCTCTTGTTATGGGTATGTTTATTTTTTTATCTAATTTATTTTTAATTTTTTATATGGCTCTGTTTAGATTGTTTATATAGTCTTGACTTAATCTTGGTAGGTTATATAAATCCAGGAATTTTTCCATTTCTTTAAGGTTTTCCAGTATATTAGCATGTAGTTTTTCATAATAGTTTCTTAGGATCTTTTGTATTTCAGTGGTATCAGTTGTAATGTCTCCTTTTTTTTCATCTCTAATTTTATTTATTTGAGTTTTTTCTTTGTTAATCTGGCTAGACGTTTATTTTGTTTATCTTCTCAAAAAATGCAACTTTTTGTTTTGTTGATCTTTTGTAATTTTTTAGTTTCAATTTTATTTTTTATGTTCTGCTTCTTTTAATTTCTTGCCTCCTGCTGATTTTGGATTTCATTTGGTCTTGTTTTTCTAAGTCTTTGAGATATATCACTAGGTCTTTAAGACATTTGCCTTTTTTAATGTAAGCACTTAATGCTATAAACTTGCCACTTAATACTGCTTTTGCTGAATCCCGTAGATTTTCACATGTTGTGTTTTCATTTTCATTTATTTCAAGAAAGTTTTTGATTTTCTTTTCATGTTCTATCAATGTATATCAGTGAACCATTGATAATTCAGTAGCATTAATTTCCAAGTATTTATGAGTGTTCTGTTGTTCTTCTTGTTGATTTCTAGCCTTATTCATTTATGCTCTATGAAGACACATGGTATGATTTCAATCTTTGTAAATTTACTGAGATTTTACTTGTTATATAACATATGATCTATCCTAGAAAATGTCCCATGTGCTAATGACAAGAATGCATCTTCTGTAATGTTCAGTGAAATGTCCTATAAATGTCAGTTAGGTCCATTTGCTCAATAGTTTGTTTTAACTCCATTGTATTGCTTTTGATTTTCTGTTTGGATGCTCTGAGCATTGATGAAGTGGAATATTGAAGTCACCCACTATTATTGTACTAGAGTCCCTCTCTCTCTTTAGGCCTGATAGTATTTTTGTATATTTCTAGGTGGTCCTGTGTTAAATGCATACATATTTATGATTATTATCTTCTTGTTGAATTACACCCTTTATCAAAATAGCGTGTCCTTCACTGACTGTTTTTACAGTTTGTGATTTAAAGTATTTTTCTGATTTCAGGATAGCTACTCCTGCTCATTTTTGGTTTCTATTTGCCTGTCATTTCTTTTTGCAGCCCTCCATTTTCAGTCTGTGTGTAACTTTGTGTGGCAAGTTTATGTCAGCAAATATAGTGGGATCTTGGTTTTTTAATCCATTCAGCTGGCGTAGGTATTTTGGCTGGAGAGCTGGAGAATTTAATCTGCTTACATTCAGGGTTAGTGTTGATAGATAAGAACTAACACTTGTCATTTTGTTGATTGGGCACTGTTTATACTGGCACTGTTAGTGAATTTGGTGGTGTCGTGTGTTTTCATGATGTTTTATTTCTAAAGCAGGACCCCTTGCATAATTTCTTATCAGGCTGCTCTGATAGTGGTGAATTTTCTCAAATTCCATTTGTAAAATAAATCTTTGCTGGACATTATGTTCTTGGTTGGAAGCTTTTTTCTCTTAACACTTTTAATGTATCCTCCCACTGTCTTTTGGACTGTAGGAGTTCTGCTGAGAAGTCTGATGTTAATCTAATTGGTAATCCTTTATATGTAACTTGACACTTTTTTCTGTCCTTAATTTTTGACAGTTTGACTACAGGATTCCTTGGAGAAGAACTTTTTTGGTTGAGTCTGGTTGGGGTCCCTTGAGCTTCTTGAATCTGGATCTCCATGTCTCTTTAAAGACCTGGAAAATTCTCATCTATTATTCATTTCACAGGTTCTCAACACCTTTTCCTTTTCTTCTTCAGGAATATCTATGATGCAAATATTCGGTCATTTAATGGTACCAGATATTTCACATAGACTTTCTTCATTCTTTTTAAATTCTTTTCTCTTCATTTTTGTCTGATTGGGTTATTTGCTTGTCCTTAAGGTCAGAAATTGTTTCCTCCAGCTCGGTATGATGCTGATGGACCTCTCAATCTATATTTCCTATTGATTGAAGATTTCATCTCCAAAATTTCTATGATTTCTATCTCCTTAGTACTATTTTCATTCATGTCACTTGTTGATTTCCTCGTTTCTTTAATCTATCTGGATTCTCTTGTATGTCATTGAGTTTCCTTATAAGCATTATTTTGAATTCTATAGCTGGCATTTCATAGATTTTCTTCAGTTCAGGATATAATTCTGGAGGATTATTGTGTTCTTCTGCAGGCGCCATGCTACGTTGCTCCTTCATGTCTCCCGTGTCCCTACGTTGATGTCTGCGTGTATGGTGCAATCATACCTTTCTACTTATGGAGTAGGTTTTACTGGAAAGCATTATGGTTTAGCTGGAATGCAGGGTGTCGCTCGGCTGGTTGCTTTGGTTTTGGTTCTAAGTGAGCCCCAGGAGTGTAGTTTCTGAGTGATTTCTTTTGTCGAAGTCAGGGTCAGTGGTGTGTGTAAGTGACACAGTGGTCTACTCTGCTGAAGTTGTAGGGATAGTAGTATGGCTTTGAGATGAATAACGGTTTCCTTGCCTGTGTACCTTTGCTGCACAGAGAGGTTGGTGTCAGCCTCCATGGGGACTGTGAAAGCCAGAGCCTTGCTCTTGGTGCCGAGGAAGACGGAGGTGGCTGTCCCCTTGTCCTACTGCCAAGCCTGAGTGATGCTGGGGCTTGTGGCACCAGTTTCTGTGACTCTAGGAATGTGTGATGCTAATGAGCTGTTCCTCAGGTCCTGCCAGGAGAGTCCAGTTGGTGCTGCAACTTATACCACCAACAGCTGCAGTCTTGGGTCTGGGAGGTGTGACCTGAACCCTGTTCCAATCCTCCATGGTGCCTACAAGGTTTACAGATTCTACTCTGGTGAGCGTGAATCCAGGGAGGAGGACTGCAATAGACTCTTCTCCCTAAAAGGCAGGATTTAGAGAACCCATGCTTGGCCCCACAAGTAGCCCCAACTCGGGTTCTGACTGTGCTAGGAGCGGGACAAAGGCCTGCTGCATGACTTTTGGCTGTGTTGGTTGGGGAGAGGAGGGAGGCAGTGCCGCCTCCCTTCTCCAAGCCTGGCAGTTGCTGACACCAGTCGGCTCCCAGGCTCAAGTGAAACTCAGTGGGCGACTAGGATTCCCTCTCTGCTAAAGCTGCGAGCAGTGGGCCGCGCAGCGATTTTTTCCTGCCTTGACTTGGTAAGATGGCAACTGATGCACCGCGCAGCCAGCTGCAGCACTGTCCGTGTCTTCCCTTATCCCACAGAAGTGCTTCGCCGATTCTTCACTGAGAATTTCCACCAGTCAGACCTCTGGAAATTGTTCCTCCCTTGTTCTTTTCATAAGCCAGGGCAGCTGAAGTTAGCGTAGCTGTACCCTGTTCACCATCTTGGATCCCCTCGGCATCATGTTATAAAGGTTATAAAGCTGAACACTTACTGTTGCTACAATTACATCAGTCCCACTGCCACCTTTAGTCCACACATTTGAATATCTGGGTCAGCTGTATACAGAGGATTGAACATATGGGTGTTTAAAAAGGGTTGATTACTATTTTTTAAAAGTGTGTTTATGCTGCTCTTGACACCATAATATCCCAAATTTTACTCTCATTAGATGTAAGTAAAGTTGAAAAAGATAAAGTGACTTTAAGCCAAGTCTTCTGTACAGACTCTACATTGTCCCTTCTTTTGAGCTCAGGCTGAAAAGTTTCTATATACATGTAAACATTATATGAAAAATATCAATGCTTTTTTTTTTAGAAAAAGATCTGTTTATTTATTTGAAAGGCAGAAAGAGAGTGAGATGGGGGGGGGAGAGAGAGAGTGTGTGATTCGCTCTTATTCATCTGCTGATTCACTCCCCAAATGGCCATAATAGCCAAGGTGGGGTCAGACTGAAGCCAGAAGCCAGGAGGTCCATCTGGGCCATAGGTCGGAGAGGCCTAACTAGTTATGCCATCATCCACTGCCTTCACAGGTATATTAGCAAGAAGGTAGATAGGAAGTGGAGTAGCCAGGGCTTGAACCGGCACTCTGGTATGAGATGCTGGCATAGCAAATGGTAGCTTAACTCACTGTACCACAGCGTTGGCTCCACATCAGATGTTAAGTCGTTGTTGATCATTAACAGCTTAGTATGAGTCCAGTCATCTAATTAGCATAGTAGAGACAACTATGGTATTGGTGTGATCTCTTTCTCCAGGCTGAGCTGCCCAAGTCTCAAATTCAAGTTCATGAGTTAAGGAAAGTTTTCCTTCCTAGAGAAGAGAAGTGAAGCTTCTCCGTGAGGCATGTGGGAGGCAGGCCCCTCTGCCCAGAGCCAACACAGCTCAGGAATTTGCTGTTTGGGTACCTGGTGACATATGTGGGATAATATGTCCCAAGACTGCTGCAGGCTGTCTGTTTTTTTTCCTTGTTTAGCATCACAAGAAAGGTGATTCTATTTACAGGAGCAAGGGAAACACTGTGGTAGGAGACAGACAAGCACTGCGTGTCTAGAGTTTTGTGTCCCCATGAAGTGGGGTGCCCGAGCCACAGCAGGTGTGCGGCAGACGTGGCTTCCACCCATCACTGCCCGGAGACCCCCGCTTCAGGAAGCACTTTCTAGCACTTTGCCTACATTTGTTTTCTCTAGCGTCGGAGGAAGGATTCTGTCTTGAATTCCTTTCTTTTCCCAAAAATAAGAGGCTTCTTTATAAACTCACTGTACAAGATGGGAAATAAAAGTTCAGGAAACTGACTTTGGGTTGGTAAATACAGAATTTTCCCAGCTACGGACATGTATGTGGCTAAAAAGCAATGACAATTGTATAATGCATATTATCCTATGCCATAAAAAGGATAAATCTAATTGGAAAGAATGGTCACTTGTTCCCCATTGGACAAAGGGTCTTTTTCATTTTTAATGGGAAAACTAAATGTGATCTATAAATATTCCTGTCGTTTAAATAAACTGTCCCCCCCAGGGGGTGATTTCCATTGAGATTATGGGCAGCAAATGGGCTCTGGGTTTATCTTGGCCCTAATTCCAGCTTGGCTCTCCCACCCATTTACTATGGGATTTGGTCAAGAAATGAGTTTCCAAAGATTTGGTTTTACTCAATAAAATATGTGAGATCACCAAGCATGTATTAGCTCTCAAATGCTTAGCAGGAGAGTGTACGGGGGGGAGGCAGGGACAGGAAATGGTCCGAATGAGGCCATGAGGATGGGCACTGTTCAGGAAGCCAGCAAGGAAGTGCACTGAGCCCTGGTCCTGTGACCACAGGGCTGCGAAAGGGGGCAGAGGGAGGGGCACACAAGGCAAAAGAAGCTCTTTCTGTCTCTTAGGTTAGGTATGAGTGTCAGCAAATCTGAGCATCATTCAGGATAATCTAACTTAAAATACAGACACAGGAAGAAAAACTTCCACAGTAACGTAGGGCGTGCAAGCTGCATTTGGAGGGAGTACTGCAGCTTCTGAGGGGCCTAGGACTACATACAAGCAGTGCTGTGCGCTCCAGTTCCCCTGTGCTGTATCTATGTGGGTCAAGCAGAGTTCCATCACGGTGTTGTGCTTCTGGTTTGCGGCTACTAACAGCCGGTGATTTGTCTGTACCCACTGCACCCACCCACCCACGCAATGGAAAGGGGTTAGTCTCCAGGTATGAACTCTGACTTTTCAACTTACTAGATTTTTTGTTTGTATCTATTAGAAAGGTGAGTGGAGAGAGAGAGAGAGAGAGAGAGAGAGAGAGAGAGGAAGGGAGAGAAAGAGAGAGAGAGAAAGCAAGAGAGAGAGAGAAAGAGAGAAAGAGAGAGAGAGAAAGCGAGAGAGAGAGAGAGAGAGAGAGAGAGAAAGAGAGAGAAAAAGAGAGAGAAAGCGAGAGAGAAAGCGAGAGAGAGACTGAGACTTTCCAGCTGCTGGTTCACTCCCCAAATGCTCACAACAGCAGGGGCTGGGCCAGGCCAAAGGCAGGGTCTGGAACTCACCCAGGTCTCCCACATGGGTGACAGGGACCCAGCTACTTGAGTGATCACCTGCTGCCTCCTGGGCTGTGCCTTAGCGGGGAGCTGGAATCAGGAAGGGGGCCAGGACTGAAGCACTCTGATAGGTGACGCATGCATCCTATGCAGCAGCCGCATCACTGGAGCCCCAAAGGCGTGCCCCACTCACCAGCTTATGCTGGTCCCAGCATTCAGCTTTACTGAGCCTTAATCTTCTCATCTTTCAAGTTGGGGATAGTAATAATCTCTATCTCAGAAGGACAGTTGGATGACACACCGAGTTACTTCAAGCAAAGCCTATGCTAAACAGGCAATAAGGCATATAATAAACAATGTTACCGATTAACTGTGTGTGTGTGTGTGTGTGTGCAGGAAGGAATCAACTTTCTCTCAAGTTTACCCCTATCATTCTATCAGAAAGGCAGAAAGCAAAAAAGCTAAGCTAAGAGTGTTCAGCGTGGCAGTGGAGTCTAAGTCGTTGAAATTTGTCCATCTTTTGCCATATAGGGGCTGCATCCTATAGCAATTAACACAACAGCACGGCATTTGCCTAGTGACTTTATAGTCTCCACTTCTGTGCTGACTCATTTCACACATCATTTGCAACTTGTTATAGAGCTTCTGCAACACAGATACCAGCCACGTTGGACAAAGAGAAGAAGATAAGCACTTTTGTTTGGCTGCCTGTTTTCTAGTGATTTTGTAATCTGTATTTTTATCTTCTTAGTGACACAGGCTATATGAAAGACTTGTGCTACACACCCTGTTGTGAGTGAAAAACTATTTTGCAATTGCCGCTACAATAGAAAATTTGTTTTCATTAAAAGTAATTTTATGGTCTTTTAATACAAAATGGTACTGATGGATTATTTTGAAGTAGCACAATTCTCTTAAAGGGATAAGATAGGAAAATAAAGTAGTAATAATGTGTTTAATGTATAAGTGAGTACTAGGAACAGAAATTGTTAGTCTCATTAGTATTGCAAGCAGTAATATCTACTTTGGTTTTTAACTAATTGCAGTTAACAAACCCCATTATCTCCTATTTATTTGTCGTATAGGAGAACATCTTTTCCTTCTCCATACCAGTGTCCTCAATTGTGATGATTCAATGGAGCACAAACAAACAGGTAGAAGGTGAATTTGCTATAACTCACTCCAAGATGTAAGACACGTATTACCCGCGCATGCATTCAAGGCCAAGGTTATCAATAAAAGAGAGGGTGGAAGTCATTTATGCAAAGTGGCAAGAGATAGGATTTATTCCTATGTAATTCTGAAGCCTGGGTCCTTTTCTTCTTGCTTTCTTGTATGATGAGAATCACCAAGGGTTTGTTGCTTACTGTGAGACAAGAAACGACTGTGTTAGGTGTAAAACGAATGAGGTAAACTCCGTAGATTTGCAGCAGAAGGAAATACACGATACTATAGCACTCCGATGGCATCCAGGCCAGTACATTGCATGGGATGTAGTGACAGTTCTAGGAATAAGTTGCTGACAGAGCGCAGTGGGGAAGGGGAAGGCAGGCCTCTTAGTCTTGCTCCTGGGACGCTCAGAAGACACTGGGTAGGGGGGCTGTGCTTACTGACCTGGAAGGGTCAGGGGGTGTGGCCCATGCGTGGGAAGACATGGTTGCTCACCTTCAGCATGGGCAGGAGCTGAGTTAGGGCTGGGCTTGGGAGATGAAAGGGTTTAGGTTGAAGAGAACATGTGAGAGGAGAACTTGGAATAAAAATCGGGGCCATAGTGTCAGAAATTTTGCATATCATAGAGGGACTTGGACACCATCACGGGAGCTTTGGAAAGTCACTACATTTAAACAGGAGTGTGGTGATAACAATTTTATTTTTTAAAAAGCAAACCAAATAATAAAACTGAAGGAACTTGGGAAGTTGAAAAGGGGAATGAAAGAGGGAAGACACATAAACAGAGCATGATTGAGCAGGAAGATGGGAATATTCACATTGGATACACTGCTGCATTGAGGCATCTTAACTAAGAGTTCTTCAGACAGTTTTTGCTTTTCGTGAGAACGAGAATTTCCTGGATTCACGTTCACTTCCACTGTTAACATAGATCAGGAAAACATATTTGTATTTTGGGGACTGCCTTATTTCACTAAGCATAATGGTTTCCAGTTGCATCCATTTTATTGCGAACAAGAAGGACTTCATTCTTTTTTTATGGCTGAGTAGTGTTTCATTGTGTTTATAACATATTTTTTTAATCCAGTCATCAGTTGATAGACATCTGAATTGATTGCGTATCTTAGCTGTTGTGAATTGAGCTTCAGTAAACATGAGGTACTGATAACTTTCATATGCTGATTTCATTTTGTTTGGGTAGATTCCCAGGGGTGGGATGGCTGGATCATATGGTAGACCAATTTTCAAATTTCTAAGGTATCTCCATACTGTCTTCCATAATGTACTAAAAATTACATTCAAACCAACAGTGAATTAGGGTAGCTTTCCCCCACATCCTCACCAGCATTTATTATTTTTTAATGTTTGGATGATAGCCATTCCAACCAGGGTGAGGTGAATGTACATGGTGGTTTTTTTTTTGTTTGTTTTTGTTTTTGTTTTACATTTACCTGATGACTTAGGCATTTTTTCATGTGTCTGTTGGCTATTAGAATTTCATTCATTGAAAAATGCCTGTTTGTGTCCTTTGCTCATTTCTTAACTGGATTATTTATTTTGTTGTTGTTGAATTTCGTGAACTCTTTATAGACTCTGGATAGTAATACTTTATCAGTTTCACAGACTGTAAGTATGTTCTCCCATTCTGTCAGTTGCCTCTTCCACTCTGTCAAGTGTTTCCTTTGCTGTGCAGAACCTCCTTAGTTTGATGTAATCCCAATTGTCTATTTTTGCTTTTATTGCCTATGCTTCAGGGGTCTGCTCCAAGAAGTCTTTGCCTATTCCAGTGTCTAGGAGTTTCCTCAATGTTTTCCACTGGTAATTTGATGGTATAGGTCAAAGATTTTGAATTGATTTTTTGAATATGGTGTAAAGTAGAAGTCTTATTTCATAGTTCTACACACGGATATCCAATTTTCACAGCACAATTTGTTAGAGACTGTCCTTTCCTTTCTTGATGTTTATTTTAGCTCCTTTGTCAAAGATTAGTTGGTTGGAGATGCATGGATTGCTTTTTGAGATTTGTATTCTGTTCCATTGGACTGCATGTCTATTTTTGTGCCAGTACCAGACTGTTTTGATTATAACTTCCCTGCAGTATGTCTTGAAGTCTGGTGTTATGATGCTTCTGGCTTTTTGTTGCTTACGATTGCTTTAGCTATTTGGAGTCTCTTGTGTTTCCATTTGAATTTTAGCATGGTTTTTTTTTTTTTTTTCTAGATCTGAGAAGGATATCATCAGTATTGTAATTGGGATCTCATTGAATCTATAAGCTGCTTTGGGTAGTAAGGACATTTTGATGATATTAATTTTTCCAATCCACAAACGTGGAAGATTCTTCTTCTTTTGTATATTTTATTATTTATTTAATGTTTTGTAATTTTTGTTGTACAAACTGTACCTCCTTGATTCAATTTATTCCAAAATATTTAATTTTCTTTGTAGCTATTGTGAATGGTACTGATCTTACAAGTTCTTTCTCAGCCATGGCATTGATTCTGTGTGTGTTGATTTCATATCCTGAAATTTTACAAAACTCTCTTATGAGTTCCAATAGTCTCTTGGTTGGTTTCCCTACGTATAAGATCATATCATCTGCAAACAGGAATGATTCGACTTCCTTCATTCCAATTTGTATCCCTTTGATTTCTTTTTCTTACCTAATGTCTCTGGCTAAAACTTCCAGGACTATATTGAATAGCTATGGTGAGAGTGGGCATCCCTGTCTGGTTCTGTGTCTCATTGGTAATGCTTCCAAATTTTCCCAATTCAATATGGCATTGGCTGTAGGCTTGTCATAAATTGCCTTGATTTTGTCGGGGAATGTTCC
Source organism: Oryctolagus cuniculus (assembly GCF_051225735.1). NCBI lineage: Eukaryota > Metazoa > Chordata > Mammalia > Lagomorpha > Leporidae > Oryctolagus > Oryctolagus cuniculus. The sequence continues at coordinate 108,118,556 of NC_142879.1, forward strand.
TTTCATATCCAATTTGCTTAAGATTTTTATCATGAAGTGATGTTGTATTTTTATCAAATGCTTTCTCTGCATCTATTGAGAAAATCTTATGGTTTTTAATTCTTCAATTTAAGGAATGTATATCACATTTATTGATTTGTGAATATTGAACCATTCCTTCATACCAGGGATAAATCCCTCTTGTTCCGAGTGAATGATCTTTCTGATATATTGTTGGATTTGATTAGCTAGTATCTTGTTGAGGATTTTTGCATGGATGTTCATCAGTGATATGGGTCTTTAGTTCTCTTTCTTTGTTGTGTCTTTTTCTGGTTTTTGAGTTTTGGTTTTGTCTGTCTCATTGAAGGAGTTGGGAGGATTCCTTCTCCTTCAATTGTTTTGAATAGTTTGAGAAAAATTAGTTCTTCTTTAAAGGTTTGGTAGAATTGAGCAGTGAAGCCATCCAGAACAGGACTTTTCTTTGTTAGGAGGATCAATATTCAATCTTTGTCTTGGGTATTGGTCTGTTTAGGTTTCTAGGTTTTCATGACTCAATTTTGGTTGATTGTGTGTATCCAGGAATCCATCCATTTCTTCTAGATTTTTCCAGTTTGATGGCATATAGCTATTTTTAGTAAATCAGGATGACTCCTCTCATTTCTGTGGTACCTGTTGTAACATTTCTTTTTTCATCTCTTATTGTATTAATTTGGATTGCCCCCCCACCTTGGATAGTTTTGCCAATGGTATCGATTTTGTTTATTATTTTTTTTAAGACAACTCTGTCTCACTAATTTTTTCAATCTTTTTTTTTGTCTCACTTTTTTTAATTTTTTTTCTCTAATTTTATTTCTTTCATCCTACTAATTTTGGGTTTGGCTTGTTCATGTTTTTCTAGTTCCTTGAAATGCATAATGTTCATATAGTGGATGCTTTCCAATTTAATGTCATGAACTTCCCTCTTAGCACTCCTTTTGTTGTCGTCCATTGGTTTTGATATGTTGTGTTGTCATCATATTTTGTTTCCAGGATGTTTTTGATTTCTCTTGATTTCTTCTATGACCCACTATTCTTTCAGGAACATGTTATTCAGTCTCCATGTGTTTGCATATTTTCTGGAGTTTCTTGAGTTGTTAATTTCTAGTTTCATTCCATTTTGGTCAAAAAAGATACATGGTATGATTTTTAACTTTTTGAATTTGCTGAGACTTGCATTATGGCCTAGCATATGGTCTATCCTAGTGAAAGTTCCATGCACTAATGAAAATAATGTGTGTTCTGAATCTGGGATGAAATGTTCTGTATCTATCAATTAGATGAATTTAGTTCATAGTGTAGATTAGCTCTGTTTTTTGTTGATTTTTTTTTATCCAGTTGATATGTCCACTGATGATGGTGGGATGTCAAATCCCCTATTACTATTGTACTGGAGCCTAAGACTGCCTTTAGATCTTTCAACATGGGTTTTAAACAGCCAGGCACCTTGGCATTGGGTTTGTATACATTCACTCCAGTCACATATTCCTGTTGAATTGCTCCCTGAGTCATTCCATATTGCCCTGCTTTGTCTCCTTTAATGGTTTCTGGTTAAATTCTGTTTTGTCTGATATCATGATGGCTACACCAGGTCTGTTTTGGTTTCCATTAGCTTGGGATATCTTTTCCATCCTCTCACTTCCAGTCTGTGTGTAGGCTGAAGTGTTGTTGGTGAAGTGTGTTTCTTGCAGCAGCAGGTGTTGTTTTCAGTCGTAGCACACGGGGTTCCCACAGTCACAGGGAGAGGGGATCCAGTATCAGCCCCGCGGGACTGCTCTACCCGCAGAGAGGGCTGAGGTGTTCCCAGAGCCGGCTGCCTGTTGGAGCTCCACCTTGGCAGTTTGGGTACAGATGCCAGTGAAATAGAGGGGAGGGGAGTACCTCACAGGCTTAGGTGGGTGCCCTGTCCCCTGCCTACCCTCCAGGCCAGACTCAGAGTCAGTGGAGCCCATCGATTTATCCCTCAGGTGAACTCCTCTAGACACGTGTGTGCAAGCCATGGCAGCCTGTACATGCCTTTCAAGATGGTGCTTCCAGGGTCCGGCGCCGTGGCTCACTGGGCTAATCCTCCGCCTGCAGCGCTGGCATCCCATATGGGCGCCGGGTTCTAGTCCTGGTTGCTCCTCTTCCAGTCCAGCTCTCTGCTGTGGCCTGGGAGGGCAGTGGAGCATGGCCCAAGTGCTTAGGCTCCTGCACCCGCATGGGAGACCGGGAGGAGGCACCTGGCCCCTGGCTTCAGGTCTGCGTAGCTCTGGCCATTGTGGCTATTTGGGGAGTGAACCAACGGAAGGAAGACCTTTCTCTCTGTCTCTCTCTCACTCTCTATAACTCTACCTATCAAAAAAAAAAAAAAAAAAAAAAAAAAAAAAAGATGGTGCTTCCTCCCTGCCATTCTCCGGGAGCCCTTGTGGGGGGCTGGGAACAGGCCATGTGCTCTTGCTTCCCAGGCTTATAGGGGACCCCTGCCCCCCGCTAGAACTCCAGGTTGAACTAAAGTTCATGTGATCTGCAAGGTTCTCCCTCGGGCAATGTTAGCAGCCACGTGAGTTGGCACAGACTCCTTTCACTTCTCCCTAAGAAGACGGCTTCTCCTTGCGAATTTTTAAAACAGCAGAAGAAGCAAATTTTGCTATGGGAGGATCTGAGTTCAGTTCAAAATCTCATATGGGTGGAGTGTAAGTGACACCGAACTGAATCCTTACTCACTGGGGTCCAGGAAAGTTGCTTTCACATGATACTAAACACAGGATTGTTTGGAACAGGTTATTCCTTCTTGAATGTCATGGAACCACAATGGCTAGAAAATCGTGTTTCCAAAGTTCCTATTATACTTCCCAGTGTTACCATTAAAAATTATTAAAATCGAGGGTTAATGGAATGGTTTTTACTGTGGGGAAAGGAAAAAGTGCAGAGGCTTAGGTAAAATGGAAATATTAAAATATTTTAATGGAGAATTAAACATTGTTGAATAAAATGCATATTTCACTGTATTTAGAATGTAAAAAAACCCAAGAATTTGGCATAAAACCATTATAAAATCATATGAGCAAGTGATTTGTGCATGCATAAGATTTTCCACTGAGTTATTTAGTCAATCAGCTTGTTTTTCCAAAAAAGCATGCGTTTTTAATTTTAAGTATAGACACAGCAAAACACAAAAAAATCATTTTGAAACAAGGTGGTTTAATTCAAACAAAATAGACTAATTTTTCAAAGTGCTAGTTGCTTAATTGTATTGTCAATGAAATAGTTTTGACTTTTTTCAATGATACCAATTTTGCAGCACCCATGTATTATCTATATGTTTATTCATTCATTCACACACTCAAAAGCTGTATGTATGAAGGATTTTTTTTTGTCTGTGTGACTCACCGATATGGTGGCAACAAAGTCTTTAGTCTCATGAATTCAGTCCAAAAAGAGGGAGACCTAGCATTTTTTTTTGTTTGTTTCTTTTTAGATTTTTTATTTAATATTTGAGAGGTAGAGTTATAGATAGAGAGAGGGAGAGACAGAGAGAAAGGTCTTCTATCTGCTGGTTCACTCCCCGAATGGCCACAAATGCTGGAGCTAGTCCAGTAGGTAGCCAGGAGCCAGGAGCTTCTTCTGGGTCTCCCATGTGCGTGCAGGGGCCCAAGCACTTGGGCCATCTTCTACTGCTTTCCCAGGCCATAGCAGAGAGTTGGATCAGAAAAGGAGCACCAGAACGTGAACTGGAGCCTGTATGGGATGCTGGTGCCCCGGGTGGAGCTTTAGCCTACACTGCCCCAGATCTCCCCTGGACCTGGCTATTAGAAGTAGGGAGCCGGCGCCGTGGCTCACTAGGCTAATCCTCCGCCTGCGGCACCGGCACACCGGGTTCTAGTCCCAGTTGGGGCGCTGGATTCTGTCCCGGTTGCCCCTCATCCAGACCAGCTCTCTGCTGTGGCCAAGGAGTGCAGTGGAGGATGGCCCGAGTGCTTGGGCCCTGCACCCCATGGGAGACCAGGAAAAGCACCTGGCTCCTGGCTTCAGATCAGCACCGTGCGCTGGCCGCGGTGCACCGGCCGTGGCGGCCATTGGAGGGTGAACCAACAGCAAAGGAAGACCTTTCTCTCTGTCACTCTCTCTCACTGTCCACTCTGCCTGTCAAAAAAAAAAAAAAAGAAGTAGGGAAAACCTGGCCCAGAACCAACATGGTGGCTGAGTAGGAAGCAGAGGTGACCACCACTCTGCAGAGACGTCTGTGCAAACAGCTGTGCACAGACCAAGGCACCCTCACAGCGGCTCCTGATGCCAGCCGGAGACCACGGTGCCTCCTCTTGTTACATCGTTAAAAAGGCCACTTGCAGGGAGAGGAAGTGCACTGACACCCGTTGTCAGGTCCATTGTGAAAAACTTCGTTCAGGCTGGATGTCCCCTCCTGGCCCCAGGCCCTCCCCCAGGGAGTTAATATTTGGACCTTTCAGAGGCACACCTCCCCAACAGCTGGCAGAAAGGGAAACTCCAGCTGTGCAGGGAGAGGGAGCTTAGCAGCACACCTCGGAACTGGGCCTCCGTGCTGAGACACAGCGCCTGGCCAAGCCCCAGGCCTCTCCCCCGGCTGGTGCTCACAGACTGAGCCAATAGACCTGCTCGGCGCCAGGCAGAGGCCTGCCCTCTGCTGGGTCTCACTCATTTTGGCCCGTGTCACTGCCAGCCTCCGGAGGGCTTAGTAGGGCTTAGACAACCCTGTGGCGGAAGGACCTAGGGTTGACCAACCTGGGGCCAGTCTGCGAGCCACAGGTCTGCCTTCTTCACTCTCCTCCAACCTAGGGGAGACAACAAGGGGCCACGGGACTAAATCTTGGGACTCAGTGCAGGGCTGGTAAAGCCCAGTTTGGGCAGATCCTATCAGGTTCGCTCCTTAGGGAAGAACCTGTGAAGGTCGTCTCTGGCTTTGCCCCAGTATCAGGCAGAGACCTGCACCCTGGTGAGCCAGACTTGTTTTGGAATGTGTCACCACAAACCTCTTATGGGTCCGATGTGCACCCCCAAGATTTCACAGGGCTGGTGACCACTGTGACACCCAGGTCTGACCCATGAAGGGCTTCTGCAGGAGTAACTGAGGGGCTGCCTATGTCCCCCTGCTACAGCCTAGGGCAGACACCAAAGGAAGCTCAGGACTGTTTTGGGACTCAGTGCCAGGCTGATGCAATCCAGCATTGCGGGGCCGGGGTTGTGGCACAGCGGGTAGAGCTGCCACCTGCTATGCTGGTATCCCATACGGGTGCTGGTTCCTGTCTTGGTTGTTCCACTTCTGACCCAGCTCCCTGATAATGGCCTGGAAAAAGCAGCAGAAGATGCCAAGAACAGGCCAAGGTAGAGCCCTGTACAGACAGACTACCCCCTTTAAGACACGTCCCCGGTTCATACTGCGCAACGATCAACTACAGATTAGGGCTGAATTTGAATCTGGGGAGTACCATGAGAGTGGAGCAGTGAAAACATCAATGGTGGACCTGAAACAGAAGTGTGGCTTAGGGAGTTATCTGGTGCTGAAATAGCAGAAGTATCCACAGAGAAAGTAAACACAGCTTAGAAGTTCTGGTGGGAGAGCCACAGTGAAGACAGATTACTGTAATTAATTCTTCAATATGCAGATGACCTCATTCTCCCATAAGCCTCAAGGACTTCCAGGAACCATGACTTCACCTAAGGAGCAAAATAAGGTGCCAGACACTAACCATCTATGAATTAAAATTTCCAAATGTCCTGATGAAGATTTCAGAATAGCTGTTTTAAAGAAAGTCAACAGAACTCATGAGAGCATGGAGCAATTTGGTAGAGGTGGAAGTAAATAAAATCAGACACCCTTCGACTGAAATATATACTACGTGAAATTAAAAACACAGAAGAGGTTTCAGTAGCAGGACAGACCAAGCAGAAGAAAGAATCAGGGAACTGGAAGGCCGGTTATTTGAAAAAACACAGTTGGTGTAGAAAAAAAGAAAGTAAAAGAATGAAGAAAGCTAATGGGAAATATGGGACGCATGAAAAGAGCAAATATTTGAGTTGCGAATGCCACAGGGGAAGAACGCCTATTCAGAGAAATGACAGAAAATGTCCCACACCAGAGTCGCCAGAGTCAGGAGAAGCAAGTCTACCCCAAGGCAGATTACACTCAGCCTCTCTAAGGCGACAGGCAAAGAGAGAATTCTCAAACCTGCAAGAGAAAAGAGGCAGGAGCCACATGGAAGGGTTGCAATTTATCTGAGTTCTCAGCAGAAGTGGTCTAGGCCTGGAGGGAGTGGGATGAGACTTTTAAAGTACCAAAGGAAAAAAATTACCAAGCCAACACACTGTGTCCAGCACAGCTGTCCTTGGATATGATGGAGAAATGGACTTTCCCACACGAGCAAAATCTGAGGATTCATCACCATCAGACCTGTGTTATGAGAAATACAGCAGCCTGGGCCCTCCCCTGACTCTGGCTATGAAGCCCTGGTGGACTGCTTCTCAGGGAGTCAGTTTCTTTAGGGAGCTGCCCCCTGCCCTGGCTCCTTCAGCTCTGACATGTCAATCAAACTTTCCTCTGAGCGGTTCCTGATCCAGTCTATTTACTTGGTGGCCCCCAGATGAACAAACCTCTGTGTCTTCTAAAAGCTCTTGGAGCCATAATGAGTACAACTTTCAAAAGTACAACTTTAGGAATATAGAGATTCTTCACCCCACACCTGCCCCCCCACCCCCACTCCTACCCCACCTCCTCCTCCCTTTGCCATTCCCAATCCCATTATCCATTATGATTCATTTTCAATTAACTTTGTACACAGAATACCAGCTCTATACTAAGTAAAGATTTCAACGATTTGCATACACACACATACAAAATATAAAAATTTGCCACAATTTGCTACAGTGTCTTGGCTTTCCATGCCTGAAATGCTCTCATGGGCTTTACAGCCAGACCAGAATGCCCTAAAGGCTGATACTGAGGTCAGAGTGCTATTTAGAGCAATTGTCATTCTATGAGTCTACTGTGTGGACTGCTTCCCATGTTAGAACATTCTCTCCTTTTTAATTCTATTGTTAGTGCAAGACCTTTTTTCTTATTTATATGGTCCCTATAACACTTAATCCTATCCTATCTTTGGAAATCGAAGTTGATCCCATTGACATTGGGAGTGAAGTACTCAGCAGAGATAGAACTGTCTTAGTGCAGCAGAGAGTTGACCTGGCAATAGCATGTGAGGTGGATGGGTCATGTGTGGAACAAAACTGGCAGCAGGAAAGCTGTTGGGAAGATTTTTACTATGGTCCAGAAAAGAGAGGGCAGGCATTGACTGCCAGCCCAACAGGAAACATACACTGAACCACTGAGCCTGCCTCTCATGCTTCCCCACGTATTTACATCAGGTCGTCTTTATTTCCATATAATGTCAGGTAATTTTTTTTTGAAAATTGCTATAGAAGATTCCCTTCCCACCAAGGGCTTATAAAATGAAATACAATGTTTCCAATAAAAAAGTGGATAATCTCTTGGTTTTATTAAAAAAAAAAAACCTTAAGGAATAAAAATGATGATTATAAAACTTGAGGCAGGGAAACAACTGCAGGTTCACAATCTATATATTTCCCATTAATAAGTCATTTGCTGAAGAAACAAAATTGTGATACATTACAATCTTCTTAAAAATTAAACTCCTATAATCTACAAGATTAGGACATTTTAAAATTAAATAATTTACAGGAAAGCAAATGAGGGTTCTTAGCATGATCCATATACTACTAATTTTTAAAAGTGATAAAGCAACTAAAAATTATATACCAGATAAAACCAGGCTTTGCTATTGGATAAAAGTGTTAAAATTTTGAAAATGATCAGTTATAATAAGTAACGAAATATCCAATGCAGTATGTGCTAATTTTTTCCTTTCTTTAAATTTTTCCAAAGGGGAACATGTGTCAAAAATACGTTTGAAAATGAATGATGCTTTAGAATTAAAACTTTCCAGAAATATAAATTTAACTTGGCAAAAAGGCATAAAAAGAAAACTTTCAAGACAAATCTAAATGCTCTAGGATTTTTTACTAAAGCAGATAATAAAGATATAAACTATCCATTTCAATACGAAGTCTATTGTATATTTAATACTTTTTCCTTCTTAATAACATGTGATGTGAGACACTATCAATAAGGCATTTGAACTTCATTCCAGTAGTGGACTTGGATTTCCACAAAAAGCAAGCATTACTACATTATTCAGGAGACAAAATGGCTTAAGGTCAAGGAAACTGAGATAGAAAAGGAACTGATTCTGTAGGTTTCTTTTTTTCTTAACAAGATGGCCAAAATATTGAAATGAATCCTGATTAAAAACTCTACTACTTTCCTTGGAGTCATTAAAAAGTGAAAGAAACTGATCATATGAACGCAGGTGTTGGAATAGTCAACTCGTTGACAGCTGTGAAGTTGGCACAAGAAAAAGTAAAATTAAGAAACTGAAGAAGTTTGCATGTGATTTTTTGGCTCAGTATTCCAATTTATATCATTCTTTGCTTGAATGGTCTATACATGAGTGCTGTTATGCGTTGGAAGAGTGGGAGATGGGGAATAAAGCCAGTGAACTTGGTCATGTTCAAATTGGATTTTTAATCATACCTATAAACCCTGCAGTTCAGCTTACATTTATTTTTTAAAAAAGAATTTATAGTATATAGTTCAAAAATGAAATTGTGTGAAAGGTCTGAAAAAACAATATTTTCTCTCACCCTCTTAATTAAAGAACATATTTTTAGAAGTAATTACTCTAAAATATTTCTATAATAATCAGCTTTTGTGATTATCTTCAAATTATAAAAAATCTGTGTTCACTGATGCTCATATACCCCTGTTCTAATCAAAAATAATTTTGTTTACTTAGACTCCAAATTTCTCCTGTATTTCTACTCCTACATCTTGACCACTAATTTTATTTCATTTAATGTGTGATTTTGTGATTACCTACACATTTAAATTGTATCCACGGACATGCTATCATATCCTTTGACTTGCTGTCTTTTAAAGTGAGAATATTGGCCGGCGCCATGGTTCACTTGGCTAATCCTCTGCCTGTGGCACCGGCACCCCGGGTTCTAGTCCCGGTTGGGGCACCAGATTCTGTCCCGGTTGCTCCTCTACCAGTCCAGCTCTCTGCTGTGGCCCGGGAGTGCAGTGGAGGATGGCCCAAGTGCTTGGGCCCTGCACCCGCATGGGAGACCAGGAGAAGCACCTAGCTCCTGGTTTTGGATCGGTGCAGCACTGGCCATGGTGGCCATTTGGGGTGTGAACCAACGGAAGGAAGACCTTTCTCTCTGTCTCTCTCTCTCACTGTCTAACTCTGCCTGTCAAAAACAATAATAAATAAAATGAGAATATTAGCTACGAGTGCTCTCTCAAAAACTGTTCAACTTATGCTTCCAACATTCTGTCATACTTTGCTAACTAAAATTAAGTTCTTCATCTTTAAAAAAGATTTAAGAAAGTTGAGAGCTGATGAGCAGTGTTTATATAGTTATGTAACAAGGACAGGAGAATGTTGTTCACCAAGGAGCCAAGAAGTGAACTAATTCTTTTTAATTCTCTTCAGTTCTGCTATTACAACTCATTTGTTTCATATACAAAAACTGATGTTTCTATTTTCAGAGAAAGCTATTTTATCTTTTATTCTTTTTTTTAATTTTTTTAAATTTTTTATTTTTAACAGGCAGAGTGGACAGTGAGAGAGAGAGACAGCGAGAAAGGTCTTCCTTTTGCCATTGGTTCACTCTCCATTGCGCTGATCCGATGGTAGGAGCCAGGTGCTTCTCCTGGTCTCCCATGTGGGTGCAGGGCCCAAGGACCTGGGCCATCCTCCACTGCACTCCCTGGCCACAGCAGAGAGCTGGCCTGGAAGAGGGGCAACTGGGACATAATCCGGCGCCCCAACCGGGACTAGAACCCGGTGTGCTGGCGCCGTAGGCAGAGGATTAGCCTAGTGAGCCACGGCGCCGGCCTCTTTTATTCTTTTCTGTTAATTGTTTCTAATAAGCTACATTCTGATTTGTTTTACAACTAGATCATATCTTTGTTGAACATAGTTTTATCTTTAATGGGATTTTTATTGCTTCCTTTTATTGATATATAGCATCTATGTCACATTTGTTTTTAATGTCTCTAAGTTCTCACCAAGCACAACCTTTCTTTGTATTAGATGCCTCTCTTGTGTGGAAAACAGTTTTCTTGGAAGCTTCCAGTTGGAATTTTAAAATATTAATTTGTAAGCCTCCTGCACAGCTAAGAATTTTTTTTTTTTTTTGTAATTGGACAACTCTTGGGCAGCATTTCTTGTATCCAATATCCTTTTTGCTTTCTTGGTTTCCACTGTTGTTTTGCTGGAATACAAATGCAGTGCTTTCCTTGTAGAGGAAGCTTGCAAGTTAAAACTGATGGGGGCCGGCGCTGTAGCGCAGCGGGTTAACACCCTGGCCTGAAGTGCTGGCACCCAATATGGGCACCGGTTCGAGACCCGGCTGCTCCACTTCCCATCCAGCTCTTTGCTGTGGCCTGGGAAAGCAGTAGAGGATGGCCCAAGTCCTGGGACCCCTGCTCCCACATGGTTCACTCCCCTAAAGGCAGCAATAGCTGGGGCTGGGCCAGACTGAAGGCAGGAGCCAGGGACTCCATCTGGGTCTCCCACATAACAGATCGTGGTAACAGAGTCCTTCAGACTTGAACCTGTGAGTTTCTTTCTTTTTTTTTTTTTTTTTTTTAGATTTATTTATTTATTTGAAAGTCAGAGTTAACTGAGAGAGGAGAGGTGGTTCACTCCCCAGTTGGCTGCAATGGCCAGAGTTGCGCTGATCCGAAGCCAGGAGCCAGGAGCTTCTTCTAGGTTTCCCACGTGGGTGCAGGGGTCCAAGGACTTGGGCCATCTTCTACTGCCTTCCCAGGCCACAGCAGAGAGCTGGATTGAAGTGGAGCAGCCGGATCTTGAACTGGCGCCCATATGGGATACCGGCGCTCCAGGCCAGGGCGTTAACCCAATGTGCCACAGCACTGGCCCAAACCCGGGAGTTTCGATGTGGGATCCAGGCATCCTAAGTCATGTCCAAATTGCAGCTCCAAATGCCTGCGCCAGCTTATAGCTTTTGATTCATTTATTGTCACTTTAATAGTGTGTCAGGAGAGGTAAGAAGGCAGGCATGCTGAGTCAGACACCTTGAGCCGTGGTTTTGGGGAGTTTGCTGACACATGGCTTTCGTTTTTCTGGTTAACCTGCCTTCCATGCATCTGAGAGCGTGGTAGAGGCCCAAGCACTTGGGACGTCTTCCGCTGCTTTTCCCATGCCATTAGCAAGGAGCAGGATCAGAAGTGGAGCAGCTGGGACTCAAACTGGTATCCCAGGTGGCAGCTTTACCCGCCATGCCATAACACCAGCCCCAGAACTTTGGGCTTTCACACGCCATGTTGAACCCTAGTTTCTGTAGAGATCAGCCCTCTGAGTTCCTCCTCCCATCATGCCCTGGGAGTCTCACTGAGCAGGTGGTCTTGCCTCTCCTGCTGTAGACTTTGCGTCTTAGATGTGGTCTCGCCATCTCTATCCTTCCATCTACATCCCATCTTCTCCACAGATCCCTTTTTTCTCATCTTGCGTGCTGTTATGGGCTTATAATTTCTTTTTTCGAGGTGGTGGGGGTAGGGAGAGAGAGAAGATAAATATCAGTCTTCTATCCTCTGGTTCACTCCCCAGATGGCTGCAAGTGCCAGGCTAGAACCAGGAGTCTAGCACTCCATCAGGGTCTCCCATATGGATGCAGGGGCCCAAGCACTTAGGTCATCATCTGTTGCCTTCCAGGCACAGTAGCCGGAAGGTGGATTTGAAGCAGGGTAGCAGGGACTAGAACTGGCACTGGATGTGGGACACTGGCATTGCAGGTGGCTCAACATGCCACACCACAGTGCCTGACCCCTTATGGCATTACATCGTTTTAAGGGGGAGGGAGGAAGAGGGGAGAAGAAAGAGAAGGGGGAGGGAAGAGAGGGGGAGAAGGGAGAGGGAGGGGAGGGGGTGAAGGAAGAGAGAGGGGGAGGGAAGGGGGAGGGAAGAGAGGGGGAGAAGGGAGAGAGGGGGAGGGAAGAGAGGGGGAGAAGGGAGAGGGAGGGGAGGGGGTGAAGGAAGAGAGAGGGGGAGCAAAGAGAGAAGGGGGCAAAGAGAGGAGAGAGGGAAGAGAGAGGGGGGAGAGAGAGGGCAAACAAGTTTCCATCCACTTGTCATCCCCAAAATATCCACGCCAGCCAGGGATGGGCCAGGCCAATGCTGGGAGCCAGGAACTCAGTTTAGGTCTCCCATGCAGATGGCAGGGACCGCAGTACCTAAGCCATCATCCGCCCCTCCCAGGGACACATTAGCGAGAGCTGGAATCTGTAGCAAGGCCCTCCTCCAGACTTGAACCCGGGAGTTTCGACGTGGGATGCAGGAATCCGAAATTATGTCCAAACTGCGGCTCCAAATGCCTGCTTACAGCTTTTGATTAATTTCTTGTCCCTTTAATAGTATCTCAGAAGAGGAAAGAAGACAAGCTCGCTGAGTCAGCCACTTGAGCCCTGGTTTCTGGGGGTTGTTTGCTGACACGTGGCTTTTGTCCTCTGATGTGCTTGGGTTCCGGGTTAAGCTGCCTTCCAGGCATCTGAGAGCGCCAGTGCCATCCCCTCTTCAGAGCCCCCATCACTCACCCACTTGTGCTCTGCTTGTCCTTCTTTGAGCCTGCTTCAGCCTTAGCTTAGACAGTCCAAGCCAGGCAACGCTAGGAAAGGTGGCACTGTAGGTGAGTGCCCATGGACGTGGCGCAGGCCCCCTGTGGCCTGCAGGGACGTCAGCTCCCAGCTGCAGAGCCCTCTAGAGCCCCTCTACCCCCACTCCAAAGCAGCAGCCGGGGTGTTGGGTTTCCAGACAGCTGCAGTTATGCGCGCAGGCCGTAGTCTGGAGTGGGAGTCCTAATTGCTCCTGGCAGTGTGCTTGACAGTGGGGGAGACATCATCAGTGGGGTTTTGCTGTGCTCAGGTCGGCTTGCAAGACACTTGTCCCTCATCCCGTTTTAACCACGCACCCCGAAGCGAGTGAGAAGGCCTGGTGGAAAAAGGTAGTCGGATGGCCTTGCCCTCCCTGGCTGCTTCTGAAAGTCACATGTGTTCAACACGCTGATGAACGCCATAAATAAGGAAGCAGACACACATGCCACACAGGCCTGCACCTCTGTCCACCCACCACGACCTTGTTCTCATGAAAGGAGCGTGGCAAAGCAGAGAAGTGTGTGGCTGGGGGGAGGCCCGGCAATCTGGAAATTGCATTATGTGGGGTCCCCACGGGGGAGCACTTGGCTGCCGGCAGCTCTGGCCCTGGGTTTGCACACACCATCAATCTGGGGTTGGCAGGCACCACTCGGTCTCCGTCGCCTCATGCTGCGAGCAGACACAGTGCAACTATTTGTCTCACGTTGCAGGGGCCGAGCCGTGGGAGGAAGGGGAGAAGGGAGGCAGGGGTGTGGTGGGGGCAGGGAGAAAAGATACCCTCCCGATCGGCCCTTACAGCTCCATCGCGCTGTCAGCGGCCTCGGAGTCAGCGGTGACGTGGGCCTCTGGCTGCACAGCACGTCCGTGTCCAGAGCTGACTCAAACCTTGGGTGTCCAGAAAGGAGGGAGGACTTGGAAAACAGGCCCGGGGGGCTGCTTTGCAAGTGAGAACAGGAGCTAAGCCCTGGGGGTGCGATTTACACCTTTTCTACAGAACAGGAAACTGAGGCAGGCAGAGGTCAGTGCAGCCAAGAAATTCCTTCTCGGAGGCATTATCAGGCTCGTAAAGTATGTTCGGCATGCTGTTGGGACAACGTACATGTTTTACTAATATTATTTTTTTTAGCTTTCTGAGGCCTGCTTGACATTCTGCAGGAAAGAGTAGGGGGATGATCTTTCCGTAAGAGACGCGCATTTCCCAGACTCTGTGGCATCAAGGACTCTAAAAGTGCTTACTGCTGCTTTCCCCAGAATGGCGTTCTGAGAGCTTGTGGTTTTTTCAGCACTGCTGCCACGCCACGGTGGCGGCCCCAGAGCCAGCCCGATTCCTGGGTCCTCAGCGCACGAGACCCTCTGCTTCCGTAGGTTTCACCTTTGCCCTCAGCCGCAGGCACAAATGTTTCCTCTCTAAGGCCGGAGACCCGAGTCTTGCTGGACCACTGCATGGAATTTTTTGACAGCCATAACGAAGTGAGTGTAGATTAGAAGAGCAAGGACATTGATAATCGATGCTAGATACTTCTAATAAGGAAGAACAAAGATTTCTCTGCTCATTACTTTCCTCTATCCAAACTAGAGCGTTTTATCACGAGGACTATTTTTTGTGAAAATAAGCACATAAAAACAAGTATGTTCCTGAAAAAAATGGTTGTCTGCTATAGGAGGATGTTCAAATATTTTTTTTTACAGGCAGAGTGGACAGGGAGAGAGAGAGAGACAGAGAGAAAGGTCTTCCTTTACTGTTGGTTCACCCTCCAATGGCCACTGCGGCCGGCGCATCGCACTGATCCGATGGCAGGAGCCAGGTGCTTCTCCTGGTCTCCCATGGGGTGCAGGGCCCAAGCACTTGGGCCATCCTCCACTGCACTCCCTGGCCACAACAGAGAGCTGGCCTGGAAGAGGGGCAACCGGGACAGAATCCGGCGCCCCGACCAGGACTAGAACCCAGGGTGCCGGCGCTGCAAGGCGGAGGATTAGCCTAGTGAGCCACGGCGCCGGCCCAAATATGTTCTTTAAAAAAATTTATTTTTAATTGAGAGGCAGAATTAGAGAGAGATCTTGATTCTCTGGTTCACTTCCCAAATGGCTGCAATAGGGCTGGACCACATTGAATGCAGAAGACTGGAACTCCATCTGGGTCTCCCAGGTGGGTGGCAGGGACCCATACACTTGGGACACCTTCCGTTGCTTTCCCAGGTGCATTAGCAAGGAGCTGGATGGGAGCAGCAGGGACTTGAACTAGCGCTATTTTAGCAAGGTCATTGTGTAGGGTGGCAGCGTCACAGGCGGTGGCTTAACCCACCGTGCCACAATGCCTCTCACCCCCTTCCCCCTTTTTTTAGCTAAAGCTCTGGAGTTTGTGATTTCTGGACACAGCCTGGTGTTTTCTTCCATCCTCAAGTCACCTGTGATGCACGCTCAGGTACTCTCACTATTCCGTGAGCTCAGCCTCCACCTTCCATGCTACAGACTCATTTTGCATTGATAGACTTGGGAGACCGTTCATTGCTAGCGGAAAACAGCTTTATGGTTGGTTGGCGTCAGGCCGTGGTAGTGAGTATCTCCTGAGGTTAGGAGGACTGCAGCGCCTGACTTAAACGTATAAAACATGTTGGACTCCCCGAGCTCGGTGACTCTGGTTTCCAGAACATTACAGAAGGTTTATTGTATTTTCAAGCTTGGCAGTGCTTAGCGCACAGGAGCTTTCAAACTGGCAGTGCGTCTGGAGCAAATGAGTCTGCAAGAATAACACAGAGAAGGAAATGCTTCACTGCTTTTGAGGCTCCGTTTGTTCCAAGAAAAAGAGCAAAGCTGTTGAGACAGAGTGGAAACAGCGTTTGTGTTAGAGCAACTGCAGGAATCCTGTCTTTCACATATGTGTTAAATGGGAACGAAAAAATTAATGCAACTCTTAAAGGAACAAAGGTCACTTAATCAGTAAGTCTATTTGACTTCTTTAATGAGAAATTTTAACAGCCATTTTTATAGTTTTTTTTTTTTTTAACAGGCAGAGTGGACAGTGAGAGAGAGAGGGACAGAGGGAAAGGTCTTCCTTTTCCATTGGTTCACCCTCCAATGGCCAGCGCGCTGCCGCCGGCACACCGCGCTGATCTGAAGGCAGGAGCCAGGTGCTTCTCCTGGTCTCCCATGGGGTGCAGGGCCCAAGCACTTGGGCCATCCTCCACTGCACTCCCTGGCCACAGCAGAGAGCTGGCCTGGAAGAGGGGCAACCGGGACAGAATCCGGCGCCCCGACCGGGACTAGAACCCGGGGTGCCGGCGCCGCTAGGCGGAGGATTAGCCCATTGAGCCGTGGCACCGGCCCATTTTTATAGTTCTTTCCACTGAAATGATTACAGTCTGAGTGTTAGGCCTGAATCAGTGGAGGACAATAAAAACGTGACTTCATTCTTTATAACCAGAAGATCAAGGACACTGGCAGTTCAAGAATGATGAAGATATTTACCTCTTCCCGATAACATTGTTGTGATTGGGGCAGAGGGTTACGTCACCACTCGGGACACACTGCATCCTATGTTAGAGCACCAGTGCAAGTCCCAGCTACTCGGCTTCCCATCCAGCTTCCTGCTAATGCACCTGGTAAGGCAGTGGATGGTGGCCCATGCACATTGTTCTCTGCTGCCCACGTGGAAGACCAGGGTGGAGTGCCTAACTCCTAGCTTCTGCCTGGACCAGCTCCATGTTGTGGCTATTTGGAGCTTAAACCAGGGGATGGAAGATCTTTCTCTGTCTCTGTTTTTCTCTCCTTCTTGCTTTGCCTTTCAAATAAATAAAACATATTAAATAAAATTATTGAGATTTAATGCTATAACTAGTACTCAAACAGTATTTTTCACTTTATGTTTCTGTGTGGGAGCAAACTGTTGAAATCTTTACTTAATGTATGCTAAACTGATCTTCTGTATATAAAGAGAAATGAAAATGAATCTTGATGTGAATGGAAGGGGAGAGGGAGTGGGAAAGGGGAGGGTTGCGGGTGGGAGGGAAGTTATGGGGGGGAAGCCATTGTAATCCATAAGCTGTACTTTGGAAATTTATATTCATTAAATAAAAGTTAAAAACAAACAAACAAACAAAAGATTTATTTTTATTTATTTGAAAGAGTTATAGAGAGAGGTAGAGCCAGAGAGAGAGAAAGGTCTTCCTTCCACTGATTTACTCCTCAGATGACCACAATGGCCAGAGTTGAGCTGATCTGAAGCCAGGAGCCAGGAGCCAGGAGCCAGGAGCTTCTTCCAGGTCTCCCATGCAGTACAAGGGCCCAACCACTTGGGCCATCTTCTACTGCTTTCCCAGGCCATAACAGAGAGCTGGGTTGGTAGAGGAGCTGCCAAGACTTGAACCAGTGCCCATATGGGATGCCAGCACTGCAGGCCAGGGCTTTAACCCACTGCACCACAGCACTGGTCCTGTTAATTAAAATTATTATAGTTGCTGTAATTCAGTATCCCCCAACTTTTCAAAATCTGAGCCTCTGTTAATATTTTGTCTTACTGAATTAATTTTTAAATCTTTTTTAGTCTTGAACTAAAATTCTTTAGTGCAAAAAAGAATATTGAAGAATTACTCTCTACCACATCATACTTGTTGAGCCTTATACAAAGTAAACTCATAGATCGTGGCTAGATATTTCCTTTTTTGTTTTGTTGTTGATTGAGAATGGAAGAGATAAGTATAAAATAAAAATAATAGATTCTAGCTCTGCAAAGTCTACTGTTGGGAATATGTAATTATTACCAAAGTCAATGCCAAGGGCTTCTATCATAGGTAATTCAGTGTGCTTGATTCTAATCAAATATAGGATCTTTTGGGCCAGTGTTGGGTGCAGAAATTTAAGCCATCACCTGCAATGCCAGCATCCCATATGGGCAATGGTTTGATTCGTGGCTGCTCCACTTCTGATCCAGCTCCCAGCTCACTGAGCCTGGGAAGTCAGCAGTGATGGCCCGCGTCCTTAGGCCCCTGCATCCACGTCGGAGACCTGGATGGAATTCCAGGCTCCTGGCTTTGGCAGGGCCTAGCCCCTGCTGTTGCCAACATTTGGGGAGTGAAGTAGTGGGTGGAAGATCTCTTTCTCTCTTTCTCTCTCTCTATGACTTTCAAATAAATAAATCTTAAAAAAATAAATTTATTTAAGAGGCAGAATTACAGAGAGAAGGAGACAGAGAGAAAGATTGATCTCCCTTCTGCTGGTTCATTCCCCAAATGGCTGCAATGGCCAGGGATGGGCCAGTCCAAAGCCAGGAGCCAGGAGCTTCATCTGAGTCTCCTATGTGGGTGTCTCCTACACCCAAGGACTTGGGCCATCCTTTGCTGCTTTCCCAGGCACATTAGCAGGGAGCTAGATCAGAAGTGGAGCAGCTGGGACTTGAACCAGTGCCCATGGTGAATGCTGGTGCTTCAGATGGTGGCTTAACCCACTGTGCCACAGCACTACCACTAAATTTTATACACACACTCACACACACATACACACACACATATAAATCTTTAAAGATCTGGTCCCTGCAGATTGTGTTTTCTTTGGAAATAACACTGAAGTTGGGTTTGTTACATTACAGCCCACCATGACTAATAATGTGTGAATTCCTCACGTACTTCTGCTACCAAGAGCTAATGTGTAGACAGACAATAATTATTTACTTTATTATATATTGGGAGCTCTTGCAGATCACTAGATTCTAGAATTAACTCCAAAGAGCACACTCTTTATCCAAAAGTTCAGTTTATGATCAGAGGGATACAGTTTAATAGTTTGTATCACGGCTGGTGCCGCGGCTCACTAGGCTAATCCTCCACCTAGCAGCGCTGGCACACCAGGTTCTAGTCCCGGTCGGGGCGCTGGATTCTGTCCCGGTTGCCTCTCTTCCAGGCCAGCTCTCTGCTGTGGCCCGGGAGTGCAGTGGAGGATGGCCCAAGTGCTTGGGCCCTGCACCCCATGGGAGACCAGGAGAAGCACCTGGCTCCTGCCATCAGATCAGCACGGTGCGCAGGCTGCAATGCGCAGGCCGCGGTGGCCATTGGAGGGTGAACCAACGGCCAAGGAAGACCTTTCTCTCTGTCTCTCTCTCACTGTCCACTCTGCCTGTCAAAAAAAAAAAATAGTTTGTATCACAAACCGGTCTTTATGTTAGAGGAAGAAAAGCAAAAAAAAAAAAAAAATCATGTTTACTGCAACTGTAAATGTTTGGTTGGGATTGATGTGTGAAGGTTAATGGTTAGAGTTAGTGGGGAAAGTTTTGTGTATTTCTAAATGAAATAATTGATTTTTAAGAGAATTACTTGTTCTTTTTACTATTAGCATGACGATGCCCCTCCCATCCACAGTTTTCTTCTCTGGCTCATTGATGAGCTTGGCACAGGGAAGATCAATCAGAATTCTCAGCCTGCTTCCTAGGCACGTGTCAGCTCCGCTCCTCAGAAGTACCTGACTTAATTTGACAGGATTGGTTTCTCTCTTTGGAGGAGCTAGAAAATAAATCTGAACTCTTTGCTGAGCTGCATTTGATATCTTTCATTTGAAAACAGAACGTTCAGTAGCAAAGCCCTTGAACTTGACACTGGATATTAAGAGAACAGTGATTGTAAGCGACATGGATAAGAGGTCTTCTGATGTATTCAAGGACTTGACTTGCTTTGAGAGCCTTGTTTTGAAGCCTGTGGAACACGGAATCTCAGTGGTGATATTCCGTGGGCATGTTTATACCCCATAGTTGTACCAGGTTGCTGTGTAGAGTGTGAAGTGAAGACAGACGGTATTCCTGTGGGGTGAGGGTTGTGTTAGCCCAGCAGTGCTTCTCAGATTCTGCATCTCCCAGGGAATCCATCTTGGAGAAGTGTGCCTACAACTGCATCCTCATAAAGTCAAGCAATCATATGGGGATAGTTAGCACTTTTTCTTCTACATTGTTGGCTCAGTAGAGGAAGGACAGTAGGCAGCAATGACAAGGGAGTAGTTTATGTCAAGTTTCAGTTCTAAGGCCGCCATCCCCAGGCCTTGGGGTCCCCCAGTCATGAGACTCTAGGTCCTTTTGAATGACCTTGGAAGGTGAAAATTAGCAGTTTAGTCTAAGACCGGTCTCGATGTCCAAACAGTTCAACTTTGAGGAGTTGAAATCAGGAAGGAACATGTGTGGTTCACTCCTTCCTTCCTTCCTTTACTCACTCATGTGCTCCTACTTTCGTCTGTTCGGCTCAGTTATTGAGTATGTAAATGTTCCGTGTCACATGATGTGATAGGCCCTGGAGACAGATATGTGAGTTACAGGTAGCTTTAAGGTGAGTGAATTTTGGTGAGGGGCACAACATAAATAAAGCATCTTAGAGGGAAAAGTAAAATGATAGAAATAAAATGCAGTAGGTAAGGTATTTTTGGGGTTGGCATTGTGGTGCAGCGGGTTAAGCCCCTGCCTGCGACACCATATCGGATAGCAGCACTGGTTCAAGTCCTGGCTGCTCCATTTCCAGTCCAGCTCCCTGCTAAGGTGTCTGGGAAAGCAGTAGAAGATGGCCTAAGTACTTGGGCCCTGCCACCCACGTGGGAGACCCAGATGGAATTCCAGGCTGCTAGATTCAACCTGGCCAGCCCTGGCTTTTGGAACCATTTGGACAGTGAACCAGTGGATGGAAGAGCCCCCCTCCACTGTCCCCACCCGTAGCCCCACCCCCAGGTAACGCTTTTAAATAAATAGATATTTTAAATAATAAAAAGATATTTTACCTAGCCTGTTTACTTTGACTAGGAGGTTGCTTTTTTTTTTTTTTTAATTTATTTGAGAGGCAGAGTTAGAGAGAGAGAGAGAAAGAGAGAGGTCCTCCATCTGCTGGTTCACTTGAAATGGCCACAATGGCTGAAGCTGGGCCTATCTGAAGCCAGGAGCCAGGAGCATCTTCTGGGTCTCCCAAATGAGCACAGGGGCCCTAGTACTTGGACTATCCTCCACTGCTTTTCCCTTTCTAGCAGGAAGCTGGTTTGGAAGTAGGGCAGCCAGGTCTCAAAAGCAGCGCCCGTATGGGTAGCCAGCGCCACAGGCAGAGGCTTCACCTACTACGCCACAGCACCTGCCCCCAGGAGGCTGCTTTTGACAGTAGTAATATTTGGTGTGATTTTTGAGGAACAGGATTTTATGATTGGGAGGACATTTTAGGTAAAGGGAGAAGGATGTAGGGCAGGCTGATTATCCCGATGAGTTATTCTAAGAAATACAAAGAGTGAATTCTACGGAATGCAATCTTTGGTTGACTCTAAAGCAGTGTCTGAAAAGATTTAGGATAACCCAAATGAAGCCTGAGTATGCCAAGATAAAGGGTGATGGGTTTTCTCCTTCATGAGGGAAAGACTTAATTTGAAAGGTTTTTAGACCAGGGAGGGAGTGTTACATAGGTGAAGCATAGTGCATGTTTGATGGAGTTATTACATGTGTTATTACATGACACTATAATGTGCCATGCGTGACATTACGCATTTTTCAAAACCTCATGACACAGATATTAACTGTGGTGTATGTAAAGTAAGAAAATTAGTTGGAAGCTCACTGGCATCCAGGAGGGAATGTAGAATATAACAAACAATTGAATTGTTAGAAATACATGAAACCGCCGGCGCCGCGGCTCACTAGGCTAATCCTCTGCCTAGCGGCGCCGGCACACTGGGTTCTAGTCCCGGTCGGGGCGCCGGATTCTGTCCCGGTTGCCCCTCTTCCAGGCCAGCCCTCTGCTGTGGCCAGGGAGTGCAGTGGAGGATGGCCCAGGTGCTTGGGCCCTGCACCCCATGGGAGACCAGGAAAAGCACCTGGCTCCTGGCTCCTGGCTCCTGCCATCGGATCAGCGCGGTGCGCCGGCCGCAGCGCGCCGGCCGTGGCGGCCATTGGAGGGTGAACCAACGGCAAAGGAAGACCTTTCTCTCTGTCTCTCTCTCTCACTGTCCACTCTGCCTGTCAAAAAAAAAATAAATAAAAAAAAAAGAAATACATGAAACAGTTTGAAAACAGTGAAGTACCTGTGAAAGTGAGTGTTCTAGACACTCAAGGCATGAAGAACTGCACATAAAAGCTGTACTTCAGGTGGTAAAGCTGGTTCTGGTTGCAGTACAGGTGAATAATTCTGATGTTGTATGCTGCAGTTGACCAGTTAAATAAACAGCAGGTTGATGGTGGGAGCCGGGTGTCTGATGTCTCCATGTTGAGTGAAAGACTGCAGGGGAGAAGGCTAGAATGATTCGTGGTTAACAGATTGGACAAATGCTAGAACTACAGACAAATACATAATGACGTTTTTAAAGATTTATATATTTATTTTGAAATCAGAATTATATATAGAGAGAAGGAGAGGCAGAGAGAAAGAAGTCTTCCATCCACTGGTTCTCTCCCCAGTTGGCCACAATGGCTGGAGCTGCGCTGATCTAAAGCCAGGAGCCAGGAGCTTCCTCCAGGTCCCCCACGTGGGTGCAGGAGCCCAAGGAATTAGGTCATCTTCTACTGCCTTCCCAAGCCACAGCAGCGAGCTGTACCAGAAGTGGAGCAGCTGTGACCCAAACCGGCACTCACATGGGATGCCGATACTGCAGGCAGTAGCTTTACCCACTATGCCACAGTGCCGGCTTCTGATTACATCTTGACCTTTGGAGAAAGTCTTACCAAACCTGGAACACTGTTATGCAACATAATAAATCCTTACATTTGCTCTGACTTGAATTAGATTTTCTAATTTGTTGTAACACAAAATTTTCTTAGAATTTGTGATATTAAGCACATCATTTATTGTTTATTTATTTATTTATTTTATTTGACAGGTAGAGTTATAGACAGTGAGGGAGAGAGACAGAGAGAAAGGTCTTCCTTTTGTTGGTTCACTCCGCAAATGGCCTCTATGGCTGGTACTGCGCCGATCCGAAGCCAAGAGCCAGGTACTTCTCCTGGTCTCCCATGTGGATGCAGGAGCCAAAGCACTTGGGCCATCCTCCACTGCACTCATGGGCCACAGCAGGGAGCTGGACTGGAAGAGGAGCAACCGGGACTAGAACCCGGTGCCCATATGGGATGCCGGCGCCACAGGCAGAGGATTAACCAAGTGAGCCACAGCGCTGGCCCCAATAAATAAATCTTTTAAAAAGGAAACATGATAAGATGCAGAAGAGCTTGCCTCTCTCTTTCCATTCTTTACTATGTGAGGAAACAAACTGGGAAGCTCCCTCCAGACCAGACCTTCCGACACCCGAATCTTGGTCTTGCCATCTCAGAACTTTGAGAAGTGAATGTCTGTTTAACCCTCCACGTCTGTGGTCTGTTAGCGTTCCAGCCCAAATAGACCAAGACAATGCCTGATTTCGGAAATGGGACAGAAAATGAGGATGACCCTGGAGTATACTGATGCCAGAAAGGGGGGAATGTTAAAACAAAAACAAAAAATCCTACCCTCTCCCCATCCCCAAAATAAAGCCATAATGAAGGTCGCCTGATAAAGGGACAGAAAAGCCAAATCAAAGTTTCTGATGGGCAAAGCTGGAACTTTTTTTTTTTCACACTCGAAGCATATGGAAGATCCTGTGATAAATAGCTTGAAACTATGAGAAGGCCCAGAATTTTCCATCAATGCTTACCTCCCAACATCTGCACAGAGGTTGACTGGCCCAGGACCCACTATGCCTCACTTCATCTAAGAAAGGACTTCCTTACTGACCCTGCACACAACAGCTCAGAACAAAAGCTTAGGTTCGTCTGTTTCTTTTGAGCCTCCCTATACGTCATATGTGGAAAAACATGTCAGATGAATGACATTTGAGATTCCTTTTGGATATATAGAAAATGCAGATAAATATTATGTGACAAAATAGCAAATATTTTATTCCATAGGACATGTGGTTCTTTACAAATGGAATATAGAAATCTATGGAGATGACCTCATGTCTTACCTGAAATGAAAGGAAGCAGATAAATGGAAAACTTGTGTTTTTTTTTTCAACCATATTTCACCTCCTTTTGTATGCTATAAGTATTTTGGTTCCATGATACTTTTCAAAACAGGAAAATATATATATCTTGCATGCTTGTCAAACATAACTGTCAATTAAATATCAAAGGAGGATTTGAAACATTTACTATCTTTTTAAATTTTTTTTTCACTCACAGGATTTTCAAAAACTAAAACAAAAACAAACACCAAATAAATGAAAAGTCCACACAGATAAGAGTCTACACGCAGGGTACACACAGCTGAAAGCCAAAGACACTTTCAGGGAATTTTGATGGAGCCATAGACAAAACATTTGAATCATGTGGGTGAGGAAAGTCCAGCCCAGGGACGGTAGAAGGCTGCAAAATCATTTGGTCTGGTTCTGCCAACATTGTATGGCCTGCAAATGATGTGATAAATATCCAAATGGCCTTTGGCAGAAGAAAGGATCTCCAGCAAGGCATGGGAAGGGAATGTGTGTTTTTTCTCTTCTTTAGTCTCTTATTTTCCTGAAAGGAAGGGCTGGGGGTAGAACTCGGGCACTCCATTACGGGATACAGGTGTTTGAAGCCAGTCACCTGCCTCCAATTCAGGTGTTTGAAGCCAGTCACCTGCCTCCAATTAACCTTGCTTAAATCAGATTCTAACCTTTACCAAGATCTAAAGCACTCAAACCAATAATTTTATGCTACGTTTTGCATGGGTTTTAAGTTTAAAAAGCTGTTTTTAAACTGAAAAGCTTTATCACTGTACCTGACTACGGAGTTGGTTGATGAGGCAACGTGTTCAAATGGAATTAATTTTCGTATTCAGAAAGTATGAGGAGGGAGTGAGAGGATCTCACACGTGCATGCAGTACATTCAGTCAGCTCTGACACCGTCTCCATGTCTGCATGTTCGATAAATAGATCCATTTTTTATGAATCTCACTAGGTATTTTCTTCTTCATTTTCACCTAGATCTTCAAGGTTTAACAGATTTTGTGCTAAGCTGCCTTTTAATTGATTATCAGTGTCAACACTGTGATAGTTTAGAAAGGATAATGTATTTTGAATGTTTTGTTTTTCCAGACTTCTCATACATATGCACTAGGAGACGTGTTCTGTTTGCGATAAGGAAATATGTGAATTGGCACACTTGGCCTAAATACTGGGGATTCTGCAAACACAGTTGACATAAAAATGTAGTGGAACACAGGCAATACAAGAAAGGGTGTACTTTGGGCCACTCAAAGCCAACGATAATTAGATGGGAAGATACATTGTCCACTGAGAGATGACCACTGCCACCCACTAGATTATCCTGGTTGAACCAATCGTATGTCATCATGACAATGATGTCATTTCTTGTAGACAATAAATGAATTTCAGTGAAAAAAAGCCAACTAGGAGAAATTATCCTGTTGAGGCGCCTGGGTTTTACTCTTCATTTATCATTGTTCAGCTTTTTTTTTTTTTTTTAAGAGAATATTTCAATGACAGAAAGTGGCAGTATTTTGGGAACCAGACATTACTGTGGTCCATTATAACCATTATGATTGTGGAATACTTATCCCTCACCCCACCCTATTGTAGTCTGTGCTGCCTTCCCCCTTGCTGCAGCAACTGTGCTAACTTAGCCAGGCCTCCTTCTGTCAAGTTCAGCGTCCACTTTCCACGGTGGCGTCATCACAGCACCCACTCGAGACACTGCCCATGGATGTGGGTTCTTTTTTTTTTTTTTGACAGGCAGAGTGGACAGTGAGAGAGAGAGACAGAGAGAAAGGTCTTCCTTTGCTGTTGGTTCACCCTCCAGTGGCCGCTGCGGCTGGCGCACCGCGCTGATCCGAAGCCAGGAGCCAGGTACTTCTCCTGGTCTCCCATGGGGTGCAGGGCCCAAACACTTGGGCCATCCTCCACTGCACTCCCGGGCCACAGCAGAGAGCTGGCCTGGAAGAGGGGCAACCGGGACAGAATCCAGCGCCGTGACCGGGACTAGAACCCGGTGTGCCGGCTGAGCCGCGGCGCCGGCCAGATGTGGGTTCTGAAATTGGTGTGCACGTTTACGTTTCTGTGCCACCCCTTGCTAACTGTGTGACTTTGGCAAAGTTACTTGGATTCCACAAACCTCAGTTACTTTGTTGGTAATATGGATATAGTAGTGCCTTTGAGGTTAAAAAAATATTAAACAACATGCAGCATAAAAGGGCTTTATATCAAATATGAAGTGGATGCTTAATGTGCTTACCAGGACACTCCTCTGTGCCCCTCCTCATGCCTTCCTCTTCCCTCCTCTTCACCCTTCAGTAGCTCTTGTTCATTCCCAGGCTCCTTTTTTTTGGTCCTTCTGTGATTTCTTGTAAGACAAAATGGCACAGTCCGTCTGCTTCCTGATTACTTGCAAGTGTAAGGTTCCTGAGTCCCACAACTTGCTCATTCAGTTTTTTTTTTTTTTTAATTTTTTGACAGGCAGAGTGGACAGTGAGAGAGAGACAGAGAGAAAGGTCTTCCTTAACTGTTGGTTCACCCTCCAATGGCCGCCGTGGCCGGCGCACTGCGCTGATCTGATGGCAGGAGCCAGGTGCTTCTCCTGGTCTCCCGTGGGGTGCAGGGTCCAAGCACTTGGGCCATCCTCCACTGCACTCCCGGGCCACAGCAGAGAGCTGGCCTGGAAGAGGGGCAACCGGGACAGAATCCTGCGCCCCGACCGGGACTAGAACCTGGTGTGCCGGCACCGCTAGGCGGAGGATTAGCCTAGTGAGCCGCGGTGCCGGCTGCTCATTCAGTTTTAAAGGTGTGTTTGTTGCTTTTTCAAATACACGCACAGTATCTTCTTGATTTCTGTGACTGTGTGTGAAGCACTTTGTGCAGGCCTGGCCGTCTGAACATGCTAATGTGACACTCCCTGAATAAACAGGCCCACCAGGCTCCCTCCTTCGCTGTGGTTTTCTCTCTAGCTTTTGTTTTTACTTCTGTTTCTTTGTCAGAGTAAAGTTTTTGGGAAGGAGAGCTATTTCTGGGCTAATATTTTATTTCCGATATAATTCAGGACTGGAATAGGGGCCTTCGTAAATATAGGGCACCATATGCAAAAGCTTGTTAACCCTCAAAGTTGTGCTGATGCTTAGTGATGTAACTTGAGACTTAAGATGGAAGGTTAACGTTAAGAAATGTAAAGTATGAATCAAATGAGCTTGAAGAAAGCAGTGAAAGCCAGATGATAAGTGAATCTGAACCATGAACGCTGTGAAAGTGAAAATTAGACTTCCTTCAAATAAACAGTGATTGTAGGGGTGATGGAAAGAGGACCAACAATGCCAATAAAAAAGGAAGAAAGAAAGGAGCGAATCAGGAGAAATAGCCGTGTTACTTTCTCCACCGGAATACACAAATGGTTAACAGTTCAACTTTTCTCTTTATTTTAAAATGTCCACAGAGAAATATAATAAAATGGCAAATGATTTATGGGCATTTTTACGTCTTTGGCCAGAAAGTTCAATGAAGCAGAAGAGTAGCTCACACCGAAACGCGGGCATTCCCTTCCCTGACTATTTGTCTGAATTCCGGCTTTCACGCCTCCATCCATCACCGTCTCAGCACACGCGCTTGCCAGTGTTCCTGGTACGCCACCTGAGGGACGCTGCGTCCTGACACCCCTGCCGTGATAATCTGCGGCAAGAAAGGGAAGGCTGTAACTTCCTGCCAATGAACTTAAAAATAAACTGAAAATGACGACTTGGTCTTGGGTTTTCAGTCTTGGTGCCAGCTTTCAGCACCAAAGCCAATCTCTAAACCTCTGAAAATTGGGGTCAGTGGAAGGACAAGAAACCAGAATGCTCACTCAGTTTCAATCCACCCCAGTGAAAGCTGCACACACAGAGATGGAAAAGCTCTTATTTGCCTATCGTCTTTCCTCAGAAAACATTTCTTCAATTAGTCATGCAAAGCATGGTCTGAGAATGGCTAACACTTTTGTTCTGCTTTAAAACCACAGAGTCTTTGAATCTTATTTAATAGCATTTAAAAGCATAGCAGGCTCCTTTAGGTATATTTAGATAATCAAATATTATTTAATTGTCATGTAAAAACTGAGATGTAGTTTGTAAAAAAAGTTAAGCAGAGGAGATTGCAAACTATTTTTTTTAAAAAAGGATTTATCTGTTCATCTGAAAGGCAGAGTTACAAAGAGTGGGGAAAGAGGTCTTTCATCACTGGTACGCTCCCCAAGTGGCAGCAACAGCCGAGGCCAGACCGGACTGAACCCAGCAGCCAGGAACTCCCTCTGGGACTCCCATGTGGGTGTCAGGGACCCAAGCGCTTGCGTCATTTTCCATTGCCTTCCTAGGCTCATGAGCAGGCAGCTGACTCACAAGTGGAGCAGCCAGGAGTTGTGCTGGCGCTCATGGGGGACGCGGCGTCACACGCAGGAGCTCACCCTGATGTGCCACAACGGCAGCCCCACTCACTTTTTTATTTTTATTTTATTTATTTATTTATTTATTTATTTATTTTTTGACAGGCAGAGTGGACAGTGAGAGAGAGAGACAGAGAGAAAGGTCTTCCTTTGCCGTTGGTTCACCCTCCAATGGCAGCTGTGGCTGGTGCACCACGCTGATCCGAAGCCAGGAGCCAGGTACTTCTCCTGGTCTCCCATGGGGTGCAGGGCCCAAGCACCTGGGCCATCCTCCACTGCACTCCCGGGCCACAGCAGAGAGCTGGCCTGGAAGAGGGGCAACCGGGACAGAATCCGGCGCCCCGACTGGGACTAGAACCCGGTGTGCCAGCACCGCAGGTGGAGGATTAGCCTAGTGAGCTGTGGCGCCAGCCAAATTAATAGGATATTAATATTCCATATTTAATGATTAGAATCCCTTCCCTACTAAATGACCTTGCTAAAATAGCAATTCAGAAAGCATGTTAGAAATCCAGTGAATGAAGACAGAATGGAAAGTGTTCTCTTTTCTCAAGAGAAATGCTTTATACCAGATAATCATCAAGTGAAGAATCACCTACTGTTTCCCCACAGTCTGTATTCTGCTTCAAGCAAAGAAAATACTGATTATTCATGACAAAAATATTGTAACGGTCCCTGTTGATGAATTCAAAATTGAAAGCCTTCTTTCCTGACTTGTTGGAACGTTTGTTATGGATAATACCTTGCCAACAACTAGTCAGTATTTGAAAACTTACTACAGCGGGGGCAGGCTCTTGGCGCCATGGTTGAGACACATCTTGGGAAGGCCACATCCCGTGTGGGAGTGCTGGGGTTCAAGTACTTGCTGTGCGGCTTGATTGAGCTTCCTGCTGATGTGCGCTCTGGCTGAAGCAGTTGGGTCCTGGCCACCCACTGATGAGACCCAAATTGGGCTCCAGGATCCTAGTTCCAACATGGTCCAGCCCTGCCTTTTGTGGGCGTTTGGTAAGTGAACCTGTGGATGAAAGCTTTCTCTCTCTCTCTCTCTCTCTCTCTCTCTCTGCATTTCCAATAAAATGGAAACAATTTTAAAAAATTCAGAACTTATTACAACTAATGACGTAGTATTAATCCACACAGACATTTCCAAAACCAAAGGCTCTGTTAGATTTAGTTCAAATGCTAGAAAGTTATTTACAAAGAGAAAACCAGACATTGTTACTAAAACTCCAGGTTGTGTATCTGTTGGCATGTAAAGTTCAGTGTTATTGAGTGGGTATTGATTTTGCAAGTTTTATTTCATTTATTCAGGATTAGAGATAGTTGGTTATGATTCTTAGGCATGGGGATGCTTACGCATTTAAGCCTAACTCATAGACTGTTTTAGTTTTGTGAGGTTGTATGGAAGACAACAAAACAGCACTGAACTTAAGAGGTTTGTTGTGGGAAGTCCTTTAAGGGAACGGGTACTAGCTCTTTACGGTGTCTAAAAAGGGGTTTCAAGAACAACATTTCCACAAAACTTAAGGACTCTGTATTTTCAAAGAAATTATAACAGATCTGTCTCCACCCCAAATTCTGCATTGGTTGGAAGGCAAAATTCTTGCTCATGTAATTCTAGTAAATACTTATCTAAATGCTATAAATCAATGTTCAATTTTCCTTGAACTTACTGTTTTGTAAAAGAAAATAATTATTCACTGGCATCACAGAAAGAGAGCTTTCAGGCAGAAACATGTAAACGGGATATCGTTTTCCTTGGCAAGAGGAGATGACCTGCAATAACGGAACACACTTTCCCCCCTTCAACATGTCCTGTGACCCAGAGTCTCCTTATTCACCACAATTTGGCATTAAGTAATTTTTGAAGGAAAATTCAAAATACTCAGATTCAAGACAGAATAATGAATATGTTGACGTAAAGTGAATGTATGCTGTGGGGAAACAGAATTGGAGTGCATCCATTTCATTCATCTGTTCTTCTCTGGCATCTGTAATTTCTCCAGGATTGTCTTGTCTTAGATTTCAAGCTACTTCTGTGTATCCATTGAAATGTTACATCATTATCATCAGTAACAGGAAGCTTCAAGGATGCTGGAATTGATCCTCGTCAGTATCCTTCGCTTCACCCTGGTCTTCATAACAATGAAGGTTGTCTTTAGGGAACCTCTTTTCAGGATGAATTCCAGGAGTTAATAATCTAAAATGAAGTGTTCTGTATGCACTTGTTAAATGCAAGTGAAATTTTTTCTGCTCTTCTCCATCCTTTTAGTATATTTACTTCTGCCCACTTCCTCCAAGACCTATAACGGGGCTAGTTAGAAGGGTCAGAAACCTTTCAATGTTTTTGAGTGTGTAAAATACACAATTTCACAATGCTTGATTTATGGAGATAATTTAATTTCTTCTAAAATTATCTTACTGTTTTGGCATAGTGGTTAAGTTGTTGCTTGAGACACGTGCGTATTGTGTCAGTGTCTGGTTCAAGTCTCGGCTCCGCCACTTCCAATCCAGTTTCCTGGGAGGCAACGGTGATGGTTCAAGCAGTTGAATCCCTTTCACCCACATAGGAGGCTTGGATTGGGCTCTGGGGTTCTGGCTTCATCGTGGATGGAAGATCTCTGTCTGTCCATTTTTAGGTCTCTGTCTTTCTTCCTTTCCAATAAAATGAAAATAAATAAAAATTAAACAATTAAATTACTCTCTTGAATGCCAGCTTTAGTCCAGATCTGGGAGTTTGGCTTGCAGACTCCTTAGCTATACTATGTATGAGAGTTCCTGAAAAGTCTTGGTATAAAATTATACTTATTAAAAGAAGGTTATAACTTTGCAATGAATATGAGTGTTTAAGGTGATCTATTTGAAAAATCTGAAATTTGAGTTTAACCAAGCGCTCTCACGGTCAATAAGAAAAAAACGTATACTTCAAGGTGACTTGTTCCAAACAGCTGTCTACCCACCTTCACTAAGGTTGTTTTGGATATGTATCACGCACAGGCACCAGAATTAACCCCTGGAGTCAGACTCAAGTGACATGGCTGGCTGGATAGGTGTCACTATATTTATACAGGAACACAGGACCAGCAGCTCTAAATGTGGACAAATTCATTCACTTTCCGCAGCCAGTTGACGTCCTGTCAACCAAGTACACACCTAAGCAGAAAAAGAGTAACTTTGCAGATTCTCCATAGAATATCCCAAATACAGTGTCCTGTGATGCTTTTTCAATAACTTCCCTTTAATTATTTTATTATATAAACAGAACATCTGTGAACGTGTCTTAGTATCAGTTGAAACCCATGAAAGAAAGTGGATAACACTTTGCGTGTTTCAACTGAGATCACTTAACTCAGGGAGCTGTTCCATAGGTGAGAGAAAAACGGGAGGGCAAACATTGCATTGTGAAGCAACCCAGACGTGAGGACTGGGAGGACTCAGCTAAGAAGCTGGTCTTCTGCTAGCAGGGCTGTCTCTTGTGGCGTAGAGCTAGACCACGGCGTGAGATGTTTTCAGGGACCTGGAACAGGGGGCTCTGATAGACCCTGCTAGAAAACATCGCCAATGCCAAGAGAAAGTCTGCGTAATGCCTGCAGTTCCTCTTCTCTCCAGCGTTTCCTTGGCTCCCAGGGCCTCTTGTCCCTTTGCTGACTGTGCATCTGGACCGTTGCATCCCACTCTTAGCCTCTGGAGCATCACCTAGTATTTAGAGTACACTGAATTATGAATCAGATACGTTTTTCTTATTGACCGTGAGAGTGTATGCTTAAACTCAAATTTCAGATTTTTCAAATAGATCACCTTAAACACTCATATTCATTGCAAAGTTACAACCTTCTTTTAATAAGTATAATTTTATACCAAGACATTTCAGGAACTCTCATACATATAGACATAAAGAAGAAATTAGTCTACATGGTAGAAAGTCCCCATTCTAAGATTTGGCTTGAAGTTTAGCAAAGATGTTAACTTCTACTGAATTCTGTCTGTGAATGAAGAATACCATACCCAGCAACATTGTATAAGGGTCCATCAACAAATGTACAGATAATGGAATCAAATTTTATTTTGGTGCAAAATTTTTTTGAAATTCATGCATACAAATAGTTTCCATGAACTTTTAAAAGAATTCATAGTTTTCCCATAATATGCATTTTTCATGAACTTTTTAAGGATCCTGCAAATGCATGGATTTCAAATTTTTTACACCAAAATAAAATTTATCTTCTGATTGCATTGCCCGTGACTCTGACGTACTCCCATATTGTCTATTTCATATTTCTATAAACACACATAGATAGATAGACAGATAGATATTGCAAATGAATAAATGTATTTTTAGGTTAATTCTCATAAATGAATCACACCCATGTGAAGCATCATAGCTAAGACCAAAAATAGAACCTCATCATACTCTAAGAACTGCCTTGGCTTCACATGACCTGCTAAATTTCTTTTAAATTTGAGATTTAGGCCTTCAATTTCCACTATTAAATCTCTGTGATCTTGCTTGTAATTGCACTAATTCACAAATTCTTGTAGTTCCATTTTCCCACAGACTTTCTAAGATACTCATGTAGAGTAGGGTTAGTAGTTGTGTTTTACAACTGAACAGAAGCGGGATGAGTCTCAGCACCACCACTTAGGAGTCTTGATGATAGAGTGACTGTACCTCCCACCCTACTACTTCAATTCCCTTGTCTGTTATCTGCCTCAGAGATTTTTAAGGAATAAGTGAATACATCTTGAGGTACAATATATGTAAGATTCCAAGTATGCCTGGCACATGACAGTAAATTAGACAATTATTACTAGTATTTTAGTAGTGGAAATAATTACTTTTGACCCAGTATTTTAATCACTCTGTTTATATTTTATAATGACATTCTCAGTATGCAAAGTGAAGCAAAATATCAAGGAATTAGATAAAATCTCTTGCAAACATGAAAATAAATGTCAAATAGTAAAGCATTTACTAGTTTACATTTATCTCCTTGAAAATATTCTCCATTTATCTCTTTTTACTATGCCAAATTAAGCATTGGGAAAAGTTGGCGAAAATGAGTTAGGAAACTAAACAGCATATCAAAGAACTGTGGAACGGTGAATCCCTGGTTTCTTTTTTCCTCCAGGTCAACCCCGTGTTAACCAACCTAACCTACAAGATGCTGTGTCCACGTGCCAAGTCCTTTGAACTTACCCTTCTCCTGAGGTTCCTCCCACATCCAGATCGCTGGCGCCTGGCCCCAGTTCTCAAAGCACATTGGTCCTTCTTCACACAGCCACATGAGAGGGCTCAGTGGAATCTCTCCCCACCCTAGTTCCTAGGTGCCACTAACGATGAGGAAAAAACAGAAATACATATCTACACATCTCCAGTAGTGCTTTGTTACTTGTTATAGAAAATGGATTTTCCCAATCGAGTCAAAAAGATACATCACTACATATTGTTGTGTCTATTTTCCAAAAACTGGAGGAATTTATCTGAGCCTTGTGGGGCATCTGAAATCAATTAGTTTAATCATAGACTTTATGTCTTGTTCTCCAAAAGTCATTTATTTAAATACCTGTGCAGTAGAACATCCTTTGGGAGGGGGCCTAGGATGCAGTTTCATTGTGCCAGCTCGTTATCCATGGAAAACCTCCCACTATGGAAACTGCCTTCCCAGAGACTGTCAGAGTCCTTCCGGCCCTCACAGTCCCAGCTGTCCCCTTCTTCTTCCTCATCAGCATTTTACAATAGTGACCATTCTCCTAACACTTTTCCCCAGTGGTGACTCCTAAGTGTTTAATGTTCTATCTTGCTGTCTTTAGACTATCTCAACTTTATTTTCTCCTTCAGTGTCTGCTTATTCCCATTAGCTATGAGCATATCCAAAGATCATGCTAGTGAGAATGAAAGGAGCCAAGAGCCACCATAAAAAAATGGGGCTCCTGAGACAAACCGTTCCAGAGACGGCCTTGGGAAATGGGGAGTAAACCGGTTCACAGAGAAAGCAGTCAGCTACTAACCAGAGATACACAGAACACCTGCCTTGTAGATAAGCCCCTTCCCTACGCTTGCTCAAGGTTAACAAAGAAAGCTGCAAGGCACGTAGCAACCTATTCCTCTCTCCTAGAGACCCCCTCCCCTAATGTATCCCTTTGACCTAGTACTTTTCCACTGACATTACCACTTTTAGACTGCCATACAAGGCCCGCTACTGAAAATTATCCAATGAACTTACGCCAGCTTATAATATGTTAATTTTGTGGTTTTGCCCTTTAAAAGCTGTGTGAGATAGCTGCTCGGGGCTCCTCTCACTTGCTTGCTGCTTGCAGCAGTAGGGGGCCCATTTGCGCAAATGAAATAAAATTACCTCCTGCTCTATTGCATCGTCTGGTCTGGAGTCTGTGTTTCTGGGGTCGTCACAAGAGGACACCGCTTTTGGGGTCCTACAAGAAAGAAAAGTCAAAATTTGTTTTTAGAAACAGCATCTTAAATGCATAATCAGAACAAGACGTGTGATTCTTATCACTGATTAGGACATACTGAGTCATCATGTGCAAGCACCTCTGTGTTAGAGCTTTAGACATATTATTCCACACCTTAAATGTCCACAGCAATGTAGACTCGAGATCACTGTGCTATGTTGAGAGAAGAAAACAATAAAGATTTGAAACTTTAGACAACGTGGCCACCCCTTTGCGTGGCAGAAACTGAACTGAGCTGATCTACTCCTGTATTTTCCCCCTTGAAGCACATTTCTAGCGAGTCATTCTCTGAACCAGAAAGAGCGACACCTGACATGCAGGCCACATAACTTACCTCTGTGCTGAAGACAGGCCTTGTTATTCGATCATAGAACCCTGTCCAAATGAGCCGGATGACCCCAGAGTCCTTTGGGGCCAGCATTCAAGGCATCTACTTATTGCTTAATTACAGCATGCATTGGAGGAGTCAGACAACTGATGTGTCAGGCAGGTCATTCCCATGTGTAAAATGTCGATTTCACAAAATACATCACCCCCGTAAGTACTGCTCTCAGATAGCAGAATGAATCCAACCCCCTTTGCTTTGTGCAAGGCCTATAAAACTTTGTAGACATATAATATACCTACTATTCATCTGAACTGCTCTGAGTCACATGCCTCTTGTTCTTTCAAGCACTCCGACTAGGACATCCATAGGAAAGTATGCAGAACTATATAGCTTTACAGTCAAAAACTTCTTCCTCCCTCTCTTATTCTCACTTTTATTTTTTACTGAGATCTGTTTTCAATTGACTTTATAAACATATGATTAACTCTATTGTTAAGAGTTCAACAAATAGTATGAAGAGGAAAATAAAACTGTTTCTCGACAGTCAAGACAAGGGTTGTTCAAGTCTTTGCTTTTCAAAGTGTCAACGTTACTTCTACAAGATTTCCTTTTAGGTGCTCTGTTAGTTATCACAGATCAGGAAGAACCTTTGGCATTTGTCCCTTTGGGACTGGCTTTTTTCACTAAGTATGATGTTTTCCAGGTTCATCCGTTTTGTTGCAAATGACTGGATTTCATTTTTTTTAACCACTGTGTAATATTCTATAGTGTACATATCCAATAATATCTTTATTCAGTCTTCAGATGATGGGCATTTAGGTTGATTTCATGTCTTAGCTAATGTGAACTGAGCTGCAGTAAACATGGGGGGTGCAGGTAACTATTTTATTTGCTAATTTCATTTCCCTTGGATAAATTCCTACGAGTGGAATGGCTGGGTCATATGCTAGGTCTATATTCAGATTTCTTTTAAATAGCCAGGTGCCCTGTAATTAGGTGCATATGCGTTTATAAAAGTTACATCTTCTTGTTGAATTAATCCCTTAATCATTATATGGTACCCGTCTTTGACTCGTTTAACAGT
Source organism: Oryctolagus cuniculus (assembly GCF_051225735.1). NCBI lineage: Eukaryota > Metazoa > Chordata > Mammalia > Lagomorpha > Leporidae > Oryctolagus > Oryctolagus cuniculus. The sequence goes on from NC_142879.1 coordinate 108,154,588, forward strand.
TTTTGTATTAAAGTCTATTTTATCTGATAATAGGATGGCTACAGCGGCTCGTTTTTGGTTTCTGTTAGCATGGAATATCTTTTTCCATCCTTTCACTTTCAGTCTGCATACATCTTTGTGAGATGTGCTTATTGTAGGCAGCAAATAGATGGGTTTTGTTTTTTAATCCATTTAGCAAGTCTGGAGTTCTGAGATAATTTACATTCAAGGTGACTGTTGATAAGTAATGACTTTGCCCTCTCATTTTTCCATAAATATTCCTATTTTTTTACTTTGGATTTCCTTTGTACTTTTACTGGGAGCTTTCCCTCTTTTACCTTCTTCTGTAGTGATGACCATGTTTCAGTGTTTCTGTGTGCAGCACATCCTTAAGCGTCTTCTGTAGGGCTGGACGGGAGGGACAAATTCTTTCTGCTTGAGAAGTTCTTTATTTCGCCTTCATTCGTAAGTGAGAGCTTTGCAGGGAATAGTGTTCTAGGTTGACTGCTCTTTTCTCTTAAGACTTGCAGTATATTTTGCCATTCTCTCTTAGCCTGTAGGGTTTCTGATGAGAAGTCAGCTATGAGTCTAATTATAGATTCTCTGAAAGTAATCTGGCCTTTCTCTCATGCACATTTTAGAATCTTTGTTTTACTGTAGAGAGTTTTATTGCAATCTTTGTGGTGAAGATCTTTTCTGGTTATGTCTATTAGGAGTTCTATGTGCCTCTTGTACTTTGATGCCCCTTTCTTTCTCCAAATTAGGGAAATTTTCTGTTACTATTTCACTGAAAAGGCCTTCTAATCCTTTCTATTTTTCCACGCCTTCAGGAATGCCTAGAACTTGTATGTTGGGTCATTCGATAGTATCTTGTAGATTCCCAACAGTGTTTTTTAGTTTTCTAATTTCTTCTTACTCTGTTTGGTCTGACCGTACAATTTTCTGTGCTTTGTCTTCTAAGTGGATATTCTTTCTTTTCTTCACCACTTCTATTGTTAAGGTTTCCCACTGCATTTTTTTATTTGTTCTATTGAATTCTTCATTTCCAAGATTTCGTTTTGATTTCTCTTTAAGATCTCGATCTTGTGGGAGAAATCTTTCATGTCATGTACGGATTCATTAGTTCTTGCATTTGCTTCTGATTACTTCTAAGTAATCCAATGATCAATTTTTTGAATTCCATTTCTGCCGTGTCTTCAGTCTCATCATCTACACAATCTAATATTGAAGTTCTGTGTTCTTTTGCGGGTGTCGTGTTGTGTTCCTTATTGTTATTTCTTGAAATCATGTGCCTGTTATTCAGCATTTGTGGAGATGCTTGTAGGTTTCTTCTTTGTTTTTTCACCCTAGCAGCTTCTGTCCTTGGGCTATGTCTGTGTGGATTAGTGGAGCGTCTGCTGTCAGGGAATACCTAGAGACTTGTGGTGGGTGTCCAAGGAGCTCTGTTCAGTGATCCAGGATGAAGAGCATTTCTGAGGTGACACACTCGGGTTTGCATGGTACATCTCCTTTTTTTATGAGAGGGGAGTTTTGTTCCTGTCTGTTGGCGTGGACTCATCTGAGCTCCTCTACCTCAGTGGGTATATTCTCCATCCGCTCTGCCCCAGGGACCACACAAAGGCTCTGTGCAGTGCTCAGTGTAAGCTCAGATTCCCCAGCAGTGTCCCTCGCCAGGGAACCAGGGGTCATGTGGAGCCTCCCACAGAGACTGCGCAGAGTCCCAGCCACACCCTGAGCCCTGCCACACAGCCTCAGAAGGTGCACAGTCCTGGCACACAAGCCTCCCACAGTCACCAGCACCCAGCCCCTTGTTTGTTCTCCCCACCAGACTCAGGAGTCCCACTTGGCTGGTTGTTGGGTGCTGACGCTGGCTGGTGCGCAGCTGTTATGTATGTGCAAAATGGCACCTGTTCTCTATCAGCTTGTTACAGGATGCAGTTGCTGGGTGAGTGGAGAGAGAGCAAACGTGCCCCCCTCTTTGTTCTCCTCTAGATTGGCAGGTACACTCTCCCCCATGGGGCTCCAAGCCGGATTCCCTCCAGGCTCTTCCTGCAGCTTTTTCTCCAGTGGCGTGGGCTGCTGCAGTCTGGTCTCACCTCACTCTGCAACGCTGGTGCAGAGGCTCTCGGCTGATGGGGTCCTGAGTATTATGTGTCCTCGCCCTCCACATAGATCCACTGTGTCCCTCCAGGTTGTGGAGAGTTTCCTCTGCTGTTTTCTCCCTAACTCTCTCCTGACACTGCACTCTCTCCACTTTTTCAAACTCTCTTCTCCTAGACTAGAGCAGCAGGCTCCCTCCCTATCCACCATCTTCATCCTATTCTCCCAGATAGAATTTTAAGAATTAATTCAGAAGAAGCACATTTGGATTTCCATTGAGTTTTGATTTTTCCTGAAAACCTAAGCATGAAGCATAACAGTCCTCATGAATATCTGTGTAAGAGAAAGGGAGCGAGAGGGAGAACTGTAGGGGGAGGGAGAGGCTGGGAGTCTCTTTACTGGAAGAAGGTGTGTATAAGAACGAATAAATAAGGATCCAACTGTTCATTTGCTAAGCACCTTTGAGTTCACCAGCTTTGTTCTAAGTTAGAGAAATGTGAGTACAGCAAGCAACAAGTAAATTTGTCCTTTATTTAGAGTATAATGCATTTACCCTAGAATGTAATGTAGTTCACTCTGCATGTGCCTGATGTGAGGTTTCCTCTTGACTGTTAGTCCACACTTTCAGTGAGGACTTCTCAGGTGAACTTGGGACAGTCGGGGGGATGAGGGGTGACTTGGAAAGAGAGCTTGATTTCACTTGGTTCAGGTTGTGCTCTGGGGAGGCATCAGCCAACCTCTGGGGGCCACCTTGTCCTGTGTTGTGCCACATGGTGGCACTGTGTCCCTGCCAAGGACACGGCCATCTTCAGCTCAGTTTCTGAACTTCTGTGGCAACTCAGCCAGAGAAGCATTGCATTTTTCCTGATTAACAGAAATGGGGAAAAACTCCACCAGTTTTTGCAGCAAGATGAATGGTAAGTGGTTCCAATTGCCTCTCACGTTTTTCAAACTTTAAAAAACAGAGCACAGTGCATTACGACATGAGGGGAAGCACATTACTTTGTCATCAAATTAATGATCTATTTCAAAATTGCATATGCTACTTCCTTACAAATATTCACACATGTAGTTATTGTATTGTTGGGAATGCGTAAAATATTTAGCTTAGTGAGAACAACAGGCAGAAATCCAAGAAGACGACTTTATTGTGGAGATGTATTCGCATGTGTGTTCTTCCAAAAAGCCAACCCCACAAACCGGTTAATCTGATCTAGATTACAGGTTTCAAAAAATGTGTTCATTTATCTGTGTCATTTGAATGTTAGAGTTGAGAGAGGGATAGAGTCAGACATAGAGATAGGAGGGAAGGAGAGCAAGCGAATCAGTGAGAGAAAATCTTCCATCCACGGGTTCATTGCCTTGATGTTCACATTAAGCCAAAGTCAGGAGCTGGCAGCTCCTTCCAGGTCTCCCGCATGGATGGCAGGGACCCAAGTCCTCAGGCTGCTGCCTCCCAGGGACTGCCCTGGTAGGAAGTTGGAATCCAGAGGTTCCAGCCATTCTGATAAAAGATGTGGACATCCCTAGTGGCATCTTACCTCTGTGCCAAATGCTCACCCCAAAGAATGTTTAAGTAGCAGTAAAAAGATTAAACAGCAATGAAGAGAGCAGATTTGGAAGTAACAAAATGTCAAGCTTCACAGATATGAAAGAGCACTGGGGAAGGACTGGACTTGTTTTTGGACATTTTGGGAACCACACAGACAGCGGCCAAGGGAGGAACCTGATGTTCTCATCTAAGAGATGTGTGTACCTTGTGATGATATTGGGAGAGACACAGAGACACCCAGCCAAATAGTGACTGATTTCCCCTTGAACATTTTCAGGGCCTTTTGAAGTATAGGGTTCTGAACTTCATACATAAACACGCAAGCAAGGTGGGTTAAGCTGCTGCCTGTGACACGGGCATCCCACGTGGGCATTGGTTCAAGCACTGGCTACTCCGCTTCCCTTCCAGCTCCCTCTTAGTGCTCCCGGGGAAGTGGAATAAAATGGCCAAAGTACTTGGATTCCTGAACCCATGTGGAAGACCTGGATAGAATTTGGGATCCTGGCTTTGGATTGGCCTAGCCCCAGCCATTGTGTCCATTTGGGGATTGAACAAGTAGAAGAAAGATATCTATCCCCTCCCTCCCTGTACCATGTCTCTCCCTCTCTGTAACCTTTCAAATAAATAAATAAATAATTTTAAAAATCACACTAAAGCAGGAGAGATTGGTGAGCAATTCAAAAGCAATTGTAAGATTTTTTTTTCTGCTGATGCACCTACTAAAGGGTTAGCAACATGACAGGAGCTTACTGCAGTGTTGTAGAGTATAATTTATGAAGTCAGATTAAGACTCCAATCCCAATAGTGCAGTGCAGCTCCAAAAAGTGCCTGAAATTCTAGGTGCTATAAAATTCTACCTAGATGTGATGCAGTGGGAGCAGGAGTTACCATCCGTTTCACGTGATTGTTTGAATGGTACAGGTTTCTTATGAATGCATTTTATAATATATATTATAATATAATATATAATGCATATTATAATATCCATCATAAATGGTGCGATACGGAGGGTTTGAATTACTTTTCTTACATGAGTGTATGTATTCATGTTTGTGTTTAGCTAGTTTTTCTTGCATATACATTAGGTTACACTATGAGTATTTTACTGTACCTTTTATTTTCTGATCTCATTTATGTTGTCATTTATTACGTAACACTTCGTGAGGATGTTCTACATGGCTAATTGTGAGGTACAGCAGTGACTAAGAATGCCCGTGAGGGACAGAATGGCCACTCCGTTGGTAATGTCTTTTGTGCAGGAATCCATGCAGTGTGTCAAGCAATCATCCGATTCTGCCTTTGGTTATTCGAGAAACGCTGAGGGTTCCCAACTAAGCTGACATTAAAAATGGAATGAGTTACCCATGGTGAAACGGAAATTGTAAAGACTTTCTAGTTCTTGGATGAGGAAATGATATTTGAAAAAATGGAAATCAGAAATAAGACTTGGTGGTGGCCGGTGTTTGGTTCAGTGGTTAAGACATTGCTCAGGGAGTCGGCACTGTGGCCCAGTGGGTTAAAGCCCCAGACTGCAGTGCAGGCATTCCGTATGGGCGCTGGTCGAGTCCTGACTGCTCCACTTCTGATCCAGCTCTCTGCTATGGCCTGGGAAAGCAGTAAAAGATGCCCCAAGTCCTCGGGCCCCTGCACCCACGTGGGAAACTAGAGTCGGCTCCTAGCTCCTGGCTTTGGATTATCCCAGCTCCGGCTGTTGCAGCCATTTGGGAATTGAACCAACAAATAGAAGATCTTTCTCTATGTCTCTGCCTCTCTCTCTCTCTCTCTCCACCTCTCAAATAAATAAATAAATCTTAAAAATGACTGCTCGGTCTGCCTGCATCTCATATCCGAGTGCCAAGTTTTAGTATCGCCTTTGCTTTTGATTCCAGCCGCCTGGGGGGCAGCAAGTGATGGCTCAGATACCTGGGTCCCTGCTGCCGACATGGGAGAGCTGGACTGAGTTCCTCATTCCTAGCTTCAGCCTGGTCCAAGCTGGGCTGGTGGAAAGCTGGCCGTGAACCAGCATATGGGAGACCTCTCAGTCTCAGTCTCTACCTGTCAAATAAGTAAAATAAATAAAGGTTATGAAAAAGGACACTGTGCTTTGAAGAGATGCTCAGAGCGTGCAGAAAGGCTACCGGGTGAGAAGGAGCTGAAGCCCAATTCCCTGCCAAGGGCCACTCCCAGAGACACCCAAGGCTTTGGCCTGCACGGGCCATCGTCTGTGTTTGCCTGCAGTTGAAACTGCAATGTGGTTGCAGTTTAGAGAATGTGCTGGGGAGATGTTTAGAAGGCTGGTGTAGGGCGGCACCGCGGCTCACTAGGCTAATCCTCCGCCTTGCGGTGCCGGCACACTGGGTTCTAGTCCCGGTCGGGGCGCCGGATTCTGTCCCGGTTGCCCCCCTTCCAGGCCAGCTCTCTGCTGTGGCCAGGGAGTGCAGTGGAGGATGGCCCAAGTGCTTGGGCCCTGCACCCCATGGGAGACCAGGAGAAGCACCTGGCTCCTGCCTTCGGATCAGTGCAGTGCGCCGGCCGCAGCGGCCATTGGAGGGTGAACCAACGGCAAAGGAAGACCTTTCTCTCTGTCTCTCTCTCTCTCACTCCGCCTGTAAAAAAAAAAAAAAAAAAAAAAAGAAGGCTGGTGTAGTCCCAAGCCAATGGCATCTAAAGTAAGGGAAAGGGGAGGAAGATGGTGACAAGGTGTAGATCTGTGGCCCCCCTGGGAGTGTGGGAAACTAGGGAGCAGAGTACCAGGTCTCCCCGGACCTTCCTGGAGCCCGCGTTAGCTGAGTGACACCCATTGCTACATGCAGCCCTCTGGGTTCTCTGTGCTCTGGGTCTCCTGACATCCACTGTTGTTGGTGCTGGTCCCATCTGGGCTCACGCTGACGGCTTGCAGTCTTGGTCCTGTGTTCTGATCACATCTTCACCTTAGATTTCCCAAAGCAGGGGATAAAAAGAAAGGCAAGGTAAGATGGGACTGTGGGAGAGAAGTGAAAAAGGGAAGTAAGAAAGGCTAGAAGAATCAGGATAACGAAGTCGATGCAGTAATGTTCCATTGCACATAAATGAGCTTTTCAATCCGTATGAAAATTTTGACAAGTTGCTTCACATCTCCATACCCCTTTTCTTCATTTAAAAATGTAATTTCTGAGAGATTTTTCATTAACTAGCTTGATTATATACATAAGGGACTGGAATGGAGCAGCCAATGAATACATTGTGAAGAGAGAGAGAGGGAGAGAGAAGGGAGAGAGAGAGAGAGAGAGAGAGAGAGAGAGATGTATTCTGAAAGCAGTTATCATGTTTCAGACATTCTCTTCACAAGATATTATCTCCTCCATGCCAGGTACTGTCAGGCATTCAATTAAGTATAGGAATTCAGAACACAGAGATACAGGTGGAAGTGTGTGTGTGTGTGTGTGTGTGTGGTGTGGTGTGGTGTGTGTGTGAAGAGGGGAGAGGGAAGGAGAGAGTATCAGCAAGCTACCAAGTGAGCACTTGGTGGGATCTGGTACAAAGTTTCGGGGTTCAGTGAGGTGTGAGGCTAGCTTGCTGTATTGCTTTCCCCTTGAGATTTATTTTAATTTTTTTCCTGAGCCTGCTGAACGGTTGCATGCCATGCAGAACTTTGAAACATGCTATGGGTCCAGGAGGATAAAAACTGGAGTTTGGAGAAGAAGGTAGCATTGAACACCCCAGGCTTTTAGCTGAGATCCTGCAAGGGACTGTGTGCAAACACTTAAAAACCCTGGGGCCCTACAAGGGATGAGATCTGATTAGCACCCAGGTGGTCCACCCTCACCTGACCCACTGAGCAGAAGGGCCAGGAAACCCTCCGTGGAAGAAATACCGCTGTTGAGATCTGTAGCTGCAGGGTTTCCACACACAGTGTCCAGCATTCTATTCTCCAGCCATATCAAGACACAACTTCATATCACTGGAAACCAAGACAAAAAATTAACTGTAGAAACAAAAAAATATCCCTCAGGGAATTTGTTTTAGATCATTGTAAGAGACTTTTAAAGTAACTGTAGTTAATAGGTTGAAGTTATTAAATGATAAGGAAATGTAGAAAATTAGAAAGTATAACTAAAAGAATCAGATGTGCAGTTTGGGATTTTTAAAAAATATCTATTTATTTATTTGAAAGGCAGAGTTACACAGAGGCAGAGGCGGAGAGAGAGAGAGAGAGAGAGAGAGAGAGACAAAGCTCTTCCATCCACTGGTTCACTCCCCAAAGAGCCGCAATGGCCAGGGATGAGTTGGTCTGAAGCCAGGAGCCAGGAGCTTCTTCCAGGTCTCCCACATGGGTGCAGGGGCCCAAGGACTTGGGCCATCTTCTACTGCTTTCACAAGCCATAGCAGAGAGCTGGAATGAAAGTGGAGCAGCCAGGACTTGAACTGATGCCCATATGGGATGCCAGCACCACAGGCAGTAGCTTTACTGGCTACGCCACAGTGCCAGCCCCAGCAGTTTGGGACTTTAAAATGCAATAATTGAACCTAATAGCCCTGTGGATGTATTTAATAGAAAGCTGTACACAGATAAAAGTAGCAAACTTTAGGATAGATCAGAAAAAAATAGTTTGAGATTTAGAAAGTCTGAAAGGGACAAAAAAATCAGAGGTGCATAAGCCACAGTAGAAAGAGCTTTAGTAGAACTAAAAGAAAAAAGGGACAAAGAGGAAAAGAATGGAATAAAAATATTTAAAAGTTAATTTCAGAGAATTTTGTAAAATAAATTACAAACAGGAATCCAGAAGTTCAAAAAAGATATACATCCAAAGCACCAAAAATGCAAAGAAAATGATCCTTAGATACATGAGATTTATGATTAGATTATCTTGGGGGAGTGCTCAGAAAGGGGAACCACTCAATTACTGTAACTATGAACATTATCATTCTAATTGGTTATTTTCATTATTTATAATCAAGTTCCTGTTGTCGAAATTACCTGTATCACCTGGCTAACTAATTACGAATCCTGTGAAAATGTATCATTCCTCTTAGACATTACTTTCAAATAGCCTCTTACAGCTGCACATTGCTATGAGCATTCAAAGCTCCTCATGTGTTGTGTATGTTGTTAAAGTTCTTTAAAGCAAGTTAGGGGAACGTTGTTCGTAATGTTACGGGTTAGGAAGTAGAGCCTAAAAGGTCAAAATGTATACATAATCAAAGTTTGAGACAGAAGGTGGGAAGATTCACACTTAATAAAAAATTGAATAGGGAGCGGGAGTTGTGGTACAGCTGGTTAGGCTACCACTTGGGATGCCCACAAATATACATATATATATATATATATATATATATAAATATATATAAACTCAAGAGAAGCAAAAGGAGAATAAAGCAAAGAGGAGTAAGGTATATACTAAAGCTGAAGTAATAAAGATCTACATATATAGGTAATCACCATAACTGTTATGACTGACTGTGCCACTTAAGATACATAGACTGTCAAATTTGCTTTAGAAAATCCAGCAACATGCTCGTCTTTATGAGCTATACATAAAACAAGAACAAACGGATGTTGATATTAAATGATGAAAAAGACACAAATGGAAATATAAATAAAACTGATGGAAATATTAATTTAGTGAAAAACAAATGTTAAGACAGAAAGAAATTAAATGGGAAATAGAACAGTTGGGTTGCCAGCCCTGACCTCTGGGGCTGTGCTGCCTGATTTCAAGGGCTAGCTCTGAGAGGTGACTGATCAGAGACTCCCAGCCCTCGCCTACCCTCACAGATGAGCTGGAAGAGAAAGGCAATAGCTACCTTTCAAGGGAAGTGGCGCTGGGACCCTGCACGGGAGAGAAGGTACCCTGTAAGACAGAGAGAAGGCCCGGGACAGCAGCAAGGAGAGTTGGCAACCATGACCTCTGACCCCCATTCAGGATTATTCCCCATTCCAGGGTAAAGGTGAATGGGAGAGTCTCACTGGAACCCATCACCGCTGACATGCCAAACCCTAGCAACAGAAGAGGTCCAGAGTTGTCACAACTTGAAACCCTGTTAGAGAGCTACTTGGAGTTTGCACCACAGCTTTGTTTCTGAGACAGGATTTGTCCCCCTCCTAGTCCCAGGTTGGTGCAGTGTGGCATCAGGTTGGAGGAGGAGCCAGGGGGCCAGCCTGCCATCAACCCCCCATGATTGGTGGGCCTGCACGTGTGCATTTCACAATACATGCCCATGCCAACAGTGCCGCAATCAGACTGCAGTTTACCAAGGCCACTGATGGACTCGGGGTGGGGGTGCATTCCACTTCCGCTCCATGACCTCTCTATGGTCCATGCCTTTTTCGACCTGATTGTCATGCGCTGTGCCACTAGATGCCACCACTATTGAGGAAACATCCACCAAATGCCGTGTTTCTGCTACCACCACTTCCCTTGCTAGAGAGGCCGTATCAGGGGGACCCTCCTTCTCTTTCTGTGTGCACCTCACCTGCCGGAGCCAGTGAAGTCCCCCACCCCATATTTCCCCATATGGTTCCCGGAGTCAGAATCCCCCTGCAGCCTGCACCACACTCGGAGCCACTGACTACAGCCAGAGAAGCAATAGAGAGGTTATATGACATGCCCAAAGCCAATGTAACCAACAAACTGACAAACCAGGACACATCATTAAGAGAAAGCCTTTTACCATGGGAGCTACCTTATAAAGCTGAAGATACAACTGATCCCTCAGATGTGCAGATCTCAATGTAGGAACACAGGATATCTGAAAAACAGGGTAGCATGATGTCCCCAAAGAAATTCTTTAGCAGAAGATACCCCCAAAAGGACATTGACAAAATGCCTGATAAAGAATTCGAAGGAATGATCATAAGGAAAGTCACTGAAATAGGAGAGAATACAAACGGATTATTCAACAAAGTTAGGGAAGTAATTCAATGTATGAATGAGAAAATCAGCAAAATATAGCACTCATGGAAAAGAATCACATATCTGGAAAGTGAAATTTCAATAAAAATATTCAAGAGCCTATATATCAAGCTGCAGAAACAATATCAACTTTCAAACCAGATCTTTTGAGAGATTTCAACCAGAAAAAATTAGAAAACCATGAGGAAAGTATCTGAAAATTTTGGGACATTGGGAGACAAACAGATATTGGAACTTTGGTGGTCCCCAAAGGCCAAGAAAGGAGAAAGTCTCAGAAAATCCGTTCAGTGAAATGATAGTTAGAAACGTCTCCAGTCTTGGGAAAAATATGTACATCTAAGTAAAGAAGGCCCATAGGGCCATAAATAGACCTGACCAGAAAAGATCCTCCCGTAGCATATTACATCAAATGTCAAAAGTACTTGAAAAAAGATTAGAACTGAGAGAGTCGCAGGAATAGGACTGTTAGAGTAACAGCAGATTTCTCAGCAGAAATCTTAGGAAGAAATTGAGTGACATATTCCACATTCTGGAAGGATAAAACCCTGCCAATCAAGAATAGTATGCCCAGCAAAGCTATACTGGAGAACTGAAGGAGAGGTAAGGACGTTGCTAGACAAGCAAACAGGAAATGCGTCACGTGGATGGTCTTACTAAAAGATGCCAAGCGCTGGGCAGGTGTGTGCTGCTGTAGTTAATCACCACTTGGGTTGCTTGGATCCCACATTGGAGTGGGCTTCAGTCCTAACTACTTCCCTTCTGATCCACTTTCCAGTCAATGTTCCTGGGATGTTTCAGGTGATAGCTCAAATACTCCCACGGGGGAGGCCTGGATTGACTTCCAGGTTTCTGGCTTCAACCTGGTCCATCCCTGGTTGCTGTGGGCATTTGGGAAATGAATTAGCACAGGGAAGTTCTCTGTCTCTCTGTTTCTCTGCCTTTCAAGTGAAAAAAAAAAAAAAAGAAAAGAAAAAAATTTTAAAAAGGTGCACAAGCGAGTCCTACATCTGAAGCAAAGAAAGATAACAACCATAATGAAAACATGCAAAAGTATAAAATCCACTAGAAAAGCAGCCACACAAAAGATAGCAAAGAATCCAGCTTTATCAATACAGTAAATCACCAAAAAAAGAGATGAGAAACAAAGAAGAAAAATACAACAGAGGATACTCAAAACAACAGAAAAAAGTTAACATGACAGGATTAAGTCTTTTCACTAACAAAAACCTTGACTCTAAGTGGATTGCATTCCCCAATTAAAAAATATAGACTGACTGAATGAATGAAAACAAGATCCAACAGCATACAGCTTATAAGATATTTACTTGACGAGTAAATACAGACGCTGAAAGTGAAATGGGGGAAAAATCTAACCCAGAAAATAGAACCTAAAAGTGAGCAGAGTATACTACTGGCTGGACAAGATTCTTAAAAAAGTTCATGGAAAAATGGAATTTAAATATATGCTTCCTTTGGCAAAAATTACTTTGAGACATACATTTTTTGGTAATACATTTTCATATTAACTTCTTGAACATTTTATACTTGGATATTTCATACCTAAATAAACTTTAAGACAAAAGCTGTAAAATGAGACAAAGGAGGTCACCAGATAATGTTCAAGGGATCAGTCAACAAAAAAAATTATCATAGACATATATGGACCCAATTTTATGAAACAAATATTAGATTTAAAGGATGAAGTATATTCTGATACAGTTATAATGGGGGATTCTAATGTCCCGCTTAAAAGGACAGATCCTTATGACAAAAACATCAACAGAAAAGAAATTGGAGTTAAATTGTATTGTAGGCCAAATGGAACTGACAATCACAGAGCATTTCGTACAACAGTTACTGAATACACGTGGTTTTCATCAGGACATGAAACTTTCTATAGAATAAATCATGTAGTAAGACACAAAATTAGTCTTAATAAAGTAAAAAATCTCAGTCGTATCTTTTATTACGATAGTAGAATAAAACTAGAAATCTACAACAAAAGAAACTTTAGAAGTTATACAAACACATGGAGGCTGAACAATGCACGTTGCAGCAAAAATGGGTCATGCGCAGATAATCTAGACATTTCTTTTTGCACTCTTTTTTTAAATGATTTATTTATTTGAAAGGCAGAGTTAGTGAGAAGGAGACACGGAGGAAGAGGTCTTCCACCTGCTGGTTCACTCCCCAAATGGCCACGACAGGTGGCACTGGGCCAGGCTGAAGTCAGGATCCAAGAGCTGCTTCCAAGTCTCCTACATGGGTGCAGGGACCCAAAGACTTGGCATCTTCTGCTGCTTTCTCAGGCGTACTAGCAGGGAGCTGGATTGGAAGTGGTGCAGCTAGGACTTGGATCTGAGCCCATATGGGATGCCAGTGCTGCAGGGTTAATCCACTACACCACAGTGCTGGCCCCCAGATAGACATTTCTTAAAAAAATATAAATGTTCAACAAATATATGTGTGTGTGTGTATATATATATATATATATGTCATTACCTATCTGGGAAGTGCAAAGTGGCGCCGGCATCCCATATGGGCGCCAGGTTCTAATCCTGATTGCTCCTCTTCCAGTCCAGCTCTCTGCTGTGGTCCGGGAGTGCAGTGGAGGATGGCCCAAGTGCTTGGGCCCTGCACCCCATGGGAGACCAGGAGAAGCACCTGGCTCCTGGCTTCGGATCAGTGCAGCGCCGGCCGTAGTGGCCATTTGGGGGGTGAACCAATGGAAGGAAGACCTTTCTCTCTGTCTCTCTCTCTCTCACTGTCTAACTCTGTCAATAAATAAATAAAAACCACATGGGGATACCATCTTATGCCAATTAAGATTGTTTTGTTAAAAAGACAAAAAAAGAAAACTATCAATGAGGATGTGGAGAAGAGAATTCCTATGCACTGCTGGTTAAATGGAAATTAGTTCAGTCTTACAGAGCACAATGTGGAAATTCCTCAAAAGACTAAAAATGCACCCACGATATGACCCAGCTATCGCACTTCCAGGAATATGTATACAAAGGAAATACAAGAACATACCAAAGAGATGCCTACACTGTTTTTGCTTATTGTGGCATTGTTTACAACATATGAGGTCCACCTAATTGTCCACTGATGGGTGAATGGATAAAGAGAGTGTGGTACATATACACAGGGGAATATTATTCAGCCATAAACAAGAGTGAAATCTTGTCATTTGTCGCAATAGGGATGGAACTGGACATCATTATGTTAAATGAACCATGCCAAACACAGACAGGAAAATGTGGTATGTTCTCTCCTAAATATGGAAGTTAAGCATAAGGCTGGTAGGAATGTAGAACAGGTATTTCTAGAGACTGGGTTCATTGGGGTAGGGGTGGGGTGGAGAGTTTGTGTCAATAGAAGGAATAGGTTTTGATGTTCACAACACGTGCAGGTCACCATCCTCCGAGTAGTCTATTCTCTTCATGTAAAGAACCAGAAGACAGAAGTTTGAGGGGCTCCAGACATAAAGAAAGGCGAATGAGAGGGGAATGCAAGCTGCCCTAATTCAATCAGCATGTGCCCTATGTATGTAGTGAGTGTACAGTTCTTTTCAAGTTAGTAAAAAAAATCATTTTTAAAATTCTATCTTTCGGCCAGCAGTGCAGCTCACTAGGCTAATCCTCTGCCTGTGGCGCCGGCACACTGGGTTCTAGTCCCTGTTGGGGCGCCGGATTCTGTCCCGGTTGCCCCTCTTCCAGGCCAGCTCTCTGCTGTGGCCGGGAGTGCAGTGGAGGATGGCCCAAGTGCTTGGGCCCTGCACCCCATGGGAGACCAGGAGAAGCACCTGGTTCCTGGCTTCGGATCGGTGCAGTGTGCCAGCCATAGCAGCCATTTGGGGGGTAAACCAACAGAAGGAAGACCTTTCTCTCTCTCTCTCTCTCTCTCTCTCTCTAACTCTGCCTGTCAAAAAAAAATCCTATCTTGACGATTTATGAGTTTTGTAATCTACTTCAAACTTGTAGACTTTTTTTTTTTTAACTTAGAAAAAGTGGGTTATCCTAGCATCCAGCTCAAGAGATTTTTGGTACAGAGATTGTTTGAATTGTATTTACAAAGCCCTTAAGAGCATGGTAAAGGAATGGCAAACTCATCACATGTGTGTGTTCTATGTATTTAAAGAAATAAAGCCTTTAGTAAAGTGAGATTATTAATGATAAACTCTCCATTTAGACTACTTTTCAAATTTCCCTTCCTCATTATAACAAGGAAGAAAATCCAGTAGCTTTTTTTGGTTCTAGCTTCTAAAAATGACAGAATATCTGAATTGCTGAAAAGTACAAGAAGTGGCATGGGAAATAGAAACCTAAATAACAAGGGAATAACTAGTAGATGATTGATACAGGAGAGACAATATTATTGAGGTGAATTTGAAGGCCAACTTAGAGACTTCATTTTATATAGAAAAATTCAAAAACTGTCTTCCCAACAAGAGGTCTAATTTGGAGTTTCATGGTTTGCCTTTTGCGTCTTTGTTGATGCCATCATTGGCTGTCCGGATTGAAGAAAACCATGGACAAGTTGATTGTCCTAATTGTTTTAACACAGTTACATGGCTGCAAAGATGACTTTTAATTGATATCTCCCACTAAAGCAAAATAAGGTTAGCAACACCCTGTTCATAGAAAGAACGAGAATAACATCGACTGTATTTCTGGAAAAAAAAAAAGAGCTATTTGTTGACTAGATGAAAGGGACAATTAAATAGTGGCTTTAAAGATGACAAGTTAAATTTACAGTTAAACATCTGCTGATAGGCCAGAGTTTGCTGGGGCTTGTATGGTGGTCTGAGGGACCCATGTTTTGCCATTCTAGAGAGCTAATAAGCCCATAATAACAAGTACATGTGATTCATTCCTGTTTGCAATCCATCTTTTCTAAAGATGAAGGTGTTCAGCTGTTCCTTATTAGTCTCAGAATTCAAATAGAACCGAAGATCCATGCCTGAGAACACGGACACTGTAAAAATCAAAGATTGACATCTGTTCCCCATAGTAAATAAAGACATCAGACATTCACTCCAAGTGTCACTTTTGTGTGGTCTCAATGGTGTTAATACAAAACATTGAAATCATTTGTAAATTATCATCAACTCACCAAAGCTTCTGGGTTTAGTAACTTTTCTCCTTATTTGGACCAAGTGAGAGGATGAGGTCAAGGACACTCTTTGCTGTCAGATACATAGAGACAAGCACCATATGCTTTGCTTTTAAGGAACCCACTGGATTTGAGAGAAAGCTTGTTAAGTTTTTGGTGGCAGGATTTTCAGTCTCGTTGGGAAACGAAGGCTAAAGAAATCCTAAGGAACACACGGTGGTTTTACCACCAATGTCCTGGATATATTGCAAACCAGTGAAGGTCAGCTTTGTGAGTAAAGTCACCTTTTGAGATTTGGACAAAATTGTAACCCTTTCCTCAGAAACAATGGATTAGGGTACATCCTGGTATGTGTTGCATTCTGGTCAAGGGTCTCCTCTGTGTCTCCCTGCTGTTTGTAGATCTCCAGGAAGCCTCAGATACTGGTTATCTGCTGTAGAAGAATTCGGCAACTTCTTCATTGGAGAGAAATTGAACTACTGCATTCCAGAAGGGGGTGCACGATAAGTCTGTTAGAATTATTCCTGGTGCTTAGCATTCTTTTTCTCTTTTTTTTTTTTAAACTGAAAACAATGTCATAATTAAGTTTTATGTTTTGAAATCCAGCACGTAAAATGTCCCTTTCATAATAGGAAGTGCCCTAAGAACTTAATTCTAAGGCACATGGATAGATGTGACCATAGTTACGGCAGCACCACTATCAAGTGGAAGTGCACACGGACAGACGTGTCTAAACCTATGGGAGCACCTTTATCTAGAATCTGCTGTCTTCTCACACTAACCGTTTATGGTGAGCCTTTTTCAAGCACTGTAAGACTTGTTAAGACCTATTTTCTCTCTTTCTCTCTCTTTTAAGATTTATTTATTTCATTTGAAAATCAGAGTTACAAAAAGGGAGAGAGAGAGAAAGAGAGATACCTTCCATCCACTAGTTCTCTCCCCAGATGTCTGCAATGGCCAGGGCTGAGTCAGGCCAAATCCAGGAGCCGGAACTCCGTCCAGGCCTCCCACATGTGTGGCAGGGGCCCAGCTACTTGGACCATCTTCTGCTGCTTTCCCAGGCCATTAGCAGCGAGCTGCTGGGATTCTGGTGTTGCAGGCGGTGGCTTATCTGCTATGCTACAACGTTGGCCCCAAGACCTTTCTTCTACTTGCATTTCTTCCCTAGACTACCCCTAATTTTTTTTTTAGGATATTGCCAAAAAGAGGGGCTGACTGCATTTCGTGGAGTTTCAGGAATATTACTAACAGCACAATGACTGTTCCTGTCCTCGCGCCTCTAAGATATGCAGCAAGTACACAGGAGTGGGCTTGGCAGTAACTGAATTCAGGGTTTTTGTGCAAGTTTGTCTCAGCTGTGGAAATCCCCATGGTAGGTTTTAATTCCATGAGATGCGGGCTTGAAAACAAGTAAACAAAGCCGTGGGCCCGGTGGGGTCCATAAATGGAGCTCAGTGTATCGCCAGCCTGCTGACAGTGGGACGTCCTTTGCCTCTGCCCAGTGCTCCGTGTTCTTGAGCCTTAGCCTTGCAATGATAATAGCAGGCTCCACGGAAGTCACTCAGAGTATCAATTTCTACCCTCCTCACAAGAAAGCCATCAAGATGTCATCTCACAGATCAAAACTTCCAGAAATAATGGCAGCAGATCCCCACCTGAGTCTCTGTGTCAAACATGGCTTTTTCACAAAGAAACATCTGATACTACCTCCTATACGCGAGGAAAATGGCCTTTTTGTCCTACACATGTCAGCAAGTGTTGATGGTAAAAAGAAAAAAAAGTATGGACCATTGACACGAAGGCTGCTAAACAGTCAAAAAAAGAAGTAGAAGAGATGCATGCAGAAGGGATGCTTGTGAGGGCCTTGGCAGACATCTGCATTGTTAGGGTCTACTTACAAAGACACTTGCAGCCATTCAGGCTCAAGTCTTAGGACCGATCCATCCAGAACCCAAAGTCTTTACAAGTGTCATTTCTTTACAGATGATTTGATAGCTGATAAATCAGAACTAAAAGAAAGTGTATGTTCCTGAAACCGGCATCCTGTCAAAACTTGCGGAGTCTCTCCGTGCGTCTGTGTGATGGCTCTCCACTCACTCACTGGGCTGTCGTCATAGAGGAATTCACTGACGAAGATGTTTGTGTTTGTGCTCATCTTCCACGTAGGACCACGTTGTGATGGAGACACAGAGTTATTAGCAAGTTTGTGTGGCTTATTTTTTTCTGGACCAGGAGATGTGAATGAGAAAGACCTCGTGGGTAGTTAAATGTAACAGAGGAAGTATGGAAATTCTTAGAGGTAAATTGGTGATATTAAAAATTAAACTTAAAGGTTGATATCTGACTAGTGTGCCTTTGGCCAAATTGTTCATGAAATTGTAACATATAAACCCCACCCCCCCATGGAATAAACAAGGCTACTGTAAAGTATTTTTTAAAAATGGAAGTAGTAATTCATAGATGCCACATCTAAGATGATTTGTCACAAGTTTCCTAAGGCGAATCTTTTAACAAATTACACAAACATGGCTGATGGCAATCTTGATTCTTCCAACAAAGTCATGTGAAATAGTTTGCAAGAACCCACATTTCGTTCTTGCTCTACTTTTTTTGTTTTTTTTTTTTTTTCCCGTGACTGTGGCCTACTTTGCTGATGTTTAAACGTGGACATCGCATGCAAGTTTAGACTGTGAAAGGTAAATCCTTGTACGTCCAGATCGGAGGCTTTCTCTCTGCTTTCACTCACCTGAGCTCTGAAGGCTTAGTTAGGAAATGAGGAAAATGCAGCTTTACATAAATATGGAGCTTTCCCACGGCAGTAGAAAGTCCGATGTTATGTGCTGTTTCATAGAAAGATAATTTCACACTGTATCCAATGTGTTTCCAAATGGAAGCCCAAATCTACATAAACTCTATTTTGCCAAGAAATGTTCTACCGTGGTTTCCACGGTGGAGTCTAAACCCAGGCCTCGGACGAGGAGGCCGAGCGGGCTTTGCAGCCAGGCTTCTTGGCAACAGAAGAAAGTGCCGCATTGTTCTTCACACAAACCATCCCCATTAGACCTCAAGATGTTCTTTTCCTTCTAATCCTCATTTGTACCCCTTAGCCATTTGTTTAGAATTAAATTAACTGCAATTTGGAAAATGTGGATGAAAGGTAGTGCATTGAGTAGCTATCACATGTTTCCTGAATGGTGCCTGTTCGGCCTCTTTCACGGCCATTCATTGTGCTTGAAAGAGTGTAGTGTGTGAATTGTTGGACTGTCACTCTGCAGAGTGGTCTGACAGCCAGTATTACCATGGAAACAGCAGGAAAAAGACAATTAACAAAATGGTGCTGATTTTTTTCTTTCTATTTCTTTTTTCTACTCGTTAGGTATAGGCAGGACACTCCCCAGTTAAAATACACTCATACATATATGCATACATGCGTGCACACATGTGAAAAAAATTGAGTGTCTGCTCACTAAGTTGGATTCTTCTGTTGCCAGCATCAGTGAATTTAAATAAAATCATACTTCTGATATAAAATATTTATAAGTGGCTCTCTCAACCTACCCCCCTCCCCCTTCGCTTTTTGTTCTTTTCAGACATTGAAGGAATTCTTTGGAAATATCCTTAGGTAAACGACTGTTAATGAGCAGAGCCTGTGATTTTAACCCTGGCACATTCATTGGACTTTTAATTAGTCCCTCTTACCATCACTCCTGTGACAGAAACACAATGTGGACCCAAGAGCTTAAACCAAAAGAGGGCTCTCTTTAGATGTCTCAACGTTAGCTGGCGTTGGAACATCAGGGAGCAGTGGTTATGCATGGCTGCTCAGGAGAGAGCTTGCAACTGAAGGGTTAACAGGAGTATAATGAGTAACTGATGTCACCGCTCTACTAAACATGCGTTGCAATTCAAACTTTGTCAGACTTTGATTTCCTTTACAAGGACTATTTATCAATAAAGGAAATGATTGTACATTGTAAGCATGGTAATTAACATAAAATATGAGTGGGCGACCTATTGAGCCTGTGTGTGAAATATTCACTGAAACGGAACATTGTGCTTCACAGATAAGCCCTCTGAGTGAAAAGGGATCCTTGGGAGTATGAAGGTTGAGCTTTCTTTTGCAGGTGGCATTGGATATCTGTTCCCATTCCTCAGTCTTAGGGAAAAACGTCATTCCAGGGGAGGTCCGGTCCTGCAGTGCCCTTCAGCTTGCTGCGAATTTAGCAGAGTTTTAACAAAAAAAGTGCTCTATCAGAATGAAGCATTGTAGCAGCTATTATTATAGAGCATCTACTGGCATCCCTGAAATCTTGGGCAAGCTCCTAGAAGTCATTCTTGAAATTCTCCAAGAAAGCTCACCCAGTGCCATGGATGTGTTCTTTCACTGTCTCCAGCATTCTCTGGCCCACTCTCAGAGCTGTGTTCTCCGTCCCCGTGGCTTTTCTCTATTCTGAGCATGAATTGTGAAATGGCTCCATTCGCATAAAAATCCAGGAAAGATGTTCAAGGGAGAATATGATATGTTTTTACAAATTTTATAATCTGAATTAAAAAAAAAAAACTGAGAAGCCTTATAACTCACAATGTTAACAGATGCAATACATATATATTACATTATATATATGTAAATATCATGCATGTGTTTTGGAAACATTTTTGGAAACTTAATTCTGAGTTTTAGGAAGAATAACATGCAGAGATTACTACACTCATGTGAACAGATAGGAATTATTTAGTACCACACACATTCTGTGCCGTCTGCATTTAGGTGGTAGCTTTCAGTGTTTATATAATGATTTGTTGGTGAAACATCATTTTTAGATACATATTAAAATTTTTTGCTGACGTTACAGAGAACTGTAGAACACTCTAGCTTTCTGACATGACACGATGATTATTCCACCATCATCCAGGCCCGGTTCCTCCTATATATAATGCATTTTTTCTTATTTGCGTGCTTTAGGTGGAAACAGCATCAGCATGAAATACAGACCTGTCCAGTCCTGCATTGTGCTTACCGGTGGCCATACAAGACTTCTCCTTCCAGCTCCTTCAGGCTTCCTACCATGTAACTATGCACAATTCACTCTTCGGGACTGTTTGACTTAGACTATTAAGGTCATTACGGTTTTCACCAAACTCATTTACTCTGTCGTAGGCTGTACCCTTTGACCTAACACGCAAGTAGTCAATCCTTGTCCCTTATCTTAATATCTCAGTGTCTGATTCCACTAGGAATTTAGAGTTTTTGTTGATTTCATTAGAGGCCACTCTTTCAATGAGCCTTTGATTCACAATGTTAATCTTTTACTTTGGAGAAAAATGAAAATAAAAGATATTTAAAAGGCATGCATTTCAGAACATTGATTACTTTATTACATTTTTTTCTAGCACTATCAATGTCCCAAGAGAGTCATAGGACACAGCAAACAAATAGTAACATGAGCAGAAATTAAGCCTTTCAAATTGAGTCTCAGAATTTGAAATCTCCAATTGTTTCAAGTATCACAAATGTGGTAGCTTCCTTCCCACACAGTATAGATGTCACTGCATGTAGTTTTTTTATGTTTAATTATTAATGACAAACCCATAAACTACATAATGTTATATATATATATGTATCTATGAAGTTTATTCCTAATTAGCACATTTCACAGGGGCATGTGTTTTGGCACATGTCAGAGTATAATCTAATATTCTTTATTAGATAATATTAGGAAAACAATTTGAATCAGTACTTTTTGCATATTTTTTTTGGCCCTTGGACTGTGTTTGCAGACATCGCAGGGAACAACAGTGAGTCTTTCAGACTTGTGAAGTGTGGGGTCCCCCTAGGTCCGATTCAGCTCTAACCCCCTGCTCCCGGTCGAGGTCCATGCCTTGTTGCTAGCACGGAAGAAACAACCGGCTCTCACACACAGTTGCATCTTGCTCACCTTCGTGGATGGCCCTGCAGCTTTCTGGCCTGTTTTTGGATTCGTGGACCCCACTCTTCTTTTCTCCTCCAGCTCAGTGGGAAATCTTCATTTGTTCAGAGTGGCTCCTGTGGGTCCAGGTCATCCTGTCTTGAGGCATCCTCTATGCAAAGTCACAGTGCCAGGGTTTTTTTTTTTTTTTGACAGGCCGAGTGGACAGTGAGAGAGAGAGACAGAGAGAAAGGTCTTCCTTTGCCGTTGGTTCACCCTCCAATGGCCGCCATGGCCGGCGCACCGCGCTGATCCGATGGCAAGAGCCAGGAGCCAGGTGCTTCTCCTGGTCTCCCATGGGGTGCAGGGCCCAAGCACTTGGGCCATCCTCCACTGCACTCCCGGGCCACAGCAGAGAGCTAGCCTGGAAGAGGAACAACCGGGACAGAATCCGGTGCCCTGACCAGGACTAGAACCCGGTGTGCCAGCGCTGCAGGCAGAGGATTAGCCTAGTGAGCCGCGGCGCCGTCCTGTGTCAGGGTTCTGTACAACCTCCTACTTCGGATGCATGGAAGCAACCAAGCCTCTGCCTTGTGGCCACGAGGTGCCCTAACCTCCACCTTTCTTGAGCATAATTTTATTTCAAAACTTAATAGTCTTTTGTGGACACTGTGCCATGGTTAACATTTAGCTGGACCTATCCTACAAGCTCAGAATCACTGACATTGGATTTAAGCCCTTCTCGGAGAAAACTCATCCTATTAGAGGGTAGGGGAGGAAGGAGTAAGAGGCCCAGAGAGTCTAGAATTCAGAAATACTTACAGGCTGAGGGAGGAGGAGCTGTGTCAGCCTGTTCTGTAGACGGTGTTTTCTGTCTGCCTGATGACTAGAGTGGTTTCCTTAAAAAATTTGAAAGCCCCTAACATCAGTCTTCTGCAGGAACCTAACAGGGCTTTTCTAAGACCAGCACCGTGCTTTTCAGAGTTGATTAGATATATACAAGTTCAGACATGATCCAGTTCCTGACCACTTCTTGCTGCTTTAAAAAGCCTCAAAACTAACATCGTTTAGTTTCAGCTAATTAAACTGACGATTTTCTTTTCTTGGAAACATCTATCATCTTTCGAGAAGTCCTTTTGGCCTCGGGGTTTTGCCCTCTATTATTGCTGTGATGGACCCAAGACAAGACCACATAGTAAACAGAAGGATACAGTGGATTAAGTGTGCAGGAAATCTAAATATTTTTTTTTTCCTATTTCCAACTTCCAAGTAAAATTGGTGTTTGGTAAAAAAACACAAGTGCTAGAAAACCACAACTCAAACAACCACAGGAGTACTTTTTTCCTCTGGATAAGTGTCGCCATTTGGAATGCAGCGCCTTTCATGCAAATCTATTCAGAAAGGGTCCCTTCAGGCTCAAGTGGTGCTTTCGATGGTGCGTGATGGACAACCCCAAGTTGCAATATCTCCGCAGATTAAGATGTTGTCTCTTCCATAACTGACGTACATGCCTTTGCTTAAAACCTCATGCGAGCTTCCTTCTGGCTGCAATCAACACGCTTCCCGGCTGTCCAAGGTCAAGTTCAGCCTCAAGGAAAAGAGCCAGTTGCCTCTTCTTGTGTGCAAACGCGTCCGCTACTGCAGCAGTGGAGGGCGCATAAACAGCATCACCACCTCTAATTCCAATTGATGTCGTCCCTTGATCTCTAAATTGTTTGGCCAGGTTAAATAAAGCCGTGTACATCACATGAAGGTTCTTCAGAAGCCTGAACAATGGAAGTTAAAGTAATTAACTCTCTTTTTGTAGAGCAATGCAATGTGACAGAAAGAGCAGTTGCTTTGTAATCAGACAGATGTGGATTCCAAGGCTTTGATATCAGCCATGTGACCGTGGATAGATTACATTTATTTTCTGTATATTGAAATCTCACATGCAGTACTGAAGAGGGTTCAGTTATCTTGCAAGGTTGTCGTAAAATAGGCAAAAGGAATCAAAGTGTGCATGGCCCATAAATTGTGCTGAAGAACATGATGCTGTCATTGATATTCTAAACTACGGACTTGAAATGGAGCCTTTGAGGTAGCTTTGGGCAGTCCCATTGAGACGTGGCCTGGGATGCCTGCATTCATAGTGGAGTCCCAGCTCCACTCTACTCCAATCCCAGCTTTGTAATGTACGTCCCGGGAGACAGCTGTGACGGCTTAAGTAGCCAGGTTCCTGCCACCCGTGGGGGAGACCAGACCGAGCCTTGGCCATTGAGGGTAGGTGGGAGTTTCTCTCTCTCTTTCAAACAAATAAAGTAAATTGGTAAACAATTTTAGGTTTTTTTCCCTCACTATTGTTAAGAATTTAGTAGCATGAATATATAGACTTTTTTTTTTCACACAATTTGTGTTGAGGCTGTAGAAATTTCTCGTTGGCTCTATATTTCTTTGGAAAAGGTCATTGTCTCTCGTATCATTATTCTAAGGAGGCTGCTGTAGAAAGTGGTGTTTTATTAATGGCTCCAATAAAAGAAGAACAGGAGCATGACACAGTTACAAGTTGTGCGATTCAACAGAGATTTACAAACTTTGAGAGAAATGTGAAGCTAGACTTTGTAAGATCATATATACATCCAAGAGAATTTTAAAGACAAAAATACTGCTCTGCGTTTTATATACTTATACAGAAGAAGTGATTGTAGTATAAACAAATGGATATTTTAAATTTAGACATTATAAAGGCTGAGACATTTAGGGGATATTGGACTTGGTCAATGTAATAAGTATAAAGTTCTACTGATATGTTTAGCAGAATGGAGAGCCACTGTCCCATCTGATACATTATTCATATTTTGTTAACTGTAAGTCCCTTACTTTCTGCTCTTTTCTAGAATTTATCTGTTCTTATTTCTACTTTTTTCACTATACATCATCTGACATTGTTTTCCAGCCAAAAGAGAGTAGCGCAGTCGAGAGCATGAGGATGGGGTCGGGAGTTGGAGGTTCTAGCATCTGGCTCTCTCAGTTCCTTGTATGGCTTAGGCAGCTTATACAAATATATTTGTGTGTTTTCATCTGCAAGTAAGTTAATAGAAACCATCAGAGATTCTTAAAATGTGTTTCTCAGAATGATAATTCCTGGGGTTCTTTCATGGTTTCACATCTTAGGGTCATTTTCCATTTAAAGGAAAGTTTTCAATTTACAAAATGCTGTGAAAATGTTATCTCTTGCCCAGTTTCCTCTGTAATTAGTATGGTTGGATTTGTTACTTTAACTGGTGTCAACACACGGTAATCCACCAAAGACCACACTTTCTTCAGGTTACCTCAGTTTGTATAGAATGCCATTTTTCTGTTACAGGATCCCATCCAGTCACCACATTGCATTTGTTTATTTATTAAAATTTTTTATTTTTTCATGTTAATATGAAAAATTAATTTCAGATTAATGTGAAAAATACAAACAGAACAGATTCAATGTACTTCATATATATAATTCAAAGAATATAACAATATTTCCCTTCTCCCTCTCTCTCTCTCTCTCTGCTTTTGAAATAAAATATTTTAATTTACATTGTAGTCAAAGACTTAATGTTCCACTAAATAAAAAGTTCAACAAGTAAAAAGATCCTTGTTCAGTGGAAATATAGGCAAGTGTCGTAAACCATACATTTTAAAGTAATCACAGATCATTAAAACTATAGTAGTATATCATTCTTAACTGTTGGTTGGGCAAAGGTATAAAACAAATTTTGACAAAGCTGTATTTGCAGCAGTTCCACACTGCGGTCCATCCTCAAGGCTCTGCGGGCTCCTCTCGATGTGACAGTTCCTCAGACTTCCCTTGTTTACGATGACCTTGAAACTTCAGAGACATGTGGCCAGGCGTTTTGTAAAATGACGTTGTGTTGGAATGTGTTGGGTTTATTTTCCTCTGTGATGTACCTGAGGTTTGTATTCTCGGGGGAGGGCGGAGAGGCTACAGAGGTGGAGTTGTATTCTCATCACACCAACGACAGCCTCATGGCACATACCTTAGGTCTACTGAGGTTGACCCCCACCCGGGAGTAAGAGTGTCTGCCTGGCCTCTCCATGAAAAGTTGTCTTTTTGCTCCTTTTCCACACCGTGTTCTTGGGAAGGCAGGCACGGTGTCAGCACTTAAACAGAGGCAAGTTATCTTCACTTCTTCCAGGCCAGGCATCTATAAGCATGCTGGGAATTCTGCTTGAGAGATTTTTCCCTGCCTCCCTCATTAATTGCTTATAAAATACGTGCATGTCAATCTTGACTCCCAGATATTTATTTCGGTTGTGATCCAAGACTGCTTCACTTACTCTGCTGCTCGGAGTGGTCCAGGTTTCAGTGCAGGGTCTGTTGTGTTGCTCACTAACCAGGTCTATTTCCTGCTCTGCTTCTGTTTTTAGAATCAGTCATTTCTCCAAGGAGCCCTGGCTCCTTGGACTGGAGTGTTAGATACCATGATTTTGGCGTTGTCCGTCTCATTTTCATGGAGCTATCATTGGTTCTAGAGAACCAGGAAATACTCTGTCTTTACTAAACTACATAAACACATAACAGCACAACTGTTATTTCTAAGTGTATCCTCAGTTTATTAAGTGTTAATGCATTCACACTGATAACTCCATCTCAATTCTGTTACCACATGGTTAGTTCTGGCTTCTTCTTGCTTATGTGTAACCTCCCACTCCGACAGTGAGAAATCTGGTTCCTGTCTTTGTCATGTGAGTGCTTAATTGCTCAGTTCCAATGTACTCATTGTCTATCAGGATCAGAACTATGCCCCGTTGTCCTGTGGGAAAGAACTCACTAGAGCACGCGGTTTTCTGCTCTCCGTCTTACCATCTCCACTCTTCTCAAAGGCGCTTGGCTCAACGCATTCCTACCCCTCACTCCCTTTGATGAAGTTACTTTATAAATCTGTAGAACACCGAGATTGCCTCCTTCTGCATCCCACCCCAGGATTTTCAGACCACCTAAATATCTTTTGTTGTTATTTTAAAAATTTCATCAAGTTTCACTCTACGCAGTGAGCTTCATTGGTTTTTGACAAATGCATGGTATCATGTCATCACAATTACATGTCATACACAATTACATCACTGTATTATAGATACAGTGGCTTCACTGACCCAATTAAACTCCCTTACTGACCCTCTACACAAAATCACTTACCTTTATAGTTAAAAGCATTCCCTTGGATGAAGGTACCCAGTTTTTATTAATAGCCACCCCTCTATTTTAGGACATCTTTATTTCCAATTTCTGGCAATTATGAATAAATTAATGTAAAAATTACATGCATATTGTGGCATGGACATAAATTTTTGAAACATGGTAGATAAATACTTAACCACAGATTTACCATATCATGTGATTTACTAGTTTTGTAAGATACTGTCAATGTGTCTTCTAAATTATTGCTACTGTATTGCAGATGGTGAGAAGGAAATTCTAGGAGAAGGAAATTCCTTTCCGTCTCTAAGGAAAATGCATTGTTTTCATTATTGAGCGTGATGTCAGTATAGATGCTCAATAGTAAGAAAAGTCACCCCGTTCCTACTTGATAAAATCATGAGTACATTTTGCCAAATGCTTTTGTCTGTATCAATTGAAAAAAAAAACATGATTTTTCTATCTTAGCTTGCTGATTTGATGGATTGTAGGGATTGATTTTCTAATATGAAATGAGCCTGGTATACCTGGAATAATCCACTTGGTAGTGTATTTATATGTATGTGTACACACACACACACACGCACACACAGTTGGATTCAATTTGCTAGCGTTTTGAGGAGGATCATTGGATCTGTGTTTATGAGAGCTATTAATCTGTGGTTTTCACTTCTTGAAATGTCTCTCTTGGGTTTTGCTATTTAACTTCACAGAATGAGCTAGGAAGTATTCCCTCTGCTTCTACTTTCTTGAGGAGACTGGAAAATTTGTGTAATTTATTTTTAAGTGCTTTGTAGAATTTACGCCTGAACCCATCTGGGCCTGGGTACCATTTCTGAGAGGCTATTTATTATTGATTCAACTCTTTTTGTAGGTATGACTGTGTAAGTTACCTGTCTCTCCTGTTTTGTGTCTTTTAAGGAATTGAGCCCTGTTGTCTAGGTTATCAAATCTGTGGGTGTAGAGTTTTTCAAAATGTATATTTATTTTTTATGCCCACAGAATCAATGGACACAACTCCTCTTTCTGATGTTTATTGTGCCATCTCTCTTTTTTGGATTTGTTAATTAGAGTATTAACAATTTATGACTCAAAAAAATCAGTTTTTGGTTTCAGTCATTTTTCTCTTTTGTTTTCTTGTTTTCAATGTTGTTGATATTTTTCCTACTTTTTTATTATTTCTTTCTTCTGTTGCTTAGTTTGAATTTATTTTCCTCTTCGGATACCTTAAGCTGAATCTAAGTTATTGATTCTGTATCTTTTCTCTTTTTCAAATAAATGCTTTTTATGGGGACTTACCTTCACGTACTAATTACACTACGTCCCACAGATTTTCAGTTGTAATTCAATTTTCATTTCATTCAAAGTACTTTGCTCTTTAGTTTTCTCTTTGGACCCATGTATTTTTAGAAATGTGTTATCAAATCCTCAAGTGCCTGTGGATTTTACAGTTCTTTGCAGTATTTATTTGTGCTTTAATTTTGTTGTGGAGTGCGGGCATACATTAGATGTTTTTTATTCTGTTAACTATTTTAAGGTATTTATGGACAATCATCCAATGTATTTTGGTGAAGGACTCTTACAAGTTAACAAGAATGTGTCTGCATTGTCTTCTTGTTGGAGGTAGTATGCTACAAAATAGCAATTAGATCAATTTTTTTAAAAACTTTTATTTAATGAATATAAATTTCCAAAGTACAGCTTATGGATTACAATGGCTTCCCCCCCATACCGTCCCTCCCACCTGCAACCCTCCCCTTTCCCACTCCCTCTCCCCTTCCATTCACATCAAGATTCATTTTCGATTTTCTTAATATACAGAAGGCAATTAGATCAATTTAATTACTGTGCTGTTCAATTACATTTTTTATTGATATTTTGCCTTGATGACCTATCAGTTACACACAAGAGGGTGTTGAAATCTCCACCTCTACTACTAGATTTGTCCATTTCTCCTAGTAGTATTACCAGCTTTTGCCCAACATATTTTGCTGTTCTGTTATTAGGTGCATAGGTGTAAGATGGTTTTGTCTTCTTAGAAAAGGCGCCAGGTTATTACGATGCGATGCCACTGTTGATCTGTTGCTACTTCTCTTGTTGTTAATCAGTGCAGCTACTCCCCTTTCATGTACTTTGTGTCGTTATATTGTGTATTTATTTTTCTTCTCTATTTTCAGTCTGCAGGCGTCTTTATACTTCCAACAGCTTTCTAGCAGATACTATGTAAGTAGTTATTCTGTCTTTATTGACCGTGAGTCTCTTTTGGTAAATTTAGACTGTGTACATTTAATGGGATTAGTTAAGTATTTGGGCTGATAGTTGATGTGTTTGTAACTTTTAAAAATTCACTGTGGTTCTTTATGTTTCCTGCCTCTGATTTGAGTTGAGCATCTTACACAGTTCTGTTTCATCTCTGCTCTTAGCCTCTCATGGCTTCTCATACATTCTTTAGAAAATTTGTAATGGTCTCTCTGGAATTGGTTATAGACACTTTCAAATAATCTAAGCCTACCTTTAAATAAAATTACTACTTCAGGCTGGCACCGCGGCTCACTAGGCTAATCCTCCGCCTGCAGCACCAGCACCCCGGGTTCTAGTCCCGGTCAGGGCGCCGGATTCTGTCCTGGTTGCCCCTCTTCCAGACCAGCTCTCTGCTGTGGCCCGGGAGTGCAGTGGAGGATGGCCCAGGTCCTTGGGCCCTGTACCCGCATGGGAGACCAGGAGGAAGCACCTGGCTCCTGGCTTCAGATTGGTGCAGCGCACCGGCCATAGTGGCCATTGGGGAGTGAACCAATGGAGGGAAGACTTTTCTCTCTGTCTCTCTCTCTCTCACTGTCTAACTCTGCCTGTCAAAAAAAAAAAAAAAAGCCTACTACTTCACTTGTAGTGCAGGTACCTTACAACAGAATATAGTCAAATGCTGCATAGCAACATTTTAGTTAGAAGATGGAACATGGTTTCTATTGTGGTCCCCTAAGATTATAATAGAGCTAGAAGATTCCTATCACACAGTGGTGTCATAGGGATCATAATCTCACTGTGCAATTCAGTACTCACGTTTTGTGGTGATGCTGCTATGAACTAGCCTGCACAGCCAGTCATATGAAAGTGGAACATGTCCAGTGATGTACAGTACACATTATTTGACAATGCTGATTAACACCCGTGTTCCTGGCTCCTGCATTTACCCTACTGTACATGTTATCACTACTTTAGAATGCACACATTCTGTGTCCTTTTTACACGTTACCTGTAATACAGTGTCTGGCAGGTGCTTTATGAGGTACCCCAGGGAAGTCATTGTGATCACAGGAGATGACAGCGCCATGTGAGGTTTTGCCCCTGAACCCTCCCAGTGGGTGGAGATGTGGGGATTTTATGTGGTGGTCCTGACCCACATAAGCCTGGTGCGAAGTGTGTATTTGTGTCTTAGTTTTTTTTTTTAATGATTGCTTTATTTGAAAGGCAGAGAGAGAGAGAGAGAGAGAGATTCCATCAGCTGGTTCACTCCCCACATGGCCACAATAGTCAGGGCTGGGCCAGGCTGAAGCCAGGAGCCGGGAGTCTCTTCCAAGTCTCCCACGTGGCTGCAGCGATGCAAGCACTTAGGGCATCTTGCACTGCTTTTCCACTTGCAGTAGCAGGGAGCTGGATCAGAAGTGGAGCTGCTGGGACTCGAATGGGCGCCCATGTGAGATGTGGCACTGCAGGCCGAGGCTTCACCTTCTACACCCCAGCACTGGTCCTCGTGTCTTAGTTTTTAACAAAAGAGGTTTGAAAAGTAAAAACTAAAGTAAAAAATGATTAAAAATGGAAAAATTGCATAGTAAGGATATGAAGAAATATTTTGATACAGCTGTGTTTATAAAGTCTGCAGGAGAGTAGAGTTAGTTATGTCCTGGGTCACCCAGAGCAACTTACAGTCCCACAAGCTCCTTCCATAGTGCGTGCCCTGTGCTGGGGGACCAGCTGTCATCTTTTATGCCCTATCTTTTACTGAACCTTTTCTATATTTAGATACACGGATACCCTTGTGTTATGCTTGCCAACAGGGCTCAGTCCAGTGACGTGTTTTATAGATGTAGCCTTAACCCAATGGCATTGCTGTCATTCATTTTACTCACCCACATTCCATAGTTACCCAGAATGTTGTTACTTTCAGTTTAAACAGTTATCTTTCAGATAAAGAAGAATAAGGAAAACAAATGTTTTTCAAACTCTCTATTATCCTGCTTTTAAATTTTCCCTCTCCTTATAGAGTAATTTGTTACGATTTATTTTATTTATTTGAAAGTGTTGCACAGAGAGAGAGAGAGAGAGACAGACAGAGAGAGAGAGAGAGAGAGAGAGAGGACTTCCACCTGCTGGTTCACTCCCCAGATGCCCACATCTGAAGCTGGGCTGATCCGAAGCCAGGAGCCAGGAGCTTCCTCTGGGTCTCCCACATGGGTGCAGGGGCCCAAAGACCTAGACCATCCTCCACTGCGTTCCCAGGTGCATGAGCAGGGATCTGGATCGGAAGTGGAGCAGCCGGGACTCACACTGGTGCCCATGTGGAATGCTGGTGTTGCAGACCGGGGCTTTAACCTGCTGTGCCACAGTGCCGGCCTCTAGACATGTCTTTTAATAGTTCTTTCCCTGCGTTGGTTTTAGTGAAAAAGTTTTTACTTCTCTTTCACTCTTCAAAGATAATTTCAATGGATATAGACTTCCATGTTTTTTTTTCTTTCCCTAAAATCATGTGGTATTGAATATTTATTAGTGTATGTATTTACTATCTTTGTATTTTCTTTGTGACTTAAATATTCAGGTACTTTCATTATTTTAAGATTTGTTGGTAATTTTTGAGAATTCTTTATATGTTTAGAGAAAAGTCATTTATCAGATATATCTTTTGCCAACATTTTATCCTAATATTTGACATGCCCTCACGTTCTCTTACCTGTGTCTTTCTCAGAGCAGAAGTTTTAATTTTAATAAAGCGTAGCCTATTAATTCTGTTCTTCATGAATCATAGCAAAAGGCATCAGTAATTCCAATTTCATCTAGATTTTCTCCTATTTTATCTTCTAAGAGTCCTATAATTTGGTATTTTAAATTTATGTGTGTAATCAAATATATGGAAGAGGTAAAGTCTATGGATAGATTCTTTTTGTTTGTTTTGATTTGGTTTTTTACATGTGGATGTCCAGTTGTTAAAACAAAATTGGTAGAAAAAAATTTGTTGAAAATATTTTTCTGCATGGACTGACTGTAGCTCCATCCTGGCTGTCACCTGACCATATTTGTGAGTGTCCCTATCCGGGCTCCCTATTCCATTCCTACAACGCGTTTGTCCACTCCTTTGCAGTACCACACCGTTTTGCTTACTGTAGCTTTATAGTAAGAGTTGGGGTCAAATACTGTCGGCCTTTGACAATATTGAGTGGACTCTTCTAGGTCACTTGTCTCCCCTTATAAACTTTAGAATCCATGTGTCAATGTTTGCAAAATAACTGGCTGGGATTTTAATGGTGATTGAATTGAATAGATAGATCAATCTGGGAAGAACTGACATTTTTAACAAAATTGAGACTTCCTGTTCATGAACATGGTCCGTGTCTCCATTTAATTAGTTATTTGATTTCTTTCATTGGATTTGTAATGGTTTTCCTCATATAAGTTAATCAATTTTCAAATCTTGAGCTAGTCTTACACACCTTGAGTAAGATATGGTGTGATGTCTACTTTTTTCTCATCTCTTTTGGTGTTCAATTCTCTTTTTTCTTTTGAACAGGCAGAGTGGACAGTGAGAGAGAGAGAGAGACAGAGAGAAAGGTCTTCCTGTTGCCGTTGGTTCACCCTCCAATGGCCACCGCGGTCTGCGCGCTGCGGCCAGCACACCGCGCTGATCCGATGGCAGGAGCCAGGTGCTTCTCCTGGTCTCCCATGGGGTGAAGGGCCCAAGCACTTGGGCCATCCTCCACTGTACTCCCGGGCCACAGCAGAGAGCTGGACTGGAAGAGGGGCAACCGGGACAGAATCCGGCGCCCCGACCAGGACTAGAACCCGGGGTGCCGGCACCGCAAGGCGGAGGATTAGCCTAGTGAGCCGCGGCGCCGGCCTCAATTTTCTAATAATCTGAGAATTTCGGCACTGATGTTCGTGA
The DNA here is from genome assembly GCF_051225735.1 of Oryctolagus cuniculus. Taxonomy (NCBI): domain Eukaryota; kingdom Metazoa; phylum Chordata; class Mammalia; order Lagomorpha; family Leporidae; genus Oryctolagus; species Oryctolagus cuniculus. Next base: position 108,187,460 of record NC_142879.1, read on the forward strand.
GTGACATTGGTCTGTAGCTTCAGCTCTTTTTGTAATGTCTGACTGGTTTTGGCATTAGGATAATGCTGCTCTCATAGAACTAATTAGGAAATATTCCCTCTGTTACTCTCTTTCTGAGAGATTGCAGAGAATTTGTATAATTATTTCATTAAGGATTGGTGTCATTTGCCAGTGAGCCCCTCTGTGCCTGAGGCTTTCTTCTTTGGAATCAATTGGTTCAATCTTATTTATAGACATAGGCCTATTCAGATTGTCTGTTTATTCTTATGTGAATCTCAGCAGATTTTGTCTTTCAAAGACCAGTTCTATTTCACTGGATTATCAAAATCATGGGCATAGAATTGTTCATTGTAGTGCTTTGTTCTCCTTTTAAAGTCTATGAGATCTGTAGAGTTGATCCTTCACTCTTGTCTGGTATTAATATAGTAATCTGTGTGCTCTCTTATTTTTTTTTCTTTGTTAGCCAAGAAAACAGCTTATAATTTCATTGATCTGTAAAAAGAACCAGCTTTAGGATTTGTGATTTTCTTTATTGATTTTTAAAAGATTTTTTATTTATTTATTTGACAGGTAGAATTACAGACAGTGAGAGACAGAGACAGAGAGAAAGGTTTTCCATCCGCTGGTTCACTCCCCAAATGGCCGCAACGGCCAGAGCTATGCCGATCCGAAGCCAGGAGCCAGGAGCCAGGAGCCAGGAGCCGGGTACCTCTTCCAGATTTCCCATGCAGGTGCAGGGCCCAAGCACTTGGGCCATCCTCCACTGCTACCCCAGGCCACAGCAGAGAGCTGGACTGGAAGAGGAGCAACCGGGACTAGAACCGGTGCCCAAATAGGATGCCGGTGCCACAGGCAGAGGATTAACCAAGTGAGTCACGGCGCCAGCCCGCTATTGATTTCTTTTTTAGTTACACTGATTGATGTTTTAACTTTTGTTTCCATTCTTCTAATTACTTTGGATATTTTTTATGTGTCTTTCTCACACCTTTCTTCATTTGATTTTAATTAATTCAGTATGATTTGTAGATACAAGTCTAAGAACGTAGCGGTATTCCCGTGGCTCTTCTTTTCCTAGTTTCTTAGACAGAATCTCAGATGACTGAGCTTGGCTATTTCTTCTACTGTATGCATCCCGATAAGCATATTTCCTTCTAAACACTGATTTCACTGAATCTCACAAATATTAATAAGTTTCATTTACTATAAGTTGGGTCAAAATATTTTGAAATTTCTCTTTATATTTGTTCGTGACCTGTGTCATTACCCAATGTTGTGTTTTTTTATATTCCACATCTTTTGGAATTCTCTGACTTTTTAAAATTAATTCTGCTTTAGGCCAGCGCTGTGGCTCACTAAGCTAATCCTCTGCCTGCGGCGCCGGCACACCGGGTTCTAGTCCTGGTCAGGGCGCCGGATTCTGTCCCGGTTGCCCCTCTTCCAGCCAGCTCTCTGCTGTGGCCAGGGAGTGCAGTGGAGGATGGCCCAAGTGCTTGGGCCCTGCACCCCATGGGAGACCAGGAGAAGCACCTGGCTCCTGCCTTCGGATCAGTGCAGCGCTGGCCGTAGCGGCCACTTGGGGGGTGAACCAATGGAAAAGGAAGACCTTTCTCTCTGTCTCTCTCTCACTGTCCACTCTGCCTGTCAAAAAAAAAAAAAAAGTTAATTCTGTTTTAATCCCATTGCAGCCTAAGGACATATAGTGCATTTTTTTTTCTATTCTTTTAAACGTGTTAGCCACAGAATGTGCTTTACCTTTGTGAATATCCATCTGAACTTGAGAGAATGTTATCCTGCTGTCCTTGGGTGAAGGAGTCTGTCAACCTCGCTTAAACTCACTTGATCGTTGGTGCTGTTCGTTACAACTATGCTGCTGATTTTCTGTCTGTGGGAACAGAAATTCGAGGTGTGTCATAGTCTTCAGCTAGAGTAGTGGATTGTTTCCTTTCCCTTTGCAGTGGTGTTAGTCTGCCTCGTGTTTGCTACTGTGTTGCATTCAGAGTTGTCATGTCTTCTTGGAGGGTCACTTCCGTTTCCCTTGTACGATGCCCCTCTTTATCCCTGCTGTTTCCTTGGTGGAAGCTCACCTTAACTGAAATTAATGCAGCTGCGCTGCCCTTTGTTGTTGGTGGTACCTTGGTCTATCTGTATTTTTTCCTTTACTTTGTATTTATGTTTGAAGTGAATTTATTGCAGATAACATACACTGATCTACTGAGTCGATCTACTCTTGCAGGTGCTGTCCTTTTTTTTTTTTTTTTTAAGCCATTGATGTTTCAAATAATTACAGATAATGAATTAATATCTAATGTTTTGTTAACCTGCCCTGTTCACTGTTTTGCTTTATTTGTATGTTCTGTAGTTTTAATTCATCATAATATATGCTTTAATTTTCTCTCCTTTGTTATATCAGTTTTGGGGGCTCTTTTAGTGATTTTCCTAGTGTTGGAGATATACAGATAAAACTAATCAAGGTCTACTTCCAAATGACACTATACCACTTCATTGGTAGTGCAAGTATTTTATACTAAAATAGTCCCAACTCATACCTCCAGTTACTTACATCATTTTGTCTCTCTCTCTCTCTCTCATCTATGTGCTGTAATTACCAAAAACATTGTTGCCATTATTATTCTTAACGAAGTATAATCTGTTAGATCAATTAAGATAAAGGAAAAGAAATGCTTTTATTTTAAGTTCACTTATTCCTTCTCTAGCATTATTTCCTTTGGGTAGACTTAGTGTTTTGATTTATATTATAGTTCTTGTTCTAAAGAACTTGTATTAACATTTCTTGGAAGGCAGGCTACTAAAGAAAAACTCAATTCCTCTCTGAAAAAATCTATTCAATGGATAATTCTAGATTGGCGGGATTTTCTTCTTTCAATACTAAATATTCACCTCCATTCTCCTCTTGCTTGCGTAATTTATTTTTTTAGAAGATTTATTTATTATTTATTTGAAAGAATTACAGAGAGGCAGAGGGAGATTGAGAGAGAGGTCTTCCATCCTCTGGTTCACTCCCCAAATGGCCACAGTGGTTGGAGCTGGGCTGATCTGAAGCCTGGAGCCAGGTCTGCCATGTGGGTGCAGGGGCCCAAGGACTTGGGCCATCTTCCACTGCTTTCCCAGGCCACAGCAGAGAGCTGGATTGGAAGTGGAGCAGCTGGGACTTGAACCAATGCCCATATGGGATGCCAGTGCTGGCTCCTTGCTTGCATAATTTCTAAAGAGAAGTCTGATATTGTTACTGTTGCTCCTCTATAGCTAAGGAACTTTTCCCCTTTGGCTTATTTAAATTTTTCTTAGTGTTCTGTTTTCGACATTGTGAATGTGAATGTGATATATGTACTTGTACATGTGCGCATGTGTTTTACATTTTTCATGTTAGGTATCTGTGAGCTCCATTGCTCTGTAATTTTGTTTCTGATGCTAATCTTGGGAAATTCTCAGACATTGTTGCTATAAACATGTCTGCTAGTCCTTTCTCTCATTCTTCTCCTTCTGGTGTTTCCAGTAAGCATATGCTACATGGTCTGTAATTCCCTCCCACTCCTAGTTCTTGGACATACTGTTCCCTCCCTCCCCTGTTTTTGTCTTTGGAAGTTTCCGTTGATGTATCTTTAAGCACAGTGACTCTTTCTTTGCCCATTTCCAATCTACTGATGATCCCATCAAAGGAATTCTTGATGTCCATTAAACTGTTATTGATTTCTGGCATATCTTTTTGACCTTGGAACTTCAATCTATTTGCTCACATTGTCTCTGTTCTTCCATGTTGTCTATGTTTCCCATTGGAGTTCTAACACATTAATCATGGTTATATTACATTCAGAGCCTGATAATTCCAATATTTCTACTCTCTCTGAGTCCTTTTCTGATGCTTGCTGGTATTTCTTCACTCTATTTTTGGTTTAGTATGCATTGTAATTTTGTACGGGGAGTGGGCAAGATATACTGAGTCAAAGGAGCTGATGATGGCTCCAGAGAGATACCTAGGTATGTATGCTCTGGGTATTCTGTGACTCTCTGGGTCTGCCTGTACCTCCAGTTTTCAAGGTGATCCTGATTCCAATTCTCTGTTGGACTCAAACAAGGTTCTGATTTTTTTTCCTTTTTCTTTTTCTTTTTTTTTTTTTTTGACAGGCAGAGTGGACAGTGAGAGAGAGAGACAGAGAGAAAGGTCTTCCTTTGCCGTTGGTTCACCCTCCAATGGCCGCTGCGGCCGGCGCACCACGCTGATCTGAAGGCAGGAGCCAGGTGCTTCTCCTGGTCTCCCATGGGGTGCAGGGCCCAAGCACTTGGGCCATCCTCCACTGCACTCCCTGGCCACAGCAGAGAGCTGGCCTGGAAGAGGGGCAACCAGGACAGAATCTGGCACCCCGACCGGGACTAGAACCCGGTGTGCTGGCGCCGCTAGGTGGAGGATTAGCCTAGTGAGCCGCGGCGCCGGCCTCAAGGTTCTGATTTTTAGCTCTTCGTTGTTTTTGCCATAATAATTCCAGTCTGTATACATGTAGAATTGGAAAGAAGGACTGCTGCAGTGTTTTCATTCTCTGGCACTTCAAAAGTTTTAGCATTTCCGTGTCTCTGCTTACATTATTCATATATTCTTGTATATTGTCTGCTTTTTCCATAAGACTCATTAAGACATCAATAATAGTTATTCCAGGGTGGATGTTGTGGTTTAGCAGGTTAAACTGCAGCTTAAACACGGGCGTATTTATCCATATCTGGGTGCTTGCAATGGAGTCTCGTCTGTTCTTCCGATGCCTCCAACGCGTGTACTTGGGAGGCAGCAGGTGACGGCTCAACTGCTTGAGTGCCGGCCAACCACATGGAAACCTTGATGGAGTGCCTGACTCCTAGCTTTGGCCCAGCTCAGCCTTGGCTGCTGTGGCCATTTGGCAAGTGAACCTTTCAAATACATACATACATAGGTATGTACGTGCATAAAGAATACTTTACAGAATAGGTACTTGACATTCTTTGATAATCCCAAAGTCATGTCATAGCTATGATTCTGATGCTTGCTTTGAATCTGCATATCATTTTTCTTTTCCTTTTAATTATGTCCTGTAATTTAGCTGTTTCAGCTCAGACATGATATGACAGCTGACAGGACCAGAGGAGAAGAGGTCTTTAGCATGAGTTTTTTTTTTTTTTTTTTTTTTGGCAGGCAGAGTGGACAGTGAGAGAGAGAGACAGAGAGAAAGGTCTTCCTTTGCCGTTGGTTCACCCTCCAATGGCCGCCGCGGCCAGCGCACTGCGCTGATCCGATGGCAGGAGCCAGGAGCCAGGTGCTTTTCCTGGTCTCCCATGGGGCGCAGGGCCCAAGCACCTGGGCCATCCTCCACTGCACTCCCTGGCCACAGCAGAGAGCTGGCCTGGAAGAGGGGCAACCGGGACAGAATCCGGCGCCCCAACTGGGACTAGAACCCGGTGTGCCGGCACCGCTAGGCGGGGGATTAGCCTAGTGAGCCGCGGCGCCGGCCCAGCATGAGTTTTTATGTTCACCTCACTAGGTGTTGGGTTCCAGTGTTTACTCTCCTGTGACTATAGCTGCTAGAGACTTCAAATTCTTCAGTTTCCTTCAAATTCAGATCCAGATCCTCTTGTTTTCGTCCCCACTGTTGTCACGGGGTTTCCTTACTAACCCATCCTTAGCGTCGGAATCGGGCAGCTCTGCGAGTTGCAGTCCATTGTATTTATGTGACTGCTCTTTTGCTATGATAGCCAACTGTATTTGCGTTTGGCACAAGGCTTAGGAAGCAATCACAGTTTTGTGATTAAAATTCAGTCCCTGTACACATGGTTGTGTCCCAGGGCTCTGACCTTTGCAAGTATTTCTTAATTCCTCCTCTTCTCATCCCCCAAGCATGGAGGGGCTATGGAACGTCTTGCGTGGGGAATGACCTGTGAAATGTACAAGTGGATACTACCTCTGTCATAGCCATGAGAACTTTCTACTTGGCTCTCCCCATGTTAATCTGGGAGGGCTTCTGGGAATAAACTCTATGAAGGTTGGGAGCTCTCTTAGGACTGTCTCCCTCAGCAATTTCTCTTTCGAGCTGGCCTGCTGTGCAACCTCCAACAACTCATTATAATTACCATCTAAGTGTTCCTACCAGGTTCTGGCTCCAGCAGTTGCCTCTTTGGGTAAGCATATCTTGATTAATTCCGTTTCTTTCAAAATCAGGTGAGGTCTTTAATTTGGGACAGACAAGACCGTGGATCCCTATTGTTGAGGACGTGTGCCGACACTCTCCCTCTCTCCCTTTTAGGTGTTGACTCTTACACAGGACCCTGTACAGTTGTTAATAGATTCTTTTTGGATTAAGAGTAGTAATAACACGCTCCATATGCCAGTCATTAACTGTCTGACAGCTTTTTATGTAGGAACTTACCTGATTGTCACAACCACCTTGCCAGCTAGTTTGTGTTGTTTTCCCCCATTTTGCTGTCCCATAAGTTTTGAAGGTTTTCTTCATTCTTTGTACACAGTCTTAGAGAAGTAGTCTTAGAGATGAGCAGAAGAGGGGTCATCTATCTCTCCTCTCTCTCTCTCTCTCTCTCTCTGTCTATTCCCCTTTCTCTCTAACCCTGAATATAAAATAAATTAAAAAAAAAGAAGAGACCATGTGTGGAATTTCCCTCATAAAGTAAGTGGGATTAATATTTTTATCCTTATAATTAACTTCTTAAAAACATTTTTAATTTTCTTTGCATAATTCATCTGCCATAGGCACCTCAGCCCTGTGATACTGAATTGTTCTATTTCTACATTATCTTGTAAAGGCTCACAGAGTATTTGAATGCAAATTTATGAATATGAGGGGAGAGCTGGGGTTCGGGGAAGAGTGTGGAATACTGTGTGTATCTGCTTTATGCCAAGCTTAGAATTTTACTTCTAGACTAGGAGGAGACCTGAAAGGCTTTTGATTGTCAGGTGACACTATTAGCTATTTATGCTTTAGAAAAGTCAATTCAAATAGTATGGAGGAAATAAGAAAGAAGAAGTAAAAGCCATTAGGTGAACTTGGAAGTACTTTTTAAAAATAGTCTAAGAGCCTTAACTAGGAAATTATTTCCCTAAGAAAAAGATATGATACAATGAGAACATTTCAGAGGGAGCACAGAAGGTAATCAGCAACCCTTCAAAGAGGGATAAAGGAGTAAAGTAGGTGGTAGAATTCTGTGGTTTGGAGATGGTTTCTGGGAGGTTGATGATGAAGAGATAGTAAGCACGGACGATACGTCAGATTGTTGCGGACAAGTTATTTCACCTTAACTTGTTTTCTAGAACATATTTATTTTGTTTTTTATTGAAGGTATAATTCACATATAGTAAAATATATGCATTGTATGAAGTGGCTTGACTAATTTTTACTTGGGTGTGTGAGTGATGTGCTTCTGTAACATTTCTAATGCCCTCCGGAAAACGCTGTGCTTCTGCTACCCTGTCTACAATACCCACCGACCCCACAATGCTAAGATTATCATGTCTCCCAGCATACATTAGTTTTGCCTGTTTTTATTTTTACTACCCCATGACTGGTTTCTTTCAACATACTGCATCAAGATTCATTTCTGTTGGTTTGTGTAACAATACTTGCCTCTTTTATATTGCTGTGTAATAGCTCATTGTATAAGTACTTTGCAATTTGTCATCTCCTGTTGATGCACATACAGGCAAACGTTTCCCACTACTAGCCTATTATGACTAAGCTGCTATTAATTGCCTACCACATGGGAGGGGACTGATTGTTCTTAGGCACCTTGGAGCATAATTGTAGGGATTTAGAGATCTATGTTTGATTATAGATAAGAACATGTTTAATTACATTAGCATCTTGCAAGCAGTTTTGGAATCAGATTTATCATTTTGTACTTCCAAAGAGGAATCTATGAATGTTTTACTTGATCATTTTCTTGGTATCATGTGGTTTTGCACTTCTTTCTTTCTTTCTTTCTTTCTTTCTTTCTTTGACAGGCAGAGTGGACAGTGAGAGAGAGAGAGACAGAGAGAAAGGTTTCCTTTGCCGTTGGTTCACCCTCCAATGGCCGCTGCAGCCGGCGTACCACGCTGAGCCGAAGGCAGGAGCCAGGTGCTTCTCCTGGTCTCCCATGGGGTGCAGGGCCCAAGCACGTGGGCCATCCTCCACTGCACTCCCGGGCCACAGCAGAGAGCTGGCCTGGAAGATGAGCAACAGGGACAGAATCTGGCACCACGACCGGGACTAGAACCTGGGGTACCAGCACCGCAGGCAGAGGATTAGCCTAGTGAGCCGCGGCACCGGCCTTGCACATCTTTCTTAAAAATGTTTAAATTGTTTATTTGAAAGGTGTGTACTTTCACATACACACACACAGAGACAGAGAGAGAGAATCTTACACCTTCTAGTTCACTCCCCAAATGCTCCACAACAATCAAAACAAGGCCAGACCAAAGATGAGACCCGGAAATCAATCCAGGTCTCCCATATTGGTGGTGGTTACCCCAATACTTGAGCCACCACCTGCTGTTTCCCAAAGTGCACGTTAGCAGGCATCTGGGATCCAGCAGAACAGGACTCGGACCCAGGCATGTGACATGGAATGTCTTAACTGATGCACCAGCGTCTGCCTATGTACACATTGATAATTTTAGAAATTAGTGGGTGGGTATATCTCATGGTTTTGACTAGACATCCCTTCTATATCATACCAGTTTTCTTATGGTTTACATGATATTTCTTATCATTTAAGTTTTCAATGTGTGTCCTTATTTTGTGAGTCTCTTAGAATTTTTTGACTGTAATCTGAGAACCATTTCAATTGGAATATCGTTGCATTTATATTTAATATAACTGATTGAGTTAGAATTAAATATGGTAGCTTATTTATTTATTCCATTATTCTTTATCCATATTTTCCATCTTCTAAATAAATTTTTCTACTATTTTTCATTCTTGCTTGTTGTTCTCTATCAGAGTTGAAGTCATGTCAAATAGCTCTTTCTAAAGATTTATTTTTTTAGGGGCAGCACTGTGGCATAGTAGGTTAAGCCTCTGCTGTGGCTCTGGCATCTCATGTAGGCACCTGTTCAAGTCCCAGCTGCTCCCCTTCTGATCCAGCTCCTTGCTATGGCCTAGGAAAGTGGTGGAAGATGGCCCAAGTCCTTGGGCCCCTGCACCTGTGTGGAAGACTTGGAAGAAGCTCCTGGCTTTGGATCAGCCCAACTCCAGCTGTTGCAGCAATTTGGGGAGTGAACCAACAGATGGGAGACCTTTTTCTCTGTCTTTTCATCTCTCTGTAACTCCACCTCTCAAATGAATAAATAAAGTCTTCAAAAATGTATACAAAAGGGGGCCGGTGTCATGGCTCACTTAGTTAATCCTCCGCCTGTGGCGCTGGCATCCCATATGTGCGTCAGGTTCTAGTCCCGATTGCTCCTCTTCCAGTCCAGCTCTCTGCTGTGGCCCAGGAGGGAAGTGCAGTGCAGGATGACCTGGATGCTTGGGCCCTGCACCCGCATGGGAGACCAGGAGAAGCACCTGGCTCCTGGCTTCAGATCGGCGCAGCGCACCAGCCGTAGTGGCCCTTTGGAGGGTGAACCAATGGAAGGAAGACCTTTCTCTCTGTCTCTCTCTCACTGTCTAACTCTGCCTGTTAAAAAAAATGTATACAAAAGATTTATTTAAAGGAGTTACAGAGAGAAAGAGGAAGAGGAAGGGAGGGATGGAGAGAGAGAGAGAGAGAGAGAGAGAGAGAGATAGATATTGGTCTTCCATCTGTTGGTTTATTCCCCAAATGTCACAACAGCTAGTGCTGGGCCAGGCTGAAGCCAGGAGACGGGAGCTTCTTCCAGGTCTCCCATGTGGATACAGGTGCCCAAGTACTGGGGCCATCTTCTGCTGCTTTCCCAGGCACATTAGCAGGGAGCTGGATTGGAAGTGGAGCAGCTGGGACTTGGGAACCAGTGCCCGTGTGGGATGCCGGAGCCGCAGGCGGCAGCTTTACCTGCTATGCCACGGTGCTGGCCTCACTTCTCTTTTTTACTGTCTTGCATATTTCAGGAGGTACGTGATAAAGCTCATGACAGGGCCTAGCGTTGTGGTGCAGCAGGTTAAGTGCTACTTGCAACGCTGGCATCTCATGTGAGTGCCAGTTCAATCTGGCTGCTGCTTTTTGGACTCAGCTCCCCAGTGATGTGCCTGGGAAAGCAGCAGCAGATGGCCTAGGTGTTTGGGCCCCTGCCACTGCCACTGGGGACCTGGGTAGAGTTCTAGGCTCCTGGTTTCCATCTGGCTTAGCCGCAGCTACTGCACCCATTTGCGGAGTAACCAGGCAGATGGGACATCTCTCTGTGTTTCTCCCTCTCTCTGTGTTAACTCTGCATTTCTTAAATAAGCAAATAAAATGCAAAAAAGCTCATCATAATGGAAATAAAAGATAACACACATTTTCATCATTTTTCGAATTATTCTTCTCTAAGTAAAGCTACTCATACTCGATTTTAGTTTTCATTTTCATAGAGTATCTTTTTCCTCCATCCCTTTGTTTCCAGTATGTATATATTTTTACCAAGGAAATGAGTTTTTTGTAGGTAGTATATCATTCTATATTGTTTTGTATCCATTCAGCCAGTCTACATGCTATTTTCATGGGGAGGTTTAATGTATTTATATTCAAGGTGATTATGGATATGTAAAGATTATCTCTTAGTCACTTGTAAAACATTTTCTTCTGTTGTTTTCAAATGCCCTTTTTAGTTCATCCTCTTTTGGTTACCTGTGTGGTTTGGTGATTTTCTGTATTGTTATCTTTTGTGTGTCTGCTATTCTAGTGATATTTTTATTTTCACTGCATGTTAGTTACATTTTGTGTTCTGCACACAGGACTCCCTGAAGCATAATTTGGAAGGCTGGTCTGGTGGCTGTGAATTTCCTCAGTTTTGCCCATCTTAGAGAAACTTTCTTTTTTGGCTTCTGAAGGATAGCTTTGCTGGGTATAATGCTCTTAGAGATTTTTCTTTTCCTTAAGAACGTTGAAGATCTTCATCCCTTCCCTCAGAACTGTAAGGCTTCTGCTTAGAAATCTGCTGTTAATCTAATGGGAGTGATTCCTCTCTATGTGACATAATCTTTTTTTTTCTTTTTTTTTTATTTGATAAGTAGAGTTATAGACAGTGAGAGAGAGAGACAGAGAGAAAGGTCTTCCTTCCGTTGGTTCACTCCCCAAATGGCCACCACGGCCGGTGCTGTGCTGGTCTGAAGCCAGGAGCCAGGAGCCAGGAGCTTCCTCCTGGTCTCCCGTGGGGTGCAGGGCCCAAGCACTTGGGCCATCCTCCACTGCACTCCCGGGCCACAGCAGAGAGCTGGCCTGGAAGAAGAGCAACTGGGACTAGAACCTGGCACCCATATGGGATGCCAGCACCACAGGAGGAGGATTAACCAAGTGAGCCAACATAATCTTTTTTTCCTGCTGATTTTAGGGTTGTGTCTTTGACTTGGACTTTTGATGGTTTGACTCTCAGATGCAGGGAGAGGATCTTTGCTGGTTGAATATATTTGGGGTCTTTGTACCCTTGAATCCCTGTGTCTGTCTGTTTTCCAAGATTAGAAAAGCTTTTATCTACTATTTCAATGAATGGGGCTTTCTATGCCTTTTTCCTTTTCTTCTCCTTAGGAACACCTGTAATTTGAGTATTTTCTGTTAAGTGGAATCCCATAAGTCTTGAAGGTTTTCGTCATCCTTTGCATGTTTTTTTTTTCTTTCTATTAAGTTCGGGTTATTTTAAAAGATCTGTTTTTCAGTTTAGAAATTCTTTCTTCGCCTTGATTTAATTTATTGTTGAGTGTCTCTAGTTTATTTTTGAAATTATTTGTTTATTTTAGAGGAAGAGAGAGAGAGGGTGAGTGTGTGTGTGAGCACATGTTCTCATCTGGTTCACTCCCCAAATGCACCTGACAGCCAGGCTGAAGTTAGTCCAAGTATCCCACGTGGATGGCAGGGCCTAGCTACTTGAACTACCGTGTGCTGCCTTCCAGCTATTGTTGATCCAAATTCAGCAAGAAGTTGGAATTTGGAGTGGATCCAGGACTCAAACCCGGTATTCTGTTTTTTTTTTTTTTCTCAGATTTTTAAAATTTATTTGAGAGGCAGAGTTACAGTGAGAGGGAGAGACAGAGAGAGAGGTCTTCCCATCCACTGGTTCACTTCCTAAATGGCTGCAATGACCGGAGCTGGGCTGATCTGAAGCCAGGAGCCAGGATCTTGGGCCAAGCACTTGGACCATTTTCTACTTCTTTCCCAGGCCAGGAATAGCCAGGACTCGAACCTGTACCCATACAGGATGCCAGCACTGCAGGCAGAGGCTTAGGGTACCACGCCACAGCCCCAGCCCCCAAACCCAGGCATTCTGATGTGAGACGTCAACATCCCAACTGGTGTCTTAATTGTTAAGCTAATCACTGCTCCTCAAGTACTTTTTAATTGATCTACTGATTTTTTTTTTCATTTTTAAGATGTTTGCCATTTTCTCTTTGAATCTTTTTCATTTGTATGATAAATTGCTTCCTAATTTTGCAGAATTGTATGCCTGGATTTGCTTGTATCTCATTGAGTTTCTTTAATTTATCTTTTTGAATTCTTCAGGCATTTTGCCAATTACTGTTCCTTGGTTCTGTTGCTGGGGAGAGTCTGTGTTCCTCTGGAGGGCGTCATGTCATCTGGCTCTTTCATACCCTTCTTACTCCCCTACATTGATATTTGCCCACTCGGCATATCCATTGTCCCTGCCAGTTTTCTGGAGTGGCTCCTGCAGGAAGGGACTTTGCTGAGGATGTGTCTTGGGGCAACAGTTTGGAATGCTGTGGTGGCTTTAGTTCTATTTGGGTGCCATACTGTAGTCTCTTTAGCTTCTTTAGTCATAGCCGCTTTAGCTATAATTGAAGGCTTTGGGTATGAGTGGCCGCAAGGATGGAGAGCCCATCCAACTCTGAGGCTGTGTAATGCTGGGGACAGTCCACTGGGCCAGGCCAGTGGGCCCAGGCAGGTGCAATGCCATAAGCTGGCATGGTGGCAGCAGTGCACCTGTTAGTCTCCACAGGCCACGTGTCCAGCAAGCAAGTGTGAGGCAACACATGGATTACGGGGCCCTAGTCAGGGTTTGTGAGCTACACATGGGCGGGGCCACTCCAGCACCTTGGGCAGGTGCAGTACAGCTCCTCTAGCACTTGAGACGGAGTACCAACGCAGCACAGCTCACAGCTGTCAGTCTGTGGGGCTCTGTGTGGGTGGGCTCGCCAGGTGGTGCGGTGGCCCTCTTAAAGCAGCAGAGCCAAGTGTCTGTGTCATGCAGTGAGTAGGTCGTAGCCTCCGTAGTTACCGTGGAGGTGGAGTTAATGAAGCAGGCTGTGGGCTCCGTAGTCACCGTGGAGGTGGAGTTAATGAAGCAGGTCGTGGGCTCCGTAGTTACTGTGGAGGTGGAGTGGCCGTAGCAGGTAGTGGGCTCCGTAGTTACCGTGGAGGTGGAGTGCATGTAGCAGGTAGTAGGCTCCGTAGTTACCGTGGAGGTGGAGTGCATGTAGCAGGTCGTGGGCTCCGTAGTTACCGTGGAGGTGGAGTGGATGTGGCAGGCCGTGGGCTCCGTAGTTACCGTGGAGGTGGAGTGGATGTGGCAGGCCGTGGGCTCCGTAGTTACCGTGGAGGTGGAGTGGATGTGGCAGGCCATGGGCTCCGTAGTTACCGTGGAGGTGGAGTGGATGTGGCAGGCCATGGGCTCCGTAGTTACCGTGGAGGTGGAGTGGACGTAGCAGGTCGTGGGCTCCGTAGTTACTGTGGAGGTGGAGTGGACGTAGCAGGCCATGGGCTCCGTAGTTACCATGGAGGTGGAGTGGATGTGGCAGGTCGTGGGCTCCGTAGTTACCGTGGAGGTGGAGCGGACGTAGCCTGGTGAGGTGTGTGCTTCACGGTGGTAGGGACAGGGTGTGTGCGAGTGGCCTGAGTTGGGGAGGACAGCATGCACTGGGCCCCCTCTCTGGAGCACTGCGGTGACACGCGCTTCCCAACAGCTCTCAGCGCTGGGCTCAGGGCCCACGAGGACTGCAGTAGTCCCCGCAGCAGAATCCTCAGCTGTGCATACGCCAGGGGGCTGCCGGGCGCCCCCATTCAGCTCTTCCCTGTCCTCGGAGGATGCTCTCAGGCTCACACCGGTCCCGACTGGAGCAGCAGCAGCCGCGAACGGCACTTTGTTGCCTTCCTTCCAGACCAGGCGGAGTCTCCGTGCGCCACGTCTCCTGGGTTTCACCTGCACGACGCTCGAGTGCTCCTCCTGCATGACCCAGCTGAATGGCTTTTGTTTATTCTGTTTCTTAAAGGTTACTTTTAAAAATTGAATACGTGCTATTGTACATATTCATGGGGTAGTATGCGATGCATTGAAATGTGCATACGTTGTGTAATGTCCCTTCAGGATAAATATATTTATCCTTTCAAGCATTTAATGTTTCTTTACAGTGAGAATTCCCAACTCTTATCTTCTAGGTTTTTTTAGTAGAAAAGCGTACAGCACGTTGGCATTATCAGTGTCGACCCTGCGGTGTTGGGAAGGAGTGCATCCAGTGTCTCTGATCAGCCATTCTGCTGGAAATGTCATTTTCTTGATTTTTATCCAAATATTCATGTCATATTGAGTTGTTAAAATATTATCGCTATTAGTTACTGTTAAGATACAGAGTGGCTTCATGAAGAAGTCTGGGATTAAGTGATACAGCCACAATATTCCAAGTATAGTCACTTAAAGAATAATTATGTTACTGTCATGAGGAATGTATGTTATATATCTACCTGTTCTCAGCATTCCTCTTAGGCCGGAGTATGGAGATATATGGAAAGTGATTTACAAATTCTGTGAATTATATGTATCTATATAAATGATCCTAATAGTGGTCTACAATAGAATGTGAATTACTTTTATACATGAAGATAGACGGGCTCTTTACCTAACATATTTTACACACATACACACACACACGCACACACACACACATACGATAGTGCTTCAAAAATTCATGGAACATGGAGTGAAAAGACTTACTTTGCTGCCCACAAGCTTGACATCCATGCACAGTGTTTTCATAATATGTGTTTTCTGGGAGCCCTTAAGAACCCCTCACAGGCATGATAGAGAAAGCGAAGGAGAGGGAGAGGAAGAATGAGAGCTGGGGAGAAAGAGAGAAAGAAAGTACTGTGTCCTAGACATTGCTTCATGCTTGTGACACGTATTAATTTATCCCAAAGATATCGTTATTTCTCCCATTTTAAAAATGCTTATTTTGGATGTCAGAATGAGAGAGAGAGAGAGAGCGAGAGAGGGCTCTTCCCTCTGTTGGTTTATTCCCCAGGAGGCTGCAACAGTGGGGGACTGAGTGAGGCTGGAGCAGGGAGCCGGCCTCAGGAGCTTCGCCTGGGCCCGAATGCTTGCGGCACCTTCCACTGCTTTACCCAGGCCACTGCAGGGGCAGCAAGCGGTAGCTCTACCCACTGTGCCACAGCGCGGCTATTTCACCCATTTTACAAACGAGAAAACTGAACACAGATAATTTATGTAACTTGCCTAAGATCATAGAACTAGAGAGTGAGAAAAAGGATTGAAGCTAATTATAGAGCTCTATCTATTAATCATTATGCTATACTTTCTAAAGTTCTTTCTGGCTTTGAGATTCTGTGATTTTTATGATGAAAAGAAAAGTAAATTAATATGAAATCCAAAAATATTTAATTAACATAAAATCCAAGAAAACGTTATTCAATATAGAAAGTGAGAGATTAAATTGAGAGAAAGAAACAATTATAGGCATTCCCCTTAACTTCTACCTCTGAAAGCACACACACACACACACACAGCAAGCCATAGTCAAAAGAAAAATTTCCTTTCATCTGAATTCTTCCAATTACAGCTTAAAATATCCCTAGAGGCTGTATCTAAGAATAATTTTTAAAAGGCATGGTACATACACAAATATGTACTTTGTGCATATACAAGATAAATAGTTCTTTTTATTAAAATATGGACACCCTGAACAATGGGGCTTTTTTTTTTTTTAACCACATGATGGATTGTTTAGGTCAAATTTCAGAAAGACTGATTTAACAATGGAGTAAGTTACCAAGAAAATGTGTAAATGTGTGTGCAGTTCTCCTGCCTGATCTACACATCAACACACAAGAGCTAATAGAAGTGCAAGTTTGTAATCAATAATCAGAGACCATAGGGAAAATCACTAGAGATGATAGACATTGAAAACACAGACAAGGGCATGTTAAATTATTGTCTCTAATTGTAAGTCTGAAAATTTTTAAAAGATCAGCTAACTAAAACTATGGTAAGTTATTTAAAATGAGCATTCTTTCCCCTTAGGTAGGGGTTCAGTGTTGGCTGTTAGAAATAAAAGTGTGGCCCATTGACAGAGCAATCCCAATAAGCAAATGAATATGCTAAAATATTTATATGTTTCTGATTCATGTACAATTTTCCTGTTTTTCATAAAGTTATACTTTGATTGACTTTAAAGATTTTGTTTGATGTAAAGAGTTTTCTAAAATTTGATAAAGTTCTTTCCAAAAGACAGGAAAGCTTTTCATGGAAGAGGTACCTACTCCACCGTGCCTACTGCCACACGTTCCCAAGAGCTGAGATACGGATTCAACCCAGGCGTCCATCGTGAAATGAATGGATAAAGAAAATGTGACATATAGAAACACAGTGGGATATTATTCGGCCATAAAAAGAATGAAATCCTGCCATTTGCAGCAAAATGAATGGAACTAGAGGATACCGTGTTAAGTGAAAGAAGTCAGATAGAGGAAGACAGCCACCACATGTTCTTTTCACAGGATGAAGCTAAAAAACCACAAAATGTTGATTACTCTAGGCTGGGAGGGGTGGGAATGAGGAGTGGGATAAGAAATAGATGTGGAAGCTGGGTGTGGTTCATTAATTTGACATGTAGTACACTAATATGAGATGTTAATAATAGGAAAACTAATTGGGGTAGCTTATAGATTGTGACAAATTTATTAATGTAAGATGTTTATTATAGGAGAAGCTGGATATGGGTTATTTGAAAACTTTGTACTATTTCATAAAAATTTTAAAAAACAGTTACTTCTTTATTTGAATGAGTTACATAGAGAGAAGAGAGATCTTCTCTCTGCTGGTTTGCTCCCCAAATGGCTGCAACGGCCAGAGTTGGTCTGGTCTGAAGCCAGGAGCGAGGAGCTTCTTCCAGGTCCCCCATGTGGGTGCAGGGGCCATCCTCCACTACTTTCCCAGGTGCAGCAGCATGGGGCTGGACAAGAAGTGGAGCAGCTGGGACTTGAACTGGCACCCATACGCGGTGCCAGTGTCCCAGGCAAAGGCTTTATCTGATATGCCTGCCACAACACTGGCCCCCACAATTTTTGTTTTATAAATGCAAAACTCTTCTGAAATAAGTTTTTTTTAAGTTACAACTTAGAAAATATTTTAAAAAGATATCTTTGGTAGAAGGTTCTGTTGTTTAGAAAAACACCTTTGAGGGGCTGGCGTTGTGGCACAGGGGGTTGTCTCCGCCTGCAGTGCCAGCATCCCATATGGGCACCTGTTGGAGACCTGGCTGCACCATTTCTGATCCAGCTCCCTGCTAATGCACCTGGGAAAGCAGCAGAAGATGGCCCAAGTGCTTGGGCCCCTGCACCCACATGGGAGACCCACAGGAAGCTCCTGGCTCCTGGCTTCAGCCTGGCCCAGCCCCAGCAGTTGCAGATATTTGGGGAGTGAACCAGCAGGTGGAAGATCTCTCTCTCTCTCTCTCTCTCTCTCTCTCTCTCTCTCCTTTTCCTCCTCCTCTCTCTAACTCTGCCTTTCAAATAAATTTTTAAAATCTTAAAAGAAAAACACCCTTAAGAGGCATTTTTTTTAAGAAGGGCTAAGTTCTCAGTAGTAATACTCTAACCTGGACCAAGCAGCCCTGTTTTCAAACTTGTCTCTATCCGATTTGATCTTTCATTACAAGGGAAATCAAAGGATGAGCTGTGGCGCTGCCCCCTGAACTAAGGGGCATTGATTAAGCCAACACCAGCTCACAAGAGAGTTCTTCCCATGGGAATAGGGGAGCAAGTTCGAGTCCATTGTGTCAGAATCTGCGTGTGTATAGAGACATGAGTATGTGTGGGTATGTAGTCCGTGGCTCTTGGTGTGATGTGATTCTCCCCACATTAGCAGCATTGAATTAATGATGCTAGGAGTCCTGGCTGGGGGGAGGGAAGCTGACCCTCTCTCCCTGCCAGGATAAACTGACATAGAGAAAATTCACGCCTTCTGCAGCAGCGAGGACGCGGGTGGGAGAATGAGGAGAGGCCAGAGAGCCACAAGGTATGTGGAATAGAGGAAGCAAGATTAAAATATTCTTTTTCTATTTGTTTATTTGAATGACAAGGTGTTGGAGGGGAGAGAGAGAGAAATCTTGTGTCTGCTGCTTCGGTCTCCAAACGCCCATGAAGGCCAGGGTTGGACCAGACCAAGGCCAGCAGGCAGGAACTGCGTCTGGATCTCCCAGATGAGTGGCAGGGGTGCAAGTACGTGAGCCTGGATCTGCATAGCAGGAAGCTGGAACCGGGAGCAGAGCCAGGACTTGAAGCCACACACTCAGATACAGGATGTGGGCACCCAGGAGGAGGCTTCATCTCTGCACCAAGCACCTGCCCCAGGTTTTTAAATTAAAGAAATGAGTTAGGCCGGCGCTGTGGCTCAATAGGCTAATCCTCCACCTTGCGGCGCCGGCACCCCAGATTCTAGTCCCGGTCGGGGCGCCGGATTCTGTCCCGGTTGCCCCTCTTCCAGGCCAGCTCTCTGCTATGGCCGGGGAGTGCAGTGGAGGATGGCCCAGGTGCTTGGGCCCTGCACCCCATGGGAGACCAGGAAAAGCACCTGGATCCTGGCTCCTGCCATCGGATCAGTGCGGTGCGCCGGCTGCAGCGGCGGCCATTGGAGGGTGAACCAACGGCAAAGGAAGACCTTTCTCTCTGTCTCTCTCTCTCACTATCCACTCTGCCTGTCAAAAAAAAAAAAAAAAAAAAAAAGAAATGAGTTGTCCTGGAAGCCTGAAGAAAGTGAAGGCCACCTGACCGTCGTTAAGTGATGTTTGCTGTTGTTGTTGGAATATCCCAAAACACAGAAACGTCATCTTTAGGAACCAACCCCTTATAATTACATTGATGTCTGAAAGCAGACATTCGAGGCACAGGACCTTTCACATTGGTGGGTTTTCGTAGGGAGCATTTCTGCTGCGCACAGCAATTGAAATCCTGTGTCTTGGTCCCTGTCCTGCACTGGATAGTGCACTGGATAGAGCACTTGCCGAAGTTGTCTGAATGGAGAATGACAGAGATAACAGCAGGAAGATTGTGGTTTTAACTGTCAGGGCTCCTAATAAGACCTGTGTTTAATGAGGTACATATTTGTTAGGGTTGTAATTCCCTCGTCTGTACAACACGCGTGTCTTACACTTACTTGGAACTTGTAAGATGGCTTTCCATGTATTTTTAATTTGACCTTCACAGTAACCTTGGGGAATAACTGTGTTTTCTGAGCAAGTATCGTCGCCCCTTTCTACAACTATGAAAATACCTGGGAAGCTGGGAGATGGACATCTTCCAGGTTAATAGGAAAGGAGGCTGGGAAGGCTAGGACTTCAGCGCCCCGGAATTCTGCCTGTGAGATCAGTGCTTTTAATTTGCTGTCCAATTATCCTGCACTCTAAAACTTACTCAGCGTTGTGACACAGACTTGCTTCTAACAAGTTAAATACATTAGATAGATTTTATAATTTCATTGAGAATTTCTAACATTAATTGAAAATTTTGTTTTTTTCCATTCAAGTCCTCTTTCGCTCTGTACAAATAATTGCTTAAAAATTCTATTTAGGGTCAGGCATTTAGCTGAGTGGTCAAGATGCCTGCTCTGTATGGAGTGTGTGGGCTCAGTTGCCAGCTCCAGCTCCAGCTCCTGCTTCCTGCTAACACAGACCCTGGAAAGCAGCCGTACATGGCTCAAGTACTCGGATTTCTGCCATCCACCTGGGAGACTGGGGTTGAGTTCCTGGCTCATGGCTTCATTACTGGCTCAGGCATGTGGGGAGTAAACCAGCCAATGGCAGCTCTTTCTGCGTGTCTCTGTTTAAGTCCCTCTTTCTGCTTCTCAAGTAAGTCGAAAATGATAAAAAAAAATTACATTTAAAACATATTACGTTGTCTCTGTCTGCTTCTTGTTCCTCATCACCTGCCACTTACCTGCCATAACTAACTTTAAAAAATCCCACATCCCTGTTCTTGTTCTGGCTCCACTCTCCCAGCTCCCTCCTTGTACACCCTGGGAGGCAGCAGTGACGGCTCAAGTCCTTGGGTCCCTGCCGCCCGTGTGGGAGACACAGATGGGGATCCCGGATCCTGGCTTTGGACCCCTGGTTGTTGTGGCCATTTGATGAGTGAAGGAGTGAATGGTAGCTCACTCTGTCTCTCTTATCTCTTCCTTTCTGTCTCTCTGTGTGTCACCCAAATAAAAATATACACAATTCTATAAAATGCATGTTTATATAACTGTATTCATAAAGTATTTTAAATACATAAATACACTTGTGTCTATATATTCAAGTGAAAGATGGAATGGACCATCCTATATCTTAATGAAGAAATCTCCCATGCTTTCTGGTTTTCTGGCTCAGCATTGTTATACCAGACTCTAGGGATTCCACTCTGCTCCCCACGAGCAGGAGGTCCATGGGAGCACCTTCAACCACTGGGCCTCCAGGAGGCCCAAGAGGCACCCACTCCCCTCCTCAGCACCATGGGCCCTGTGGCCTTAGCGCTGAACACATCAGCATCGCAGGGCCCTGAGACAACGCCGGGCCATCCTCTGGTCCCGTGAGCTCGACAGTTCTCACCCCAGGCAGGAGGAAGTGGGCCCTGATGAGTGCCACCGGGCCTGGCTTCTCAGCTGCCTCAACAGGACTTTGCAGGAGCCCTTGGCTGCCCAGGCTGTGCAGCTGCCTCCTTGTAGGTAGAATCATGGAGCAGAAATGCAAGGTTTCCACAGAACCGAAGCACAAGCCTCGCAGGTCTCAGAGAAATAGGACTGAAATTGTGTATATCCGACTGTTTGAAATGGGAAGGTGTTACTGAAAGAAAATGAAGCTCTAACAAATACCAGTCTTGATTTAAGACTGTAGTCCTCATCCTGGGGTCGTGAGGGGAGGACGGGGTTGCCCTCCGTGTTCTCTCCAGGCTCCCTCACGCATGGAACAGAGCCAGAGAGGGGGTCCAGCGTCGTTCTGTTTAGAGCTACAGCATTTCACCCCATGGTCTGTGTAAAAAGGTGTACACACACACACACACACACACAGTGTTGTAGAGAGAACATGCATACGTGTCTTACACAGGAAAACCAAAATATCCTTTAGAAATGACATAAAGACACTCTTCTCAAGTAAATCTTCTTTCTATTTGATGTTTTCCCACCTCAAAACAAAAGTGGGTTTTGAAATAGCCTAAGTAATAGTTGATGAGAACAACGTGTAACCCAGACAAGTAAAATTGCTGACTTCTTGAAACTTTAGTTTTGTTTCAGGATCTGTTAACAAAATCTAAATGAAATGACACTCAAATATCACTAAGAGAGAAAGAAAAAGGAGCCAAGTTTTGAACTTGTATAAATTTACTCTTCTCTAGTTACTCTCAGATTGTTTAATTTCTATGAGAATGACGGGGCCTAGTTATAAAACTTCAGCTGAAATTCTGCCCATTTTGTCCAAGGAATTGTGTGACATACAATGTGAGCTAATTTTTAATATTTATTATAATTTTATCAACATAATCAACATACGTTTATTATTTTCCATGTTCCCCAATAAAAACATTAGTCTAATTCTTTGTACAAACTGAAAGCACATGTACATTTGTGGGCCAATGTGACACAACTCAAATAATTATTACTAAGTATAGCTCTTATTTGACTCACAGATGGTGTGTGTACTTTTTTTTTAAGCTTTCTTGATCTGATTTTTGTGAAACTGATATTGTCATCAACAGCCAAGCAAGTTGTTTGGCTAACATTCAACGAGCTCACAACAAATCTAAATTAACAAATGTCTCATAAAAATATTCATATTTGTAAAATACACAAAGTTAACACGTTGAAGGCTTGCAACTCTGAGTACGTGTGTTTTCCTTTTGCTGTCTGTTTGCCAAGAATTGTTTTTCCTGAATCTGTATGTGCAAGGTTGGAAACTGTAACCCCGCCCACCTTCGGCTACAGATGTCTGTGTCGAGCCTGTCTTGACTCTCCCTTGAGGTGTGGTGATGTTGCCAGTGAGTCTATTCAGTAATTCTGCTGTCCAGATCTGAGTCAGGGAGCTAAGGTTCACTTTGAGGAGTGGAACTGGGAACTCTGTAAACATGCTTCTCAATATGTAATTATTAATGATAGTGGGTGTCCCCCCCCCCCCGCCTTCAAATTTGTTAACTTTGGCTGTTGAAAATGTGTCTTTTCCCCAGTAGATTACAGAAAAAGTTAAACCTAGTTAAACATAAAATGGCCAGTTTCATATTAGATTCAAAGTTTTGGTCGGGGACATTATCATCTACCTCACTTAATATATTCCTGTTCATTGGATTTTATACTTTGTGTGCTGAAAGTATTTTTAACTTCCTAATTTATGCTGTAAAATGGTATCTCTCTAGAGGCATGCTTGCTGTAAACACGTCCACACTGGTAACTGGCTTTGAATTTTGCACTCTATTCTTGTCAAAAAAAAAAAAAAAAAAAAAAAAAAAGAGCTGCTTTGATTATCTTACCAAAAGCCAGACATGGTTCAATGAACACCAAAAGTAAATGACTATAATATTCCCGAATAGTAGGATTTCTACAACTTTGGTGTTCAAGCTTCATTTTTTCCATTGATATTTGTTAGGAAACTAGTATTGGGAATGACAGAATTCAGGAGTTAAAAAAATCAAATTAATACCTTGCCAGTTACAATAAAGGGCTGTGCAGTAATCCAATACTTCCAGCCTGCAGAAGAAGTCCACGCCAATGAAAATGGCATTGTGCATGAAAGCAAAGATTGATTTTGCTAAGTACATCTGGCCTGTTAATCCATGCCGGAGAGCTGTGGTGCCCAAGTTGTCACTGCTCTGCGCTCTGAACGGTCTTGAAACAGAGTGAAGGTCTCAGAAGAAAAGAGCAACCTAGCAATTTTTTGGCAAGGAGCAGTTATCAGGAAGCTGGGGCCACCTTTACCCCAATCACAAGTGAACCGATTTGATTCTTAACAATGGGCGAGCTTTCTGCTTGTACTTGAGTTACAGGGCACCTTTTGTGGACACGCACACAATAGCGACCAAGGCAGGTGACACAGCAGAACAAAACTCTGTGTCAGGCAAAGGAAATTCTGCACTGAGATGAAATTTTATCGGCTTATTTAGTTAAACCGTAGATGGTAAGGGTAAGGTCACCGTGACAAGACACATTCAACACACGAGTAAGAAACTCAAATGTGAGGCTGTGTTTGATAATTCTCATTTCAGATTTGTTTGAATAATTGTTAAGTGGCTCACGAACTTTGTATTTAAGAGGCAGAAATTTCATTCACTGTTCAAAAAATAAAGATATAAGCAAACTTTAGAAAATTTGTGAGAAATTGGAATGAAGATGGACAAACATTTCAGTACACTTTAAATCAATGCGTCATTTTTCCACAGTGCGCATCTCTATGAAACTTTTGAAGACCACTCTGATGCATAAGTTTCTTTTTTTTGCATCAAAATAAATCTACCTTTTAATTTCATATTTTATGAAGATTTTGAACTAACCGTGTATATTATTTTGGAAATGTCATTAACGCATAATACAATATAGGTTGACAAATATGCAA
This sequence comes from Oryctolagus cuniculus, assembly GCF_051225735.1. Lineage (NCBI taxonomy): Eukaryota > Metazoa > Chordata > Mammalia > Lagomorpha > Leporidae > Oryctolagus > Oryctolagus cuniculus. Next base: position 108,211,411 of record NC_142879.1, read on the forward strand.
CAGTTACAACAAGAACATCTAGAATGTAGCTTGAGTTAGTAACACGTGAAAAAGATTCCACATTCTCTATTTTACCTCCCAAAGCACTATAATGTGGCCGCTGTGAAAATATTTCACGGTTTGTCTTTAATTCTTGCAATAGTGCCGCGGTGCCCTATATAAACGCAGCGAACTCCCTATTCCCCTGAGGTTTGTCTGTTCAGAAAGCTTCATGTACATAGATGGCATAAACTATAAGTCCTGATGATATATTGGCTGGACATTTTATTACTGTGCCGAAAAAGCATTGCTGAGCCTTTGTATTTCTCTTCGTCCATAATCAGAAATTAAAAGCACTCCTTCTGCGTGTGATGGTTCATTAATGTGAAGGAGACAAACCTGGCAGTCACTGGGTTCTCAGTTCTCCTCAGTGACATACACTTGACCAGCCAAAACAACTGTGTATAGTATACACAATTCACACTGGTTTTGTTTGCAAGCAGAGAGAAAAAATAAATTCATTATTTTATATGTTTAATACAATAAATAAATTCTTTCCTAAATTATGCAAGGAAGCACACCAAATCAAAGATTGGTAACCCAAGCTAAAAAAAAAAAAGTAACAAATCTTGGATTGTGTTCAATTTCATTGTTAAGTAAGGATACTAACCTCACCTATGATTACCTCACATGATTTTTGTAGCGTTCATTTGAGAAAATGTAGCTAAAAAGCCTTCAAAAATTAGACAGGCCGGCGCCGCGGCTCACTAGGCTAATCCTCCGCCTTGCGGCGCCGGCACACCGGGTTCTAGTCCCGGTTGGGGCGCCGGATTCTGTCCCGGTTGCCCCTCTTCCAGGCCAGCTCTCTGCTGTGGCCAGGGAGTGCAGTGGAGGATGGCCCAAGTGCTTGGGCCCTGCACCCCATGGGAGACCAGGAGAAGCACCTGGCTCCTGGCTTCGGATCAGCGCGGTGCGCCGGCCGCGGCGGCCATTGGAGGGTGAACCAACGGCAAAGGAAGACCTTTCTCTCTGTCTCTCTCTCTCACTGTCCACTCTGCCTGTCAAAAAAAAAAAAAAAAAAATTAGACAACCACATCTGAAGAAGGAGTAATATTATGAAATTATATTTTAAACAGTATCCATTGGGTTAGCATATGTTGCATCCGGAGCTGCCTGAGAGAGGCCAGACAAACCCCTATCAGCTGTGTCACCAAAAGAAAACGGTCGCGGCCACCTAGCTCAGACGTCATTGTTCTGCTTCAGACACACACTCGGTCATCACACGTGAGTCCATCTTCAGCTGAGGCTTGAAATCCCCAGGCTACTTTCAGAATATAAAATAAGGCCGGCGCCGCAGCTCACTAGGCTAATCCTCCGCCTGCGGCGCCGGCACACCGGGTTCTAGTCCCGACTGGAACGCCGGATTCTGTCCCGGTTGCCCCTCTTCCAGGCCAGCTCTCTGCTATGGCCAGGGAGTGCAGTGGAGGATGGCCCAAGTGCTTGGGCCCTGCACCCGCATGGGAGACCAGGAGAAGCACCGGGCTCCTGCCTTTGGATCAGCACAGCGTGCCGGCCATAGCGGCCATTTAGGGGGTGAACCAACGGCAAAGGAAGACCTTTCTCTCTGTCTCTCTCTCTCTCACTGTGTAACTATGCCTGTCAAATATAAAATAAGTACATTTCTGTACCTTGTGTCTTTATGAAGTCGAATGAAATGACACTATTGAATCATTTCCAGAATATAATCATGGCATCCCAAATTTGTAAATTAGTGTAAATTACAGACTGTACATGACTGGCATTTCAGAGCTTTGGAATTGTGAATAAATGTGAGTTGAAGACAGTTAATAGCCCTGGTTGTTGCAGCCTTTTGGGGAGTGAACCAGCAGATGGAAGACCTCTCTCACTCTGTCTCTCCCTTTCTGTCTGTAACTCAGTCTTTCGAATAAAAATAAACTATTTCCTGAAGTTTTACAACCTAAATCCAATTCCAGTTCTATTTACTTGAGAACTCTTAATGTGTACTTATATGGGTAGTGATGTTTATAATTAGCAAAAAACAAGTTAACGTTATTGTTGAGTGAGATAAATATCAAAAATAGTAAAACAAACTCATGAGTATTTTTGCATGTGTATATATACTTGCACAAATGCACTTATGTGTATATGCACACTCATATATAATTGGAAACACACACATGGGCATCTCAATGAAAATTAAACTTATTTTGGTGTGAACATTTTTGGTATACATGTACTGTTTTCTCACAATCCATATTTGTGACCTTTTGGAAGACACCCACCTGTGCATAAATTCCAAATTTTTCTATTCAAAATACATTTCTCTTTTAATTTTATATTTCCAAGACCTTTTGGAAGTATCCACATGTATATCATTGGGTAACGATGGAACATTCTGGAAATCTACTCTGTCATTTGAAAGCCCATTGCACACAGACCAGACCGAAGAAGACACCTGAGTGCAGTCTCCAGACCTGACCTGGCCGAGGTTGTACCTGAGGTTCTTACAGCAGATGGCGGAATTAACACTTCATTTAAGCCAGCTTCTTTGTTTGCCATCATTGGGAGATCTTTGCACCCAAAGCAGCTGGGATGTTTTCTTACTGAATGTTTTAAGCGGTAGTCAACTTTTAGTGTAGTGGTGATTCCAGTAGCAGATTCTGTATCCAACAGGGGAGCGGAGCGTTCATAGCTCATTGTGTTTCCAATCAACCACAAACCATCAACACCTGCTGGAGCAAAACTACAGAAGCAGGTGGAAGAACTTGTTCTAGACCAAGGAGTAGGCGCCAGGCCTGCTAAAGAGTTGCCATGCCACCCACTCAGGTTTCAACAAGTGGCTTAATCCTTAAGGAAACTGACTCTAACTTCCAAATCATCAGCTAATTATTTTCTTCTTTATTAAAGACATAGCAAACAAATCTGTCACTCTATGTTTTTTAGGAAGTGGAGAAAAAGGGATTTTTACCTTTCAATGGAAGGCCAGGGTGATAAGGTAAAGCTAGTATATTTGTTCATGTCTGAGATTTATGACTTTTATAAAGGAATCTAGTAGATGGGTGGCACCAACTTTTATGCTGTGTTGTGTTATGATTAACACAAGCAGTGAGCCGCATCTAAATCAGAAATGGGAAAGGAAAAGATGGATTTAGCAATAATAAAAAAATTGAACTATGGCATCTAACTTTCATTTCATTTAATACATAATATTTCAAAATTGTGAATGTTATGTAATTTCTTTCCAATTTGATTTTTTCAACACAGAAATGAAAAATAATTTTTAAAAATTTTTTGGACAGGCAGAGTGTACAGTGAGAGAGAGAGAGAGAGAAAGGTCTTCCTTTTTATTTAAAATTTTTTTTTTGACAGGCAGAGTGGACAGTGAGAGAGAGAGACAGAGAGAAAGGTCTTCCTTTGCCGTTGGTTCACCCTCCAATGGCCACTGCGGCCAATGCACCGCGCTGATCCGATGGCAGGAGCCAGGTGCTTCTCCTGGTCTCCCATGGGGTGCAGGGCCCAAGCACTTGGGCCATCCTCCACTGCACTCCCGGGCCACAGCAGAGAGCTGGACTGGAAGAGGAGCGACTTTATGAAATTTACGATATGAGAGCTCTGAAATCAGGATTTGAGTTGGATAGAATAATCCAAATATATTAATAATGGAAACATATGAAAAGCAACTTTCTTTAAATTCCAGCAACTATTACTTTCTCATAATTATTACTACTTATTATTACTACTAATTATTGCTAATTATTACTACTAATAAACTTAACTTCTCTTTGTGTGTCCTCAAAGAAGGATTAGCCACTTTCAGAAGGATTGTAACCACCTACTTGCAACGCTGAAGGTTTGTGTTCACTTAGTGTATAAATTCCTTTATGATATGTTTGCTTTTATAATATGTATGCTCCATTTCCCCGTGATGATTACAGTTGTGTTGTAAGTACTATAATAGATGAAAAGATACGGTACTGTAGGAGTTTAAAGAAGAGAGAAAAGGAGCCGGCGCAGTGGCTCACTTGGTTAATCCTCCACCTGCGGTGCCGGCATCCCATATGGGCGCCGGGTCCTAGTCCTGGTTGCTCCCCTTCCAGTCCAGCTCTCTGTTGTGGCCCGGGAGGCAGTGGAGGATGGCCCAGGTGCTTGGGCCCTGCACCCGCATGGGAGACCGGGGTGGGCGGGTACCTGGCTCCTGGCTTCGGATTGGCACAGTGCTGACTGTAGCAGCCATTTGGGGAGTGAACCAATAGAAGGAAGACCTTTCTCTCTGTCTCTCTCTCTCTCTCTCTCACTGTCTATAACTCTACCTGTCAAATAAATTAAAAAAAGAGAAAAAAAATGATTGTAACCGACTGTTTCATAGAGATGAAAATCTTAATTGGAACTTGCAGAAGGAATGCAAATTTACAAAGAATAAGTAACGAGTGGTCCAAGGAGATGGAGTAGATGAGTAAGACAGAGTTGTATGAAGGAGTGTGTGTCTTTGGAGGAAGGAACCAGTTCTATGTGGCTGTGATTTGGGTTTCGAAGAGGAAAATCGTAGGTTGTTAGAGTCACTCAATTTCAGGGACTTGTTCACCTCAGATCACAGGACACAGCAAGCGACTTTTGCAAGCATTCTAATACAAATTGTCTTCATTCTGGATAGATGTCTTTGGGGACCATTTGGGAAAAAGGGACTGAAAGATCAGTCAGAATTCTTCCAGTAGAACAGGCATGATGTGGTGAGTGATTGAATTAAAACGTTGGCAGTGATACAGAGAAGTGACAGATTACAAAAATAATTCAAGGTGGAAACAGCTCTATTTATTCATTCAGAAGAAGGGGCCAAGAAATATTCTCGGCTTGCTGGGCGACTGGCTTGATAGCCTCATCACTGGCTCAGGTGGGAAAAGCCTTAAAAGAAATAGGTTGATTTGCCAAGATGCAAAGCTTGTTCATGAGTATGTCAGATTTGAAATGTAGGTGGTGAATACACAATTAAAAGAGTTACATGGGTCTGGAACCCACAGGAGAAATTTGGAGTAAAAAATATATATTTATATATTATATGTATTTATGTGTATTTTATATATAACATTTATATATTATATATAATTAAACATTATAAATATATAATATATATGTGGAATAAAGGATATTTCTATTTTTTATATATGCATATATAGAGAAAACCAAAGGTCATAAGAAATGTAGGAATGGATTAAAAAAAAAAAAGCCCAGGAAATGTGTGTAGACACAGCATCTCAAAGCACTGCAGATCACACACGCATAAGCACCTACACACTCTCACCAAACACAGGTTGTCATGGTCAGAAACTTTAGGAAACATTTGGTTAAACAAAGGAAACAGTTTTGCCTTGCTGCAACATGTCTTGGGCCTTTTGCATACACATTGACGTGGATGCGCTATACAGAACTTTCCCAAACCCATCATCAAATGACATGTCACGAACGCATTGCTGGAAAACTACTCTCTATTTGGGACGTGCTGGTGCAGAATACTAAGAAAGACCTCCTGAATCCCAGGCTGGTGGACTGGAGATGTAGACTCCAGCAAGGACGTTTTTAAAGAAAGCATAGGGGGCCGGCACCGTGGCTCACTAGGCTAATCCTCCGCCTTGCGGCGCCGGCACACCGGGTTCTAGTCCCGGTCAGGGCGCCGGATTCTGTCCCGGTTGCCCCTCTTCCAGGCCAGCTCTCTGCTGTGGCCAGGGAGTGCAGTGGAGGATGGCCCAAGTGCTTGGGCCCTGCACCCCATGGGAGACCAGGAGGAGCACCTGGCTCCTGCCTTCAGATCAGCGCGGTGCGCTGGCCGCAGCGTGCCAGCCGTGGCGGCCATTGGAGGGTGAACCAACGGCAAAGGAAGACCTTTCTCTCTGTCTCTCTCTCTCTCTCACTGTCCACTCTGCCTGTCAAAAAAAAAAAAAAAAAAAAAAAAGAAGAAAGAAACTATAGGGCAGCACCAAGTGAGCTGAAGGAGGTGAAGGGAGAAAATCTACGAGGGGAAGAAATGCAGTGTGCTTAGCCAAGCCAATTAGGAACCTCGCGTAACAGGTCCCAGGGTGTGCTAGAGAATTCACTGGTCACTCCCGTAGCACCGCTCTGAAAAGGAGGGAGCTATCAAAACTAGACTGCAGTGGGGCCGAGATTTCAAAGCGGGGGAGAAGAGAGCACACGAGTTCAAAGTGGGGGCGTCAGACAACGTGGAGGTAGTACTGAGCAGAGGCGACGTATGACCTTTATCTTTCCGTCTCTTAACGCAGGGATGTGTCCTGAGCAACGCTTCGGGAGGTGATGTTGTCGCTGTGTGAACGTCCCCGAATGCGGGTGCAAAGCTAGCTGGTACAACCTGTGACGCACCCAGGCCATGGGCTCTACATACTCGGGCGTCCGCCCATCCCCGGCATGTTGACAGGTGGCACAGGACCGTGTTTGCTTCGAGTGGAAAAGACCCCACACCACTGGACTTGCACTGCTCAGTGTTCAGGAATGTGGAGACTGTGATGAGACTCACGGGGGTATGGCCTGGTGGCTGAACGCATGGTCTCTGGAGCCAGGAAGTCTGGGTTTTGGATTGAATCCCGGATTCTGCGCTCTCCGGCCATGTGACCTTGGGCATATTTCTCAATCTTTTAGGGCCCAGTGGCTGTTTGTAAAAGGAAAACCGTAACAGTGACCCCCTTGGGAGTTGGTGAGGAGTAAGTACGTGCAGAGCACTCAACGATTGCAAGACGTAGATTGTGGAGCCCGTAGATTCTGATTCAGTAGGGTTGAGGATGTGAGAGGCAGGACTCTGCATTCTTAGTAAGTGCAGGCAGCCTTGGGTCTACACGTGGAGAAACCATGAAAGATACTGATCTGTAGGTCCATTCAGGGAAGGGGGTTAAAGAATGATTGGGAGAGTTTCCCAAGGAAGAGTTGGCAGGTGCAGCTATCCAGGGGACTGTGTGATGAACGACCTCACACTGGATGACTTCAATAAGAGAAATGTATCCTTAGCGCAGGGTGTGAGAAGACTGAGGGCAGGCATTGGCGGCACCGTGTCGTCTGAAGGCTCCAGGGGAGGGACCCTGTCTGACCTCTTGCCGATTCTCGGGTTCAGTGGTGTGCAGATGCATGGCTGCTGTCTCTGCCTCCATCCTCCCATGTCCTCCTCCCTTGTGTGTCTGTGTCTCTTCTCCTCTTGTAAGGATACCAAACATGTTGAGTGATGACCCATCATAACCCAGTATGACCTCCTATGACTTATACCTTAATTATACCTGCAACGAGTTTAGTGCTCAATAAAGTCCTATTTGTGGGAATCAGACTAGGATTTCCAATGTATCTTTTTTTGATAATATAGTTTGACTCAAAACAAGAGGAGAGGACATTAAGATAAGATGGTAGATAATGTTAGTCACAAGACAATGCACTTTAAAATAGCATTTCAATCTCTACAAATGCCAAGTGACTTCATTCAGATAAATGACAACCATGAGATAAACAGTTGATCACATGGTGGACACTTATGTGGGACTGAATTCTTATGACTTATCACATTTTTTTATGGCATGCTGGCTGTGAGTGGGCACCTGTGCAGTTGTTGGAGGCTCTCGCACTTTCTCCCCATAGCTCTTCACAGATGTTTGTCAATAATATTCTGCTCATAGTTTTCCAAATCTCTGATTATATCATGCCTGGTTGTAAGATCCTCTACGTGGACTGTTAGTGGTATTTTTTCCCCTAGAAAATGGTAAATAATATTTTAAATACTTGCAGGCATTCTCATCTTTTCAAAATGGTCACCCTTGCATAGAGATAGAGCACTATGGAAATTTACGTCTAAGATCCAGACACTTTTCCTCTTCAGCCGTGTAGTCGTGGACAAATCTGTTAGTCCCTGAAATCTGTGGAAAGATCGGTGAGAGTGTGTCGGGAGGAGGCATGTGGAGAATGTGAGTCACCGGCTCATTAAATTGTGCCTGGGGACCAGAGCAGGCAAAGCCGCAGGTGCACAGTTTCCATGTGGTGCTTTATACCCAGTGTGATTAGATCGTGCTCAGATCATGGTGGGTCAGCTTCATCTGTGATCAGGCATTCCTTCTCATCAGTACCCCCGACTGTCAAAAACCTTTTCTCAAAAAGAGAATAATTTCTGCTTAAGAGCTGTTACTCCAAAATGCAGTGAATTTCGTGTATTTCTGCTCTGGGGACCTGCCACTGGCTCTGTGCAGAAAGTCTGTCCACCACTGATTCCCGAAGCATTGGATCCCCTAAACAAAACCACAGGTCCACCTGTGCTGCAGACTTCCGTTGTTCAAAATTTCTGTTGCCTTGGGTCCCACTCATGTCTGACACCTGTATGTGAATTAGGTCACAACCCCAAAGGTGTTCTCTGTGGCATCTAACATTCAGAGGACACACAGAACAGCACTGCTTCTCCCAGCATACCCCTAGTCCTTTGGAGGCAGTTTGTCCCCAAAGCCCATGCGATTCTTTGACTTCTTTAAGGTGGAAAGACCTTCTTATACCATGTGTCTTTCCAAGACATCGAAGAGAGCTGCTACTTTCTGCTGGGCTTCTCAGTCTGACGTCATCCGTGCAGCACAGCCAGAGTTGTAAGTTGTGTCCTTTGGGCCAGAGAGATGACACAGGTTTTCTGGGAACAATATTGTGACACAGTCAAGGAGAGATTTAGTCTCAATGCTGGATAGTGAAAATATCTCAGTAGTGAAGATATTCTGTCCAGTGAAAGCAAATGACTTCAAATATTCTCCATCTACTTGAGATAAAGGAAAATAATTTGCATGAATGTATGGAAAGAACCAAGGGATAAATGCATTTGCTACAGCATAGAGTCTACATCTGTATTTAAAAACTCTATTTTATTGAGCCTGCTATATCATGTTATAATATCTAATCCTTGTTCATATTAGTTGGATTGGAATCTTACATGGGAAAAAAATCACCATATGTTTTTTCCATAGTTGATGGTAGCACCGTTCTCTTCAACTCTTCGGAGATTCTATGGCTATTGATGATGAAGAAGTTAGATTTATTTGGCTCTGACCTGGGACAGTCATCTGTCTTAGCATGCTGTAGGTACTAATGCAGTAGTGTTGCTTTTGACACAATGGAGTGACTTAAGGGGAGTGCCAGGGCATGTCCCTGAATCCTGTCCACAGTGGCTTTATTTCCCACATGTGTTAGTGTCAGGGTGGGAACTCTGCCAGTTTCTGAAGAAAACTTGTCCATTTGTGAAGAAATCCTGAATGGGGAAGATTCCCCTTATATCTGTTTTGTGGCAGACTTTGGTTAAGTATTCAATGCTTGGTTCTCATCCATTTAGAGTCTCAGAAATTCTACCAATTATATAACCAATTCCTGGCATTAAAATGTTTTTATTATAAATATGAAGTACAAATATCCCAAATGATATCGGTTTTCCTGGTTAGATTATGGCTGACACGGGACCAAACCATCAATCAAGCCTCAATGATTGTGTTAACGAGACAATTTTTATTGTGTTGCTGGCCATCAAGCCTCTTGTGTTAACCATACCAGTATGTTCATCTCTGACATATACCCATCCACAGCTACTGATTTCTCAAAGGCCAGTTTTCTCATTAGTACCCTCAGAAAACAGCCATTTATGCACTTGGGAAAGATACTGGACCATTTCCATACAATTTGCTTCTTATGATTTTAATAAAAAATATATTTTCAAGTCACATTGCCAGAATGAACAAATAACATGTGAATGAAGACATCAGATATAATAAATTAATTTTTAAGTGCCTGTCTTTCCAATATTTAGGTTCCTTCTATATATTACACTAGGGAAATTTGAGCACCTCAGTTTCATTTATAGAAAGCCACTGATTTGTTCAAATTTCAGTTAACCAGCCATGCTAATAGTGAGAGTCACTCACAAGCCTAAGTTGCATGATGGACATGGAATCTCTTATGCCTGGATCCTATCAACGCTTTCTTCTGTTTTTGGTCTATCATTCATCATACCCATTCTCCCACAGTCTTCAGGTGTTTAGACAGTGTAAATTATCAAGATCTTGTGCTTGTTTTGGGGCAACAATGTGGTATATTTGGTATTCCAAGATTTGTGCAGAAGTTTCAGTAGCTATGGATCCCATGATAGTGAGAAATTGTAGGAGTGATCTGGGACAAACCTAGCTTTCCCTGGTATGCTGATTCCTAAGGCAGCATCACTACAGAACCTTCAGCACAGCAGGTGCACCCAGCAGTAGGGCTAGTAGTTTCAGCTGGTAAGACAACCTCAATGAAGCACCCAGGGTGTTTAAATAGTCCTCTTTAACCCTCCCCCAAAATTCCTTATGCTAATTATTTGCCCAGTTGTGACAAAAACTCCACACAATTAGGTGAAGCTATATGTTTGACTAACTTGGTATCCAGCAGTCAACATGGTCAGTATTCTCATTTGATTCTTGGCAAGCTCAGTCTTTATCTGAAAGAGGTAAAAGATTTTAACAGTCATGGAAGAGCTCTACTTTTCAATCCACATTTTGAACTTAAAATTGTGGAATCTGAACCAGTTCTATTCTGTTCTTTCCTTTTTTTGTTTCCCTCTTCTCTCCCCTCCCCTCCCCTCCCCACCTCTCCCCTCCCCTCCCCTCCCCTCCTCTCCCCTCCTCTCCCCTCCTCTCTCTCCTCTCCCTTCCTCTCCCCTCCTCTCCCCCCCACCCTTTCTCTCTCTCTCTTTCTTAAGTGCTACAAAGAATTGAGTTTCAGGGAGCACACCCTTGGAGAAATAGGAGAAACATAGAATCAGTAGCTTGACCAAGATGGGGCCAATAGAAGTACAGATATGTATCCAGAGATGGGCTTTGGCCAGCTCACTGTGAGAGGCCATGCACGCATTGAAGGCAAGACCAGGGACTGACTGGCAAGAGGAAGTCATGAATAGTTTAAAATAGAAAGAAATGAGTCCAAAGTACACGGACAGTTTGGGGATCCCAGAGAAGCAAAAACAACAGGCAATGGTGGCGACCAGTTCACCACCACGGTGTTGTGTCAGAAAGGGGCAAGCACTGGGTCAGGGTCACAGCTGACCCAGAATGGGCGAGGAGTGGCCTAAACGCCCAGAATTCAATCAGAAGCTTGAAATGAATGAAGGCTGAACTTCTCTTCGACAGGTTACATGTTGGCAAGCCACGTGTTTCCAGAATATACGACTGGAAATAGAAAAATACAGAAATACGCACTTCCTTAGGTCAAGGGGCACGAGGCAACTCTAACTGGACTGTATAGCAAAGGGGTTTATCTTTCTTGCCTGTTGTACCTTGTTGGACTTGAGTTTGTGTCAGATAACTCATTCTAAGGATTTGTTTATTTATTTGAAAGTCAAAGTTAGAGAAAAAGAGGGACAGAGAGAGAGAGAGAGAGTTTGAGCGAGAGAGAGCGAGAGCAAGAGAGAGAGAGAGATCTTCCATTTGCTGGTTCACTCCCTGAATAGCTACAACCAGTGCTGGACCAGGCTGAAGCCAGGAGCCTGGAGCTTCTTCTGGGCCTCCCATGTGGGTGCAGGGGACCAAAAACATGGGCCATTTTCCACTGATTTCCCAGATGCACTAGCAGAGAGCTGTATTGGAAGTGGAGCAGCTGGGACTTGAACTGGCACCCATATGGGAGGCTGGTATTGCAGGCAACGGATTAATCTGTTGTACTACAACACTATTCCCAAATAGCTCATTCTAATTCTGAAATCTCATTTCTCCCCTCTTCTCTTCTATTCCCTCTCCTCCCCCCTCCCAAATACTTTAGGCTAGCAGAGACTCGAGGAGAGCATACGTGACTGGAAAAAAATGTTTTGGGCCGCTTTGGCTTTGGTATTGATACGTAAGACCTGCCCTGTACCTGTCACAGCTACATCTCACTTCTGATTGGATAAAACACCAGTGCATCAAGAGGGCCCTCCTCCTTCTACCTGAAAGTGATGACCAGCTGTAACGGGAAAGGCCAGAGTTGAGTTAGAACCAAGTACATTCTGTGTTCCCAACATAATTGTCCTTGCAAAAATTAAATCAGGTCAAATGCACAATGGGATGTCTATTCTAAAACCTAATTATAAGTCAGACAATAATTGCTAACAATAATAGTATTATAACAATAGCTAGTTAGAATAGTAACTAATAGTTGGCAATAATCTAAATGCTTCTTAAAGTAACTTGTTAACTACAGCAAGTCTGTAAGATTTAGTGTTATTCACCCCTTAAATTATGTTTGGAAAAATAAACACATAAAAAAGAGGTTGTTGGGGCTGGCACCATGGCTTACTAGGTTAACCCTCTGCCTGCGGTGCTGGCGTCCCAAATGGGTGCTGGATTCTAGTCGCGGTTGCTCGGTTGCTCCTCTTCCAGTCCAGCTCTCTGCTGTGGCCTGGGAGGGCAGTGGAGGATGGCCCAAGTGCTTGGGCCCCTGCACCCGCATGGGAGACCAGGAGAAGCACCTGGCTCCTGGCTTCAGATTGGCGCAGCACCGGCTGTAGCAGCCATTTGGGGGCTGAACCAATGGAAGGAAGACCTTTCTCTCTGTCTCTCTCTCTCTGTCTAACTCTGCCTGTCAAAAAAAAATTAAAATATAATTGTAGGGGCGGAGCCAAGATGGCGGAATAGTGAGGGCGCGCACCAATAGTCCGGGAAAATTTAGTTTAATAAAAGGGGAGTTACGGTAGCCGCAGAAAAAAGAACCAGGAAAAAATTGCACGGGAATCGTGTATCGGAGGACCTACTGGGAGAACAAGGTCACACACCGCGCGGAAGCCAAGTCGCGGGACCGAGCCGCAGAAGCCCCAGTGCTCCAAGGGGAGTGCATGCCACACAGACAACAGCGGGGAGACTTGGGACGCTCAGGGCTCCACACATCGGCGTTGGAAGGGGAGGTGAGCTCAATAACCCGAGACATTGGTGGGGAAACGGGGGTCAGAATCTAGAGGGGGGCCGGAAAGTGCAGCAAACTCACTACCGGAAAGAAGGAAAAAAAAAAAGCTTCGGGGTTTCTCTTCCCCCTAACCTTGCAAAGGTTACAAGGCTGCAAGGCTTGAAGAATTCCCAAGAGACAAAGAGCAGGCCTCCTCTCTGGATTTACATATCAATGGGGGAGAGCTAAGGAACTGAGTCACTACAATTCAGTAGCCTAGGCAACCCAGTGGGAGTCCAGAGGAGCCAAAGACTGGAAGCTAAATACCATCAATTCTGCACAGCCCTGCCCTGCGGTGTTACTTACCCCCTGAATAAATAAAATAAATAAATAAATAAAAAGAGAGAGATTTACCACGCATAACCTGAGGGTGTCACCTTTGCACACCCTTAACCTGGAAGAACCAGGCAGAGCTCTCAGGCCGCACCCATCTCAAGCCTCCAAGGCTCCTCCAACAGCAGGCAGTCCACTTAACATGGACACAGTATAAAAAAAAAAAAAGAAAAGAAAAAAAAAAAAAAACCGCACAGTGACGCAAGAAGAATTAACTATGCCGAGTACCAAACACAGAAATAGAGGGAGCAAGATCAACGATGACACTATGATGCCTCCAAATAAGCAAAACACCCCAAGCCAAGAGTATGAAGATGATGAGATAGAAGAAATGCAAGATACGGATTTCAAAAAATTTATGATAAGAACATTTAGAAGTTTTCAAAAGCAAATCCTTGAACTACAGAAATCCTTAATGGACAAGATTGAAAATCTCTCTCGTGAAAACGAAATTTTAAGGAAGAGTCAAAATGAAACTCAGAAACTAGTAGAACAGGAAAGTGTTATAGTGAAGAGAAATCAAAATGAAATGAAGAGCTCAATAGATCAAATGACAAACACATTAGAAAGCCTTAAAAACAGAATGGGTGAAGCAGAAGAGAGAATATCGGACTTAGAAGATAGAGCACAGGAAAACATACAGTCAAACCAAAGAAAAGAAGAGGAAATTAGAAACCTAAAAAATATTGTTGGGAATCTACAGGATACTATTAAAAAAACCAACATTCGAGTTCTAGGAGTTCCTGAAGGCATGGAGAGAGAGAAAGGATTGGAAGGCCTTTTTAGTGAGATACTAGCAGAGAACTTTCCAGGTTTGGAGAAGGACAGAGATATCCTAGTACAGGAAGCTCATAGAACCCCCAATAAACATGACCAAAAGAGATCCTCACCACGACACGTGGTAATTAAACTTACCACAGTGAAACATAAAGAAAAGATCCTAAAATGTGCAAGAGAGAAACGTCAGATTACTCTCAGAGGATCTCCAATCAGACTCACAGCTGACTTCTCATCAGAAACCCTACAAGCTAGGAGGGAATGGCGAGACATAGCACAGGTGCTAAGAGAGAAAAATTGCCAGCCCAGAATATTATATCCTGCCAAGCTCTCATTTGTGAATGAAGGTGAAATAAAGACCTTTCATAGCAAACAGAAATTGAAAGACTTTGTGGCCACTCGTCCGGCCCTGCAAAAGATACTTAAAGATGTGCTACACTCAGAAACACAGAAACACGGCCATCAATATGAAAGAAGGGAAAGGAAGAACACCTACCAGTAAAAGAGCATGGGAAGCTCAAAGCATATACTAGAAAATATTTCCGGGAAAATGGCAGGGCAAAGTCACTACGTATCAATAGTCACATTGAACATTAATGGTCTGAATTCTTCAGTTAAAAGACACCGTTTAGCTGACTGGCTCACAGAACACAACCCAACTATTTGTTGCCTACAAGAAACACATCTCTCTAACAAAGAGGCATGCAGACTGAAAGTGAAAAGTTGGAAAAAGATATTCCATGCCAACAGAAACCAAAAAAAAGCAGGTGTAGCCATATTAATATCAGACAAAATAAACTTTAATACAAAAACTGTTAAGAGAGACAAAGAGGGACACTATATAATGATTAAGGGTTCAATTCAACAGGAAGATGTAACTATTATAAATGTATATGCACCTAATTACAGGGCACCGGTCTATTTAAAAGATATGTTAAGGGACTTAAAGGGAGATTTAGATTCCAATACAATAGTACTGGGGGACTTCAATACTCCACTCTCAGAAATAGACAGATCATCCGGACAGAAGATCAACAAGGAAACAGCAGATTTAATTGACACTATTGCCCAAATGGATCTAACAGATATCTACAGAACTTTCAACCCTACATCTACAGACTTCACATTCTTCTCAGCAGCGCATGGAACCTTCTCTAGGATTGACCACATACTAGGCCATAAAGCAAGTCTCAGCAAATTTAAAAGAATTAGAATCATACCATGCAGCTTCTCAGACCACAGCGGGATGAAGCTGGAAATTAGCAACTCAGGAAACCCCAGAAAGTATGCAAACACATGGAGACTGAACAACATGCTCCCGAATGAACACTGGGTCATTCAAGAAATCAAAAGAGAAATCAAAAACTTTCTGGAAGTAAATGAAGACAACAACACAACATATCAAAACTTATGGGATACAGCAAAAGCAGTATTGAGAGGCAAATTTATAGCAATAGGTGCCTATACCAAGAAATTGGAAAGGTACCAAATAAATGAGCTTTCAGCGCACCTCAAGGACCTAGAAAAACTGCAGCAAACCAAACCCAAATCTAGTAGGAGAAGAGAAATAATTAAAACCAGAGAAGAAATTAACAGGATTGAATCCAAAAAAACATTACAAAAAATCAGCCAAGCGAGAAGCTGGTTTTTTGAAAAAATAAACAAAATTGACACCCCATTGGCCCAACTAACTAAAAAAAGAAGAGAAAAGACCCAAATCAATAAAATCAGAGATGAAAAAGGAAACGTAACAACAGACACCACAGAAATAAAAAGAATCATCAGAAATTACTACAAGGACCTGTATGCCAGCAAACAGGAAAACCTATCAGAAATGGATAGATTCCTGGACACATGCAATCTACCAAAATTGAACCATGAAGACATCGAAAACCTAAATAGACCCATAACTGAAACAGAAATTGAAACAGTAATAAAGGCCCTCCCAACAAAGAAAAGCCCAGGACCAGATGGATTCACTGCTGAATTCTACCAGACATTTAAAGAAGAACTAATCCCATTTCTTCTCAAACTATTCAGAACAATCGAAAAAGAGGGAATCCTCCCAAATTCTTTCTATGAAGCCAGCATCACCTTAATCCCTAAGCCAGAGAAAGATGCAGCACTGAAAGAAAATTACAGACCAATATCCCTGATGAACATAGACGCAAAAATCCTCAATAAAATTCTGGCCAATAGAATACAACAACACATCAGGAAAATCATCCACCCAGACCAAGTGGGATTCATCCCTGGTATGCAGGGATGGTTCAACATTCGCAAATCAATCAATGTGATTCACCACATTAACAGACTGCAGAAGAAAAACCATATGGTTATCTCAATTGATGCAGAGAAAGCATTTGATAAAATTCAACACCCTTTCATGATGAAAACTCTAAGCAAATTGGGTATAGAAGGAACATTCCTCAATATAATCAAAGCAATTTATAAAAAACCCACAGCCAGCATCCTATTGAATGGGGAAAAGTTGGAAGCATTTCCACTGAAATCTGGCACCAGGCAGGGATGCCCACTCTCACCACTGCTATTTAACATAGTTCTGGAAGTTTTAGCCAGAGCCATCAGACAAGAAAAAGAAATCAAAGGAATACAAATCAAGAAGGAAGAAGTCAAACTATCCCTCTTTGCAGACGATATGATTCTGTACTTAGAGGATCCAAAGAACTCTACTAAGAGACTATTGGAACTCATAGAGGAGTTTGGCAAAGTGGCAGGATATAAAATCAATGCACAAAAATCAACAGCCTTTGTATACACAAGCAATGCCATGACTGAGAAAGAGCTGCTAAGATCAATCCCATTCACAATAGCTACAAAAACAATCAAATACCTTGGAATAAACTTAACCAAGGACGTTAAAGATCTCTACGATGAAAATTACAAAACCTTAAAGAAAGAAATAGAAGAGGATACCAAAAAATGGAAAAATCTTCCATGCTCATGGATTGGAAGAATCAACATCATCAAAATGTCCATTCTCCCAAAAGCAATTTATAGATTCAATGCAATCCCAATCAAGATACCAAAGACATTCTTCGCAGATCTAGAAAAAATGATGCTGAAATTCATATGGAGGCACAAGAGACCTCGAATAGCTAAAGCAATCTTGTACAACAAAAACAAAGCCGGAGGCATCACAATACCAGACTTCAGGACATACTACAGGGCAGTTGTAATCAAAACAGCATGGTACTGGTACAGAAACAGATGGATAGACCAATGTAACAGAATTGAAACACCAGAAATCAACCCAAACATCTACAGCCAACTTATATTTGATCAAGGATCTAAAACTAATTCCTGGAGCAAGGACAGTCTATTCAATAAATGGTGCTGGGAAAACTGGATTTCCACGTGCAGAAGCATGAAGCAAGACCCCTACCTTACACCTTACACAAAAATCCACTCAACGTGGATTAAAGACCTAAATCTACGTCCTGACACCATTAAGTTATTAGAGAACATTGGAGAAACCCTTCAAGATATTGGCACAGGCAAAGAATTTCTGGAAAAGACCCGGGAGGCACAGACAGTCAAAGCCAAAATCAACTATTGGGATTGCATCAAATTGAGAAGTTTCTGTACTGCCAAAGAAACAGTCAGGAGAGTGAAGAGACAACCGACAGAATGGGAAAAAATATTTGCAAACTATGCAACAGATAAAGGGTTAATAACCAGAATCTACAAAGAGATCAAGAAACTCCACAAAAACAAAACCAACAACCCACTTAAGAGATGGGCCAAGGACTTCAATAGACATTTTTCAAAAGAGGAAATCCAAATGGCCAACAGGCACATGAAAAAATGTTCAAGGTCACTAGCAATCAGGGAAATGCAAATCAAAACCATAATGAGGTTTCACCTCACCCCGGTTAGAATGGCTCACATGCAGAAATCTACCAACAACAGATGCTGGCGAGGATGTGGGGAAAAAGGGACACTAACCCACTGTTGGTGGGAATGCAAACTGGTCAAGCCACTATGGAAATCAGTCTGGAGATTCCTCAGAAACCTGAAGATAACCCTACCATTCGACCCAGCCATCCCACTCCTTGGAATTTACCCAAAGGAGTTTAAATTGATAAACAAAAAAGCGGTCTGCACCCTAATGTTTATTGCAGCACAATTCACAATAGCTAAGACCTGGAACCAACCTAAATGCCCATCAACGGTAGACTGGATAAAGAAATTATGGGATATGTATTCTTTAGAGTACTATACCGCAGTAAGAAACAATGAAATCCAGTCATTTGCAACAAAATGGAGGAATCTGGAACACATCATGCTGAGTGAAGTAAGCCAGTCCCAAAGGGACAAATACCATATGTTCTCCCTGATCGGTGACAACTGACTGAACACCAAAAAGGAAACCTCCTGAAGTGAAATGGACACTATGGGAAACGGTGACTTGATCAGCATAGCCCTGACTGCTAATGGACAACTTAATACATTATCCCTCATAGTATTTTTTTTTTGTCTGTTCTACTTAATATGACTGGTTTAATTCTGTAATTATCACACAGTTATTCTTAAGTGTTGAAAATTAACTGAAATGTGATCCCTGTTAAACATAAGAGTGGGAATAAGAGAGGGAAGAGATGTATAATTTGGGGCATGCTCGGGCTGACTTGCCCCAATTGGTAGAGTTGGAAACATACCAGGGGATTCCAACTCAATCCCATCAAGGTGGCATGTGCCAATGCCATCTCACTACTCCAAGTGATCAATTTCAGTTCACAATTGATCATAATGAAAGGACTAAGAGTCAAAGGGAGCACATAAACAAGTCTAGTATCTGCTAACACCAACCGATAGAATAAATAAAGGGAGAGTGATCCAACATGGGAAGTGAGATACTCAGCAGACTCATAGAATGGCGGATGTCCTAAATAGCACTCTGGCCTCAGAATCAGCCCTAAAGGCACTCGGATCTGGCTGAAAAGCCCATGAGAGTATTTCAGGCATGGAAAGCCAAGACCCTCTGGCAAAAAGATCTCTGTGAGTGAGATCCCAGTGGAAAGAACAGGTCTTCAAAGAGGGAGGTGCCTTTCTCTGAAGGGAGGAGAGAACCTCCACTTTGACTATGACCGTGTCTAAACAAGATAAAAGTCGGAGAACTCAAGGGGCTTCCATAGCCTTGGAAACTCATAACTGGTGCAGAGGGAGATTACTGATGCCATAAACAGGAGTGTCAATTGGTAAAGTCAACAACAGGAGTCACTGTGCACTTACTCCTCATGTAGGATCTCTGTCCTTAATGTGCTGTACACTGAGGCTTAATGCTATAACGAGTACTCAAACAGTATATTTCACTTTGTGTTTCTATGGGGGTGCAAACGACTGAAATCTTTACTTAATGTACACTAAACTGATCTTCTGTAAAAAAAAAAAAAAAAAAAAAAAGAAAGAAATTATCAATTCCCAACTTGACTCTCACTGGGATTAAACATGACAATAGGTCAGATCTGATTTCATCATCATTTAAAAAAAATCATCTATTATTTTTCACTTTATGTTTCTGTGTGGGAGCAAACTGTTGAAATACTTACTTAAGGTATACTAAGCTGATCTTCTGTATATTAAGATAATCGAAAATGAATCTTGATGTGAATGGAAGGGGAGAGGGAGTGGGAAAGGGGAGGGTTGTGGGTGGGAGGGACGGTATGGGGGGGAAGCCATTGTAACACATGAGTCGTACTTTGGAAATTTATATTCATTAAATAAAAGATAAAAAAAAATAATTGTAGATGTTTTTATCTGTCAGAGACCTGTTTGCCAAAATACAGCATTTGTTTATTACAATTTGCTCATCAATAAAATATGAAGAGAATTGCCTATGAAATTTATTCAAAATTTAACAAAAGTGTAAATTATAATGATAGTAAATCTTTCTGTTAAATGAGTGGAAAAGCAGCTTAAAACCCAACTGGCGAATTCCTCATTTCAATGGCTTCTGTGAGCTGGACACCCTCTCTGTTCCTTTGCTGCTGGCAGCTGGGACCCTGAGAAGTCTGTACGCTTCAGGGTCCCCGGCACGCAGCGTGTGGGCGATTCCCCGTCGGGGCTGGTGGTGAGGCGGAGGCTGGAGCAGTTGCCCCCGGGGAGGGGAGGTTTCTCCAGCCTGCTCTCCCCAGCTCTGCAGGCCCTTCTTCCAGACCTGTCCCGGTAGCTGTCACTCAGGGCAGTCCCAAGGGTCCCTGTTGCCGAGCCCGTGCAGAAGGAAGACTTGACCTGGGTGCTTAACTCCTCCAGTTAAACAAAACCAGGCTGTTGCTCTCTGTGCCCCCTCAGCACACCTCAGGTTTCCAATACCACCGGCGTGGCTTTGTCAGGTGAGCAAAATGCTTATAAACAGGTTATTCTTTTCTTTAGACACGAGCAGTGGCACAGATTTGTACTGCTCGCCCAGCAGCGCTGAAGATGTACTGAAACCCACACAAACGCAGACGGTCATTAGCCGACGACAGGTCTAGTGCAAGGAAAAAATGTGTCAAGATAATTGAAAGGGGAGACCCACCAAATACAGAACGTGGCAAGCATTTGAGTTTAAAGTCGATGGTAATTAAATGTCAGGGGTGATGTCAGGGCAGGGCAAGGACTTCGCAGTGAGAGATCTGACAACAGCAGCAAAGTGTCCGTCACTTAGAGGAGCAGCCCGCAACCCTGCAACAGCGCTGGGCCACCTGTTCTCCCGCCAATGGAGAAACGATAGCGCCTCTCTTGCTGTAGCGCTGTGAGGTTTAATGAGTGATTGCGTGAGAAGGCTCAGGGCCGTGCCAGAACATGGTCAGAGCTAAATGAAGCTTCGCTGCTTGGATTTCGTAACAGAACTGCGGCATCTCGCTTACTGCGGCTCAGTGGCAGATTTCCTTTGGAAAGCCCCTGGAACACCCTCACTCTGCAGTACGTCACCCCGTCCATGTGCAAGCTGATGCCTCTAGTTTTCTTCATAGTATACTATCAAGATTGCAAAACACTTTTTGAAAGCCAGAGAGCGAGAGATTGTGAGTGAGAATGAGAGAAAATGTATTACATCTGCTGCTTCACTCCCCCAAACACCTGCGACAGGCAGGCAGACGGAGCTGGGCCAGACCAAAGCAAGGAGCCAGCAACTCAATCCAGGTCTCCCACATGGGCGGCAGAGACCTAATTAGTTGGGTCATCCCAGCTGACTCTCAGGCTCATTAGCAGGAAGCTGGAATCAGAAATGGAGCTGCGACTCGAACTGGGAATGCCGGCATCCCAAGTGGTGTCTTAACCACTGCACCAAATGCCGCCCCTCCAAACTTTTTTTTTTTTTTAAAGAAAATACGTATTTATTTGAGAGGCAGAGTTACAGACACAGAGAGTGAAGGACAGGAAGTTCTTCCAGCTGCTAGTTCACTCCCAAAATGGCCGCAACAGCCGGAGCTCAGCCAGTTGGAAGCCAGGAGCCAGGAACTTCTTCCGGTCTCCCCCATGGGTGCTGGGGCCCAAGCACTTGGACCATCTTCTGCTGCTCTCCCAGGCCATAGCGGAGAGCTGGATAGGAAGAGGAGCAGCTGGAACACAAACCGGTGCCCGTATGGGATGCCAACGCTGCAGGTGGAGGCTTAGCCTACTATGCTACAGCACCGGCACCCAAAAATGTTTTTTGATTTGGTCACTGTGTGTATGCCTTTCTGGGAGCGACAGAGTGTAGATCGCCTCACAAAACCACCAATCCAACCTTTCCTCCGAATCCGGAAGTGGCTGCTTCATACTTGGAAGTAGCATATAGGCAAGTATACCTTTTCCATCCAGTACTTTGTGAGGGGGGTGCAGTGGCTTCTCTCTGCATCCAGTCTTCTCTGTACGTCCCCCTTTCAGGCTACAGTCATTGATGTGTCTCCTTTCAGATTCCCAGTGATGCTTACCAGGTTCCAAGAACTGAAAGGGGTAGCTAGTGGGGATAATATCGCAATGCTCATTTATGTATTCAATTACTAACACTGCTTTCCTTAATCCTTTCCACAGTTTTGAAAGGTGCTATTCTCATTTGTCTAAGAGAGGAGCTGAGGCTCACGTAACTCAGTCAGGTTTACATAACTAGTAAAAGCCTAGTTCACAGGAGAATCAATGCACCAGAATTGGAAGACCGCCTTCCTTAGCTCTCCACATTGCATAGGGCCGGCATGAAGAACGGTGCTGGGCGGGAGCTTGGCCTGGTGGCTAAGATGCCTGCATCCCGTGTAGGAGCGCCTGGGTCTGTATCTCAGCTTTGCTTGGCTCCTACTTCCTGATAACCCACCTGAGAAGCAGCAGGTGACTGTTTAAGTACTGGAGTTCCCCCCACCCATATGGGAGATTTAGATTGAGTACCTGCTCCTGGCATGGCCTGGCCCAGCCCTGGCTGTGGATGGAGGGCAGCTTGGGAGGGAACCAGCAGATGGGAACTCTGTCCGTGTCTCTTTCTTATCTCTGCCTATCAAATAAATAACTAAAAATTTTAAAAGATATAATGCCTTAATGAGCAAGGCACAAGATCTCACACCCACGGGCCCCACCGACCACTGTTCTGACACCTCCACTCTATGCGTTACCTTAGGTGACCAGAAAGAGAACGCGATGTTCAGGATCGTGGTGGGAGCTGTCGTCAGGAACCAGAATCAGACCTGGGCTGCGCCCTGAGGTGGTGAATGTCAGTCATTCTCCTTCCTTGCCCAGCTTTGCTTGTCCTAATGTTTCTAAGATGTTTGACATTTTTGTTTCATTTCTACAAAAAACTTTCCCTTGTGTAATCCTTCAGCTCCCTCTGTTCTCAGGATCTTCTGTCCACAGAGTTGTTCCCACCTCGCCCTGTCCTGCGGCTGTGGGGTGGGAACTTCCCTTCACTCTGAGGGGTTAGGTCTACTTTCCCTAAGTTGCAAGCCTTATTCCTTGGTTCAACACCATATTTTCCCGAGTTTTCTAAGAAGTAAACTCTTAGCGAAGTTGAAAGGGAAAGGAACTTCTGGGATTTTTGGAGGCTAAAATGCCTTTATTTTTGCCTCCTGCTCACTCTATTATTTGTTGTTGTGTGACTTTTTTGCTTTCCTCTAATGAATGACTTTTTAATTTGTCTATATAAAGAACAAATTTCATGCATTTCATATGTACAGTTTTAAGAGCGTAATAATACTTCCCACCCTATCTTCCTCCCTAGCTCCCAACTTCCCACCTCCTTCCTTCCTTATTTTTATTTTAATATTCACAAGGATATACCATCAATTTACTTTTTTTTTACCTTTTTTAGAAAACTTTTATTTAATAAATATAATTGTCGAAACTACAACTTTTGGATTATAACAGTTCCCCCTGCCCATAACCACCCTCCCACCTGCAAACCATCCCATCTCCTACTATCACTCCCATCCTATTCTTCATTAAGATTCATTTTTAATTATCTTTATATACAGAAGATCAACTTAGTATATACTAAATAAAGGTTTCAGCAGTTTGTACCCACACAGACACACAAAATAAAAACTACTGTTTGAAGACTATTTTTACTGTTAATTCTCATAGTACAACACATTAAGGACAGAGATCCTACAAGGGGAGTAAGTGCACAGTGACTCCTGTTCTTGATTTAACAATTGACACTCTTATTTATGATGTCAGTGATCACCCAAGGCCCTTGTCGTGAGCTGCCAAGGCTATGGAAGCCTTTTGAGTCTACAGACTCCAACATTATTTAGACAAGGCTGTAGTCAAAGTGGAAGTTCTCTCCTCCCTTCAGAGAAAGGTACCTCTTTCTTTGATGGCCTGTTCTTTCCATTGGGATCTCACTCACAGAGATCTTCCATTTAGGTCATTTTTGCCACAGTGTCTTGGCTTTCCATACCTGAGAAATTCTCATGAGCTTTTAGCCATATTCAAATGCTTTAAGGGCTGATTCTGAGGCCAGAGTGCTGTTTAGGGCATTTGCCATTCTGAGTCTACTGTGTATCCTGCTCCCCATGTTGGTTCATTCTCCCCTTTTAATTCTATCAGTTAGTATTAGCGGACACTGGTCTTATATATGTGATCCCTTTGACACTTTTTTTTTTTATCCATTTTATTTATTTATTTTTTTTATCTTTTATTTAATGAATATAAATTTCCAAAGTACGACTCATGGGTTAAAATGGGTTCCCCCCCCATACCGTCCCTCCCACCCACAACCCTCCCCTTTCCCACTCCCTCTCCCCTTCCATTCACATCAAGATTCATTTTCGATTATCTTAATATACAGAAGATCAGCTTAGTATACCTTAAGTAAGGATTTCAACAGTTTGCTCCCACACAGAAACATAAAGTGAAAAATAATAGATGATTTTTTTTAAATGATGATGAAATCAGATCAGACCTATTGTCATGTTTAATCCCAGTGAGAGTCAAGTTGGGAATTGATAATTTCTTTTTTTTTTTTTTTTTTTACAGAAGATCAGTTTAGTGTACATTAAGTAAAGATTTCAATCGTTTGCACCCCCATAGAAACACAAAGTGAAATATACTGTTTGAGTACTCGTTATAGCATTAAGCCTCAGTGTACAGCACATTAAGGACAGAGATCCTACATGAGGAGTAAGTGCACAGTGACTCCTGTTGTTGACTTTACAAATTGACACTCCTGTTTATGGCATCAGTAATCTCCCTATGCACCAGTCATGAGTTTCCAAGGCTATGGAAGCCCCTTGAGTTCTCCGACTCTTATCTTGTTTAGACACGGTCATAGTCAAAGTGGAGGTTCTCTCCTCCCTTCAGAGAAAGGCACCTCCCTCTTTGAAGACCTGTTCTTTCCACTGGGATCTCACTCACAGAGATCTTTTTGCCAGAGTGTCTTGGCTTTCCATGCCTGAAATACTCTCATGGGCTTTTCAGCCAGATCCGAGTGCCTTTAGGGCTGATTCTGAGGCCAGAGTGCTATTTAGGACATCCGCCATTCTATGAGTCTGCTGAGTATCTCACTTCCCATGTTGGATCACTCTCCCCTTTATTTATTCTATCGGTTAGTGTTAGCAGATACTAGACTTGTTTATGTGCTCCCTTTGACTCTTAGTCCTTTCATTATGATCAATTGTGAACTGAAATTGATCACTTGGAGTAGTGAGATGGCATTGGCACATGCCACCTTGATGGGATTGAATTGGAATCCCCTGGTATGTTTCCAACTCTACCAATTGGGGCAAGTCAGCCCGAGCATGCCCCAAATTATACATCTCTTCCCTCTCTTATTCCCACTTTTATGTTTAACAGGGATCACATTTCAGTTAATTTTCAACACTTAAGAATAACTGTGTGATAATTACAGAATTAAACCAGTCATATTAAGTAGAACAGACAAAAAAAAATACTATGAGGGATAATGTATTAAGTTGTCCATTAGCAGTCAGGGCTATGCTGATCAAGTCACCATTTCTCATAGTGTCCATTTCACTTCAGGAGGTTTCCTTTTTGGTGTTGAGTCAGTTGTCACCGATCAGGGAGAACATATGGTATTTGTCCCTTTGGGACTGGCTTACTTCACTCAGCATGATGTGTTCCAGATTCCTCCATTTTGTTGCAAATGACTGGATTTCGTTGTTTCTTACTGCGGTATAGTACTCTAAAGAATACATATCCCATAATGTCTTTATCCAGTCTACCGTTGATGGGCATTTAGGTTGGTTCCAGGTCTTGGCTATTGTGAATTGTGCTGCAATAAACATTAGGGTGCAGACCGCTTTTTTGTTTATCAATTTAAACTCCTTTGGGTAAATTCCAAGGAGTGGGATGGCTGGGTCGAACGGTAGGGTTATATTCAGGTTTCTGAGGAATCTCCAAACTGATTTCCATAGTGGCTTGACCAGTTTGCATTCCCACCAACAGTGGGTTAGTGTCCCTTTTTCCCCACATCCTCGCCAGCATCTGTTGTTGGTAGATTTCTGTATGTGAGCCATTCTAACCGGGGTGAGGTGAAACCTCATTGTGCTTTTGATTTGCATTTCCCTGATTGCTAGTGACCTTGAACATTTTTTCATGTGCCTGTTGGCCATTTGGATTTCCTCTTTTGAAAAATGTCTATTGAAGTCCTTGGCCCATCTCTTAAGTGGGTTGTTGGTTTTGTTTTTGTGGAGTTTCTTGATCTCTTTGTAGATTCTGGTTATTAACCCTTTATCTGTTGCATAGTTTGCAAATATTTTTTCCCATTCTGTTGGTTGTCTCTTCACTCTCCTGACTGTTTCTTTTGCAGTACAGAAACTTCTCAATTTGATGCAATCCCAATAGTTGATTTTGGCTTTGACTGTCTGTGCCTCCCGGGTCTTTTCCAGAAATTCTTTGCCTGTGCCAATATCTTGAAGGGTTTCTCCAATGTTCTCTAATAACTTAATGGTGTCAGGACGTAGATTTAGGTCTTTAATCCACGTTGAGTGGATTTTTGTGTAAGGTGTAAGGTAGGGGTCTTGCTTCATGCTTCTGCACGTGGAAATCCAGTTTTCCCAGCACCATTTATTGAATAGACTGTCCTTACTCCAGGAATTGGTTTTGGATCCTTGATCAAATATATGTTGGCTGTAAATGTTTGGATTGATTTCTGGTGTTTCTGTTCTGTTCCATTGGTCTATCCATCTGTTTCTGTACCAGTACCATGCTGTTTTGATTACAACTGCCCTGTAGTATGTCCTGAAATCTGGTATTGTGATGCCTCCGGCTTTGTTTTTGTTGTACAAGATTGCTTTAGCTATTCGAGGACTCCTGTGTCTCCATATGAATTTCAGCATCATTTTTTCCAGATCTGAGAAGAATGTCTTTTGTATGTTGGTTGTTATCACATTGAATCTATAAATTGCTTTTGGGAGAATGGACATTTTGATGATGTTGATTCTTCCAATCCATGAACATGGAAGATTTTTTTTTTGGTATCCTCTTCTATTTCTTTCTTTACAGTTTTGCAATTCTCATCATAGAGATCTTTGACATCCTTGGTTAGGTTTATTCCAAGGTATTTGATTGTTTTGTAGCTATTGTGAATGGGATTGATTTTAGAAGTTCTTTCTCAGCTGTGTCATTGTCTGTGTATACAAAGGCTGTTGATTTTTGCGCATTGATTTTATATCCTGCTGCTTTGCCAAACTCTTCTTGAGTTCCAATAGTCTCTTAGTGGAGTTTTTTTGGATCCCCTAAATAAAGAATCATATCATCTGCAAAGAAGGATAGTTTGATTCTTCCTTCCTAATTTGTATTCCTTTCTTTTCCTTTCCTAATGGCTCTGGATAAAACCTCCAGTACTACATTGAAAAGCAGCGACAAGAGTGGGCATCCCTGTCTGTTTTTACCTTTACTGCCTGTGCATCTGGGGTCTTTTCTAAGAAGTCTTTGCCTAGGCCAATGCGTTGCACTGTTTCTCCTGTGTTTTCCTCTAGGAATTTGATGGTTTCAGGTCTCAGGTTTAGATTCCTGACCCATTGTGAGTTGATTTTTTAAAAAGATTTAATTTATTTATTTTTGTGTTTTACGCAGCGATTTTACCTGTTATGCAGCAATGCCATCTCCAGCAATTTTTCTTCAAATAGCTTTTAAGATTTTTACACTCTCTGTTATTGTAAATCTTCTGTCATTTCAGTTTTTTGCTTAATTTGTAAAGACATGCTTTGTGGACGGCGCCGCCGCTCACTAGGCTAATCCTCCACCTTGCGGCGCTGGCACACCAGGTTGTAGTCCCGGTCGGGGCGCCGGATTCTGTCCCGGTTGCCCCCTTCCAGGCCAGCTCTCTGCTGTGGCCAGGGAGTGCAGTGGAGGATGGCCCAAGTGCTTGGGCCCTGCACCCCATGGGAGACCAGGAGAAGCACCTGGCTCCTGGCTTCAGATCAGCGCAGTGCGCCGGCCACAGTGCAACGGCGCGGCGGCCCTTAGAGGGTGAACCAACGGCAAAGGAAGACCTTTCTCTCTCTCTCTCTCTCACTGTCCACTTTGCCTGTAAAAAAAAAAAAAAAAAAAGACATGCTTTGTGAAGCTTAACCTGCTGATCTTTTCCTCTGTAGTGATTAAGAGTATTTGTGTTGGGGTGGACTGTGTGGTCCAGTGGGTTAGGCGCCTGCTGGGGATGCCCACATGACGTATGGAGTCTGGCTTGAGTCCTGGCTCCTCTGCTGCTGACCAGTTTCCTGCTAATGCACACCCTAGGAGGCAGCAGATGAGGGCTCATGTATTTGGGTCCCTGCCACCCACATGGGAGGCCTGGGTGGAGCTGGGCTCCTGGCTTTGCCTGTCACAATCCTGGTTGTTGTGGGCACTTGTGACTGAACCAGAGGAGGGAAGATTTCTGTCTTAGTTGCTCTGCCTTTCAAATAAATAGGTGATAGATAAATTTGTGCTTATTTATGTCATAAATAAAAAAAAATCGGCCTGACATTTTCTTATTTTATAATTTCTTATTTTTATTCCTCATCTTTATTTTTTCTTATAATACTGTATGTTTTATTGAGTTTTTATGTTGTATAGATTTTTAAAGGTATATATGCCTATCCTAGTTGAATTGGTGATGGTATTCTCAAAATTTTAAATTCTGTTTTTCTAATTCCTAGATTCCAACATTTTCACCTACTTGTCCTTTACCATCACAGTAAGTGGAGGTTTTCTCCAAGGGAACATATTTACTTCTGATTTCTCACCTTTCATCACCTTTTCTTCATGTCCTCAGTATGGACTTCTGTCTATGATTTTTTGGTTTCCTTACTTCCTTTTCTTATCTCAAAAAGCTCTATTTTTGTCCAGGCCAACACCTTAGTCTTCCGAGTTTGCATTTACAACTTCAAATTTTCCCATCATTTGACATCTGTTGCTTGTTTTCATGGATGGTCATCCTTTTATGTGGTCTTTAAAATTATTTGGGCCACGGAACAGCTTTTTTTTTTTTTTTTTTTTTTTTTTTTGACAGGCAGAGTGGACAGTGAGAGAGAGAGACAGAGAGAAAGGTCTTCCTTTGCCATTGGTTCACCCTCAAATGGCCGCCGCGGCCGGTGCACCGTGCTGATCCAATGGCAGGAGCCAGGTGCTTCTCCTGGTCTCCCATGGGGTGCAGGGCCCAAGCACTTGGGCCATCCTCCACTGCACTCCCGGGCCACAGCAGAGAGCTGGCCTGGAAGAGGGGCAACCGGGACAGAATCTGGCGCCCCGACCGGGACTAGAACCCGGTGTGCCGGCGCCGCAGGCGGAGGATTAGCCTAGTGAGCCACGGCGCCGGCTCGGAACAGCTTTTACAGCGTGTGTGCTCTTACCTTGGTATATAAACACCTCTGGGGGGTAGGGGTTCTCACCTTCTTCTGACGGAGAATACAGAGCCTTGGCCACACCCTGCTCCTGACATTGCTGGGATGGCATTTTCCACCATAGGATCGATGTCTCTCCCTTCATCGTGGATCTTGAACCAACCCCATCTACTGATGAAAAGCTAGAAGGGGTCTGAATTGCTAGTTTCCCACGCAGGAGGGGCTTATTCTGTCCCCTTTGAAGGGTCAGGGCCAAGGTGTTCTACCTGCCCATATCTCCACTCCCTGACACTTGTTGAGATAAATATATATGTAGAAGTAAAGTTACCAGTGGGAAACTCCACTATGGGGTTCTGTTTTCTACAGCCTTTGATGTTAGGTTTTGATGGCAGAGCTGTCACCTTCAGGGGTGCAAAGACCTGTTCTATATCCCTAGTTGTGATGTCAGTGAGCTTGGGATGGCAGTGGAGGTGGAGGTGCCAGGGGGCGTTCATTGAGTGCATGTTGTGAACCCGGTTCTTCCATCATCTGTTTCACTGCCCATACTTATTCTATTATGACATTCTTGTGCTGTTGCAAGTGAGACAAATGAGGGGAAGAGAGCAAGTGCCTAAAGACCCCCTGCTACTGGGGGTACAAGAAGAAAACAAATCCAGGTGCCCAAGACTTCCAGAGCAATGTCCCTGCGTGTCCAGCATGTGGGCTGCCCAGGTTCCGAGTGCTGGACTGGGCACCTCACAGGAGACTGTGGGTGAGCAGCATGGTACCTGCTTCCACCCTGGGGACAGTAGCTGGCAGATCCACAGTTCATGTCACGGTACATGCCGGCTCTGATCTGTCAGCCCTGAAGACAGGGAGAAACACTGAGGCTGTCCCAATACTTTGAGATTTTTGCTTGCTTGTTTGTTTTTGAAAGTTATTTGAATTCTTATCTCTTAGGCATCAGCTATATCTTAAGAGTGTTGCACTCACATAAAGTAGAGACTTGTAAAATAATGACATTTGAGCCTGGAAACTAACTCAAGGCTGATGTGACTTTCACGAAAAAGAAATAAAAAATGTTATGATTTGAGTTGCTGGCAAGGTAACTCTCCCTAGCTTGAGACTTGAATTTGTTTGGAGCAGGCCATGATGACAGTTTGGTTTAGACACTGATGTTCCAGGAGCTGGTATGGACAGGAGGCACAGGACAAAAAGAAAGGTTCTCTAAATAACAGAAGATGGGGGGTTGGCGCTGTGATGCAGCAGGTTAAGCCACTGTCTACAGTGCCAGCATCCTGTATGGGCACCTGCTAATGCACTTGGGAAATCAATGAAAGATGGCCCAAGTGCTTGGGCCCCTGCACCCATTCCCTGGCTCCTGACTTCAGCCTTGGCTGTTGCAGCCATTTGGGGAGTGAATCAGTAGATGGAAGATCTTTTTCTCCATCTCTCCCCCACTTCTCTCCCCTGCTTTCTCCCTCCCCATCCCCACTCTCCCACTCTCTCTGTAACTCTGCCTTTCTAGTAAATAAGTACATCTTCAAAAAGCAAACAAAAAAACCCCAGGAGAATGGGAGTATTTGCTATGTGTACAAGTAAGGCGAGAAAAGAAAAATAAGAGAGGAAAAGGGGAGGAAGTATATAGGGCTCACTTCAGCAACACCCAAGTTACTTCCTGCTTTAAAAACCTCACAAAACACTCTGTAACTGAATCACTAAAAAAACGATGGTGAAGGAGCCAAGTTTTGCACCGCAGGGACTCACCAGACGCCCTCCACCCAGCCACGCACGGCCTTGACACCGCGGAGGAGCCCTGGGGACGCTCCTTAGAATACACTTGCTTCACTTAAAATGCAAAATATTCCATGGTTCTCCTCCTTAATGGACATTGTTACTGTACTCTGTCTTTACCCTACCCATTCTGTTTTAAGAATTGGTGAGAAAGAATGATCCTATGAAAAATTTGTATCAGACTACCTAAAAACCTTTTCTACTGAAGTATATTGTACAAAGAGTATTCAAAAAAGTTCACGGAAAATGCATAACTATGAAGAACTCTGAATAGATTTCAACAATTTTTGCACCAAAATACATTGATTCTTTAATCCTATATTCCATAAACTTTTCTGTAATCTGCTGTGTATATGTTATATATATGTACAAATGTATTTTATCAAAATATGTGCCCATTCCTTTGCGGAATCTCAAAAATTGATCACCCCCATGTAAAGGGTCACACACCAACATCAAGAAATAAGACATCATCAGAATCCAAAGATTCCCCATGGCTCTACATGACCTGTTGCGTTTCTTTTAAATTTCAGATTTAGATTCTTAGTTTCCACAAAGAAATATCCCATAGCCTTGTTTGGAATTGTCCTAAATTCACGGACTATTACATGATGTTTTCATAATATTGAATCTTCTGATATGTAGTATTATCTTTTAAAGTATTGTCTTTTAAGGTAAACATATTTATTGTTTTTTATTTTTAAAAATGTGTTTCTTTTGAATTCTAAAAAGAGAGAGAGGGAAGCTTTTAGCTATTGGTTCACTCCCCAACACCCACAGTATCACAGGCTGGGCCAGGCTGACTCTAGGACCCAGGAGCTCCATCTGGGTCTCTGACGTGGGAGGCAGGAACCCAAGGACTTAAGTCGTCACCCACTGCCTTGCCAGTGCATTAGCAGGAAGCTGAATCTATAGTGGAGGAGGTAGAACTTGATCACAGGTATTCTGATATGAAATGCGGGGTACCCCACAGCCACTTAACCTACTGCACCACCACACCTGCCGCTGTGGTGTCCTTTAAAGTCTCTATCTGATGTCCATATCTGAATCAGTACTGGGGTCTGATAGGATTCTGATATGAGATGCGGGAGTACCCCACAGCCGCTTAACCTACAGCACCACAACACCTGCCCCTGTGGTGTCCTTTAAAGTCTCTACCCGATGTCCATATCTGAATCAGTATGGGGTCACTTCTATCCATTTCACTTTTAACCAGATTCTGGAAAGAAATGCTAGCACCTCTGAATAACGTCTTCTCCGTCCACAAAGCCTGCTTCATCTTGCGGTGGGTGATTCTGCAGGGGGAACAGGCGACCATCCCCCGGCTAGCGGCTGAGCTCATACACTCTGGCTCCAGTTCATGGCAGGTGCACTGCGCCTCTGACACTGTCTGAACTTGGAGCCCGGGTGTTGAAGTCCGTCCTCCTTTTCCTCCTCACCTCATTGCTGTGGGACGGCTGCCTTTCACTGCCTGTCTGCTTGGCACACGGAGCCACTCCGCCCAGGACTTAAAACCAGAGTCCTCTCTGCTTTCCTTCTCTCTAGTATCTCAACCTCACAAACTCACTTTTTGACAATCTTGCCATCTGTTTCTTTTTCTTCGAAATGGATCGATGAATCTTGAGTAGATGCTGCTCCTCTTAGAAGCAATTCTACGATGTTTTGCTACTTGCCTTTTGCAAAAATATTGTCAAAAGTCTCTAAAGTTAAAAAAAGAAAAAAACCATATTGAACATTAATTTATTTCTCATTTTTTCTCAGCTCTCAAATCATGGTGGACTGTCATTATCTGATGCTTCCAAAAATGTGCTTATTTCACTTTATTCTGCTTTCCTAGCTGTTCTTGGTAGTAATGTTTGCTCATCTTCTACCAACTGCTTCATTAGCCCGAGTGAAAAACTCGCATCAAAAGATTTCAAGCAAGAGAAGTATTTGGAGACATCAGGTTTGTAGCAGGAGTTACATTTCTTTACCATTCTCTTGGTTTCTCAATGTTTCAAGGATTGAAAACACACACACACACACACACACACACACACACACACACAGAGTCCTTCAAAAACCACACGGAGGGGCTGGTTAAGCTACTGCCTGTGACGCTGGCATCCTGTGTGGTCTCTGGTTCATGTCCAGCTGCTCCACTTCTGATCCAGCTCCCTGCTCATGCTCCTGGGACAGCAGTGGAAGATGCCCAAGTGCTCGGGCCCCTGCACCCATGTGGGAGAGCCATGTGAAACTCTTGGTTTCTGGCTTTGGCCTGGCCCACCCCTGGTGGTTATGACCATTTTGGGAGTAGAAAAGCAGATGGAAGATCTCTCTGTCTCTCCCTCTCTTTCTCTGTATCTCTGCCTTTCAAACAAACAAACATGGAAATTAAATGAAAAGAATAGGTTATTTGGGTGCAAAATTGTTGAAACCTATGCATTAATTTTTCATTACATGCATTTTCCACCAACTTTTTAAGTACCTATGTGTGTATGTGTGTGTGTGTGTTTAATGTTTTTACAATTATTCAGAGAGAGAGAGAACTCATCTCCTGGTTCACTCCCCAAATACCCATATTGGCTGGGGTTAAGTTGGGGCAAAACTGGGAACCAGCAACACAGTCCAGGTTTCTTGTTTGGGTGTCAGAGACCCAGCAATTGGATGCATTTCCTGTTGCCTCTCAAGATCTGCAGTAACGGAACACTGTGGTCAGGAGCTGGAGCCTGGCACGAATCCAGGCGCCCGGTGTGCAACACGGGCGTCTTACCGTCTGTCTTCACTGCTCTGATAAACACCCACTCCTCTGCGTGTTGCACGGCTGCCTCCCATTGCTTTCTCCACGTACTGCAGTCCTCCGTGGTTCACCTGCAGAGTGAACGGAGACTTCCGTAGCATCCGCAGTTCTCTGAACTGCACTGGGAAGATCAGCTATGCACTGCTGGAGCCCAGTGACCAATAGACACGCAGCGCCCTTGGCTCCCAAACTGTTGAGCATTTCAGGGCAGCACCAGCAGTGCCCGGCCAGGCCCAATGCCCGGGCCGTCTGAGCATGGGGTCTGACGCAGCTGCGTGGGCCACACACCCATGCCCTCCCGCCTTCCTGCACCAGGACCCCGAGAGCACCGGGAAGGGGAGGAGCGCTGTGTCAGGAAGCTGCCCTTGGCTTCCCGCCCCCTCTGATGGAGCTCACTGACCAGGTGCAGACCCCTCCCACATGTGCAAGGGCAGAATCCCTGCTTTCTGTCCTTGATGGTGACCGACTCCAACATTTCGGTTTTACCTTTTGCAAACATGGTGCTGTCGGTGAACATGAGCAAGGAGAAGTGTCTCAGGTCTCGCTTCTGTGTGAGGCTGTTGTCTCAAGCTGTTGACTGAGGGACTGTCAGAACTGTTAATTCACAAAGAACTGGAAGATGATCTTCAGATTCTCACAGTGGGCAGCTGTGAGACTGTGCACATAGGCGCATGTGAGTGACATCTGTGTCTCATCAAATCTTTGCCTTCCCCTCAGTGGTTTCTCTACGTTATGGTTACAGTTGTCCACATCCTGTGGGCTCCGCCTGTCAGCGTTCTGCCTGCAGATGCTTCGTGCTTCTAACTAGAGGTTCCCACCGCGCAGGCTCTAAACCGTACTCATCTGTGAAATGATACCAGGTGCTAAGGGGTGCCCAGCGTGATGTACTTGCGTCGTTCTTTGAAATGTTCTTCTCTCTAGCAGATGCTGATGGGAAGCTTCTCACTTCCTTTACTGGGGTTTTCTCCATGTTGGTGTTAAGCCTGGAAGTGCAGCTTTTCCATCCGGGTCGGTGTCTTGAAGCAAACACTATAAGGAAAGCCTGAGGCAGCTTCCGAAAATACTGACAGCCAGAGGGGACCCAGCCCCAAGCCTTGTCGTGTGGTTTCCATACTCCGGGAGACAGGATGCAGAAATAGGTGTGAGTGAGGATGCAGTCTCTGATGCCAGGTGACCGTGTTTGTTTATTGTGACCACAGGAAACCAGGTGTCTTTTTTTTTTTTTTTTTTTGACAGGCAGAGTGGACAGTGAGAGAGAGAGACAGAGAGAAAGGGCTTCCTTTGCCGTTGGTTCACCCTCCAATGGCTGCTGCGGCCGGCGCACCATGCTGATCCGATGGCAGGAGCCAGGTGCTTCTCCTGGTCTCCCATGGGGTGCAGGGCCCAAGCACTTGGGCCATCCTCCATTGCCTTCCTGGCCACAGCAGAGCTGGCCTGGAAGAGGGGCAACTGGGACAGAATCCGGCGCCCCGACCGGGGCTAGAACCCGGTGTGCCAGCGCTGCAAGGCGGAGGATTAGCCTGTTGAGCCGCGGTGCCAGCCCAGGTGTCTGTTTTAATGACATCCCGGGCCTCTCAGGAAAGTTCTAGTCAAGTCACGCTGAGAGAATGCAGTGACCTCCTCATCTGATGACCTGGAGGTGGTTTGCTCTTGTGGATTGTCAAGGGAGACAACGTTGCTTCGCCTCCGCGACTGTTTCCAGGCAGTCTCTCACTGTCACGGGAAAGGGTGACATCATCCCCACCACGATGCACTCCAGGGGCCAGCAGCTATTCCTCTCAGCCCAGGAGATCTGAAAGTGTTGTTTGGAAACAAGATCATGTGTGCTATCCATGCACTGGTGTGGAATTGAACAAAGATTAGATTCTTTAGCTCTTTGTCTTCTAAAAAGTTTTAAAATTTATTTTGTTGGAAAAGGAGAAAGAGATCTTCCATCTGCTGGTTCATCCCTAACATGCCTGCAATACCTGGAACTCAGAACTCAATCTGGGTTTCCCATGTGGGTAACAGGGACCCAGGTACTTGAGCCGTCACCTGCCTCCCAGGGTGTGCATCAGCAGGAAGCTGGAGTCAAGAACAGAGCTGGGACTTGAACCCAGGCAATTCGATATGGGATATGAGTGAACCAAGTTGTATCTTAAGCACTGTACCAAATGCCTGCCTTTTTAACTCTTTTTGTTACCTTCGCTCTCTGTGTTTTAAATTTTTTTTGAATGGGATGATCAGAGTACCTCCAGTATGTTGATACACACTGCAGTATCTTTTATAAACCAAAGCATAATCGTTTCTATGAAACCTAAGGTATCCTCTCTGTCTAGACATTAGTTCATGATAAGAAATGTGCTATAGAGAATCAAATAGTAAGTCTACTCTATAATTCCAACAGCAGCTGATATGAGAGTAGCAGGTATTTTGCCCCATGGATAATATTTTTTATTGTCGTCTCAAACCCAGCTTCAATTTTATAAATGAAAGTCATGAAATCTTTCTGAAGTTACTCTCCATCCCTCTGGATCTGCAACGAGCAGCAGTTGTTGATTTAGTAGCAACCATGTGGCTAAATTACCATCCAGCGTTCACAGTGTTTAAATATAAATCGTGAAAACGCCGGAGCAGAGGTGAACTGTTCTCACTGCAATCAAGTTCAACCTCAGACTGAGGGGCCCTCGCTTAGAACAGCGTGGTGTTCTAAAAACATTAACTGTTGATGTTGAAATTTAGAAGATTTGATAGTTGTTTTCTTAGAAATGTCTTTTAGAACAGTGTATATTATTTCATTATATGATTTTTAAGGTTTTGAGTTTTTAAATTTTGGTTTGTGAATAGCTTACTTAGTTTGCTAATAGGCTTTAGTAAAAACAATACAGAGAGCCGTTTGAACTTTGTATTCAGTTTTATTGATTCACCAATCAATTATCACATTTCCAACATGAAACATCAGCCACTCTAGGTATTTGCATATCACCAAAAATTCACATCTATATGGATTTAAAAGGTTAAATGCATTAACATTTACACATTTACCAATAGCAAAATCAAGCACATCTAAAATGTTAATTAAAAGTCACAATTCTAAGTGTTTACCTAGCACTTGAGAGGCCCATGTCCCTGGACCGGATCCCAGGCTCCTATTCCTGATTGCAGCTTCCCAGCCGTGCAGACCCTGGGGATCAGCAGTGACGGCTCAGGCACCTGGGTGCCTGCCACCCTCCTGGGAGACCTGGGTTGAGCTCCTGGCTCCCAGCATCAACCCAGCCCAGTCCTAGTGTTTGTAAGCATTTGGGGAGTGAACCAGTGGATGAGAGTTCTCTCTGTGTGTCTGTGTCTCTGCCCAAAGTCATAATTATAACATAATATGTTCTCATAAATGATTTAACATCTGAAAAAGCATGCAGCTCATAAAACACAATTACAAAACTGATGCAAATATTTAATATACACTTATGAGTACGTTTATAAGTATCATCTATTTAAATGTGTTATCTTTTTGTTAGTGCCTAGGTATTCTTTTATTTTTATTAATATGAAGAGAATAAATTTCATAGGTACAGTTCTAAGAAGATAGCCATACTTCCTTCCGTTACTCTGTCCCTCCTGTTGCCCCTCCATCCTTCCTTTTTTTTAATTTAATTTTTGCAAAGACACGATTTCAATCCACTTTATAGTCACAGGCTTAATTCCTCACTAACCATAATATTCAACAAGTAAAAAGTGGGAAGACCACAGTTCCACAGGATTATAAACAAGAGCTAAAAATAATAATCATATCACAAAATGTCCCTTTAATTCCTATACACTTTTTATATTCTGAATTAACTATCAGAGGAAACATATATTTGTCTTTTGGGATTGGCTTATTTCACTATGCATGGTCGTTTCCAGTCACAAAAGACAGGTTTTCATTCTTTTTAATGGCTGAGTAGTATTCCACAGTGTAAATATACGACAGTTTCTTTATCTGGGAATCAGTCGACAGGCATCTGGGTTGATTCCATGTCTTAGCTATTGTGAATTGAGCTGCAATGCACAAGGGGGTGCAGATAACTCTTTCCTCTGCTGATTTCATTTCCCCTAGGTCAGTTCCCAGGAGTGGGATGGCGCGATCCTGTGGTAGACCTATTTTCAGATTTATGAGGATTCTCCATGCTGTCTTCCGTTCCCACCGAGAGTGAATTAGGGTTACTGTCCCCCGTACCCTCCGCAGCGTTTGTTGTGTTTGGGTGAGAGCCACTCTAACTGGGGTGAGGTGGTACCTCACTGTGGCTTTGATTTGCATTTCCATGATGGCTAGTTTCCTGAATGCTTTTTCATGCGTCTTTGTTATTTTTTTTTTTACTATTTTATTTATTATTTTGCAACTTTATATTCCTATGATCTTAATGATTTTACCAGAATAAAATGAAATGTTGTCTTAGACATCAAGATCTTATGATCTGTGTTATCCATCAGTTTCATCTCGAGACACACACCTTGGTGAGCTTGTCAGTTATTTATATACACATCATCCATCACCATCCTGACTTTCACTTATTGTTAAACCTAAGCTGTGCCACATTACTGACATCTATCATCCACGCTTCACGTCGGCCTTCATTCGGTGCAACCTGTTTCACCCCCAAATGATGTAAGGATGTCATTACCCATTTCTTTGTAATTATATTGATCTGCTCTATTGCCACTAGTAAAACTGTATCTTTTTAAAAATCTCATTAGAATTATTAGAGAGTTATTCTCCTACAAATGATGTTTACCTCACATTTCAGACATTTAGCTAATTTCTTTTTTTGATTGTTCTTTCTACGTATTTATCTTTTGTGATTAATTCACAGTTGGACTCCCCTTTTCAGTAATTAATTAACATGCTTATCAATCACTCTGAGCAGTCGTTTTTCATTAAGAGTAAAGGTTGTGAAACTATCCTGGGCTCACCACCTCTTTATTTTTTTAAAATCAGGTTTTTTTTTTTCCCTTAGGTTGATTTATTTATTTGAAATGGAGAAAGAGAGAGAGAGGGAGGGAGGGAGGGAGGGAGATTCTTCCCATCC
This sequence comes from Oryctolagus cuniculus, assembly GCF_051225735.1. Lineage (NCBI taxonomy): Eukaryota > Metazoa > Chordata > Mammalia > Lagomorpha > Leporidae > Oryctolagus > Oryctolagus cuniculus. The sequence continues at coordinate 108,250,314 of NC_142879.1, forward strand.
ACAGGTTCACTCCCCAATAACAGCCAGGTCTGAGAGAGAAAGAGAGGGAGAGAGAGAGAGAAGGTTTCCATCCACAGGTTCACTCCCCAACAACAGCCAGGTCTGGACCAGGCCAAAGCAAGGAGCCTAGAACTCCATCCAAGTCTCCCACATGTGTGCCGGGAACCTAAACACTTGGACCATCTTCTGTTGCCTTCCCGGGCACATAAGCAGGGAGCTGCATTAGATGTGGCGTAGCTGAGACTGAAACCAGTGCTCCAGTGTGGGTTGCTGGCATCGCAGGTGGCGATTTAACCTGCTGCACCATAATACAGACCTGACCCCCCCCTTAGATAAATTTTTGTGGGAACAGAGCCACGCCCATTACTGCAGGTGCTGCTGATGGCTGCGTTGGGGCTGTTAATTGGAGCTAGCTGTTGTGACTGAGACTATATACCCTACAAATCCCAAATAGTTCATATCCCTTCCTTCACTGAAAAATTTTGCCAATCTCTGATTTAGGAGATAGGACTTATGTTTCTGGGTTGATTTTAGGTTACTTGGAAACCCATGGTTATTTTTTCCATTATATTAGGTGAAGGCCTGGCTAATTATTTGCTATTTCTGTTTTCTTCAGAGGCACAAAGGTCATCTTCCTCATACATAATTGTGGTCATGTAACTGAACATTAGTCACATGGATGTGATGAACTGAGATTTCATGTGTCCCACCAAGCAAAAAATAATCATTATAAGGGCTTGTGCATTTGTGCGTAATTGAAAGAAGAAATAAAGCCCCAAATAAATGAATGTTCAAATTCCATTTCCTGTAATTTCTATCCCCATTTTATAAGAGGAAAATTCCAGAAGTTAATGGAAAATGTGAATAATGAAAAAAATCATACATGGATCTCAAAATTTTTTGCACCAAAATAAATGTATCTTTTAATTTCATTTTCTTTCTTTTTTTTATTTTTTATTTTTTTTATTTTTTGACAGGCAGAGTGGACAGTGAGAGAGAGAGACAGAGAGAAAGGTCTTCCTTTGCCGTTGGTTCACCCTCCAATGGCCGCCGCGGACGGCGCGCTGCGGCCGGCGCACCGCGCTGATCCGATGGCAGGAGCCAGGAGCCAGGTGCTTTTCCTGGTCTCCCATGGGGTGCAGGGTCCAAGCACCTGGTCCATCCTCCACTGCACTCCCTGGCCACAGCAGAGGGCTGGCCTGGAAGAGGGGCAACCGGGACAGAATCTGGTGCCCCGACCAGGACTAGAACCCAGTGTGCCGGCGCCGCTAGGCAGAGGATTAGCCTAGTGAGCCGCGGCGCCGGCCTAATTTCATTTTCTATGAACATTCTAAAATAGCCTCATATTGCAAGTCTCTAATTTATACTAACACTTTATTTATTTTGAGGATTATTTTAAGGCCATAGTCTTTTAAAAATTTAATTTTTCAATAAAAATATTTTAGTAAAATATTATATTTATTACCTTATTTCAGCTTTATCATGACTTTCTCAGTTTGAGGTTTCTGAGTTCTTGTTGTTGTAGTGTGGTATTAGAACCATTACTCTGGTGTAAATGTTGCACAAAGAAGCAGGATTGGTTAAAACTTCTTCTGCTACTTCCACTTTATCTAAAGGTACTTGATGGGGGAGGCGAAAGAATTACGTGTTTCTATATCACATTTATTTGTCCAATTCAACCTAAATTTCTGTGCTCTCACCACTTCTAGAGTACAGGGAAGCATTGGTATTTTGCTGTAAGCACATCCAACTTTTTTATTTAAAGATTCTTATTTATTTACTTGAGAAGTAGAGTTACAGAGAGAGGGAGGGACAGAGAGAAAGGACTTCCATCCACTGGTTCACTTCCCAAAGGGCCACAATGGCTGGAGATCTGATCTGAAGCCAGGAGCCAGGAGCTTCTTCTAAGTCTCCCACGTGGGTGCAGGGGCCCAAGCACTTGGGCCGTCTTCTACTGCTTTCCCAGGCCACAGCAGAGAGCTGGATCGGAAGTGGAGCAGGCGGGACGTGAACTGGTGCCCACATGGGATGCCAGCATGGCAGGCAGAGGCTAGTCCACTACACCCTGGCTATCAGAACAGAGAAAAACAAACTTCCCACATCACCTGATTTTACACTGGAGATGGGTGACCTAGGCCAAATCAGTTGCAAAACAAATATTCCCCTTTAGTGAACAAAGAAAACACTGAAGAGTCCATTTCTTTGAAAAATCCAGGAGGATGAAGCTACTCTTCATCATAACCTTGCAGAGTTTCAGCTGTCGGAGGAGAGAAGGAGCGCGTATTTGCTCTCAGGAACTGCGGTTCCACAACTGAAGAGGCGTGGCCGAGACAAGTGTTCTTCAGGTGTCCTGAGTGCATGTGGCACAGGTGTGGTAATCAGAGTAATTGACTGGATGATGCGTGTGACATTGCACGGTGCAGCAAGAAACTTGGGAAAAACTATGATGGCCAGCTGGGTGTTGTGGTGCAGTGGGCTAAGCCACATCCCCCATCAGAGTGCCGGTTGGGGGCTCAGCTATTCCATACTCCTGATCCAGTGTCCTGCTAATACATTGGGAGGCAATGGGGGATAACCCAAGCAGCCGGGTTTCTGCCATCCTCACAGGAGACCCACATGGAGTTCCTGGCTCCTAGCTCCAGCCTACCCTAGCCCCAGCTGTTGTGGGCACTTGGGGAGTGAACCAGTAGATGGAAGACCTCTCTCTCTCCCTTTTCGTGTTACTCTGCCTTTCAAATAAAATAAATGAATAAATCTTTTTTTTTAAAAAAAAAAAAAAAGATACTGTGGTGACTGTGCCCCAGGTGCACAAGACAGTTCTGCATGATGGCGACCGTCTGAAGTCTAGGCTGGGGTTGAATGTCACCTTTGTTTCTCAAGTGCACTGATCTTCAGCCCTCACGTGGATGATTCCCTGTGTGATTGTGTGCAATACGCATTTCACACTTAATTTTGGATGTGTTTGCATTTTCACTTAGAGCCTCCAAAAGTAAAATTTAGTAAGAAATTCACTTGAATTGGGATCGCCAAACCCAAAAAACGTAACTCTTTATTTTTCTCTTCTCTGAAAAGGATTATTTTGAAAATCTCCTGCCTGAAAAAATAAAGTCTGAGAAAAACTAGGCTTTTAAGACGTGTCTGGCCCTGCACGGAGATTTAGTTATTAAACTTTGGATTGATGTGCTTCCTCTTGGTCTTCAGTCCCCGTCTCCAGTTTCCTTTTCTTCTCACATCTCCCCTTTGTGTTCCTTTCCATTTGCAGAGATTACCTATCAGTTAACAGATACTTCACAGGTGGCCACCAAGAAAAATTGATTTTTTTAAATGAAGTTTAAAGAAGATAAACATAGGAAAAAGAGAGATATTCTACAACATATCATACAGAGATAAGCTGAAAGATCTTGAGAAAGTATTTGATAACAGCTTCTGAGATCTTATAAGCAACTACATGATATTCTTAAAAAGAAAATTTGCAGGGGTAAGCAGCAGGGTAAAAATTGCTGCATCTGTTCTGCTCACCTTAGCGCACACACACACACACACACACACACCCCTACCTAAGACCATGATTGAGTAACAGCGACTATCGAGGGGAAGCACTGTATGGAAGTGAGAAGCTGCAAAACAGTTGCTTTTCTGTTTGATCATAGACTGGGGTGGCTATTTTATACATAGAAAATAAAGAAGTAAACTGTGCTTAATGTGAAAGTGTGTTTGTGTTCTTCTTCAAGGACTGCTGGGGGCAGTAGGCTATGAGCAGAATGGTAGACTGTGTAGACGGAAACATCTGCCTACTAGGATTCAACTCTATCCTATAGGAAGCGCTGTCTTCACAGCTGTGGAGATAGGCTGCTGTGACCACATCTCAGAGGTCACAGTGTAACCAGAGAATGTAGAAGTCAGTCCGAGAGCGTTGGCTTTGACATAGCAATTCTCAACCCAACTAACATTCCAAGAAGAGACTGGAAGTACTCTACTGGTCTTTCAAATGTAAGCTGTCAGCGTTTCCATCCTACACCCCATCACTTCACATCAAAAAGCTGTTTTATTATTGCACAGACAGAAATAATGCACTTGAAAGCCAATATTGGAGACCAATGCAAGGTTTAAAAATACATTTTAAGATATTGCCTGAGTACAGCAGGATTTTACTCAGATATTCCTACCTTTACATCTGTCGTCATATTAACTTTGTGCAAAGCAGCAATCATTTTTCCCCAATTTTAAATTAGCTCAAGTGTATTTTTGCTTTCAAACACATATTGCAAATTTAATTCCATATGCCAATTCCAATTCTCATTTTTTCCTTAGCAAGCACATATCCCAACCTCATAATTCTTTGCAAAGCCTTGGTCTCGAAATGTTGCATTTAAAAAGCAGAGAAAGCACAGACTTGCTCAGACTCTGAGAATGTTTTAGCCTGCACCTCTAGGAAAGCCTTTATCTAAAACCAATGGACTTTTCAGGGCTGTTGAGAAGTGACCAGAGGGGCCAATTAGCTGGTGCACAATTGGAATCTTCCTGACGCTTTGTCAATAATTTATAAAATGGAGAGGGCAGAAGAGGTCACTGTCACCGAGGGGAAGTTAAAATTAAAATGTGTCTCTTAAATATTGCACTCTAGAAAGCAAGAGGATACTTATTTTTTCCAGAGGAAATTCATTTTGATATAAAACAGACAATAAGTTATGCTTTATCAAAAGCCAGCCATTGTGCAGTTGCTATAACCTGCTTTTGCAAATCATCTTTCCTACCTGCCTTAGATTCCAAGTCCATGGTAGAAAATGCAAATATATTGCTTTTATTTCCTCTATTGCTATTTCTACACATGCCTGAATCTCACTGATTCCCATTGCTTCATTTCCTAAAAGAGAACTATAATCAATCCACCCTTCTCTTTCTTCATTCAGAAGTACGAAGATGCCCATCAGACACACAATTCCCATTTACCTTTGGGTATGAGGCTTTGAATTCTGTTATTCTCTAAAAAATGAGTGCAGATCCCTAAGTCCATTTTATTTTTGGCATTTCCTGAAGTTGAGATGCCTAGCTTAAAAGTCCAACATTCCCAAACTCTGTGACGTTATGAGAGAAATCCCAGGAAATTCTCATTGTGTAGCAAATTCATTGAAATACATGGTAAATTGAAAGTGATTGTATTTAAAGAAGAGAAACTGAGAATAAGTGTATGACAACAAGGTACATTCGCTTTCTGAAGTTTTAGATTTAGGAATGGTTAGTAGATTACAACTTAGAGTGCAAGAGAACTAATTAAAGACAGGCCTTGAGAAACCGGTGGAGGAGAGGCAAAGAGAAACAGAGATGAGGTTGAAAATCATCAAGTCAACTGGTCAGTCCATTTACACATCTTTTTAAGTATCTCTTCCACATGCAAAAAGCCACCAGAAAACTCAAATGAACGTGAAATTCTCTAGGTGAAAATGAATTGATTACACTAGCATCCAGAATTATACAAATATTGATTCTCTGTGGCTCTTAAACATAATTACCATTAATGATCTCATTTTAGCCTCTGTCTTAAGACTGTTTAAAATCTCTTCCTTCCCTATGGATTAAAAATCTATGACAGGCCAAATTCTGATGGAGATAAAGAAATGGTAGTGCATGTTAAGTAACAAAATTGATTCAGGGGCAAGTGAAAGATGCAGATTCATAAATCTAGCCACTCAGAAAAAATAATTTTTTTTGAGAGGCAGAGTGGACAGTGAGAGAGAGACAGAGAGAAAGGTCTTTCTTTTCCATTGGTTCACTCCCCAGTTGGCTGCTAGGGCTGGTGCACTGCGCTGATCTGAAGCCAGGAGCCAGGCGCTTCTTCCTGGTCTCCCACACGGGTGCAGGGCCCAAGGACCTGGGCCATACTCCACTGCACTCCTGGGCCACAGCAGAGAGCTGGCCTGGAAGAAGAGCAACCGGGACAGAATCCGGTGCCCCGACCGGGACTAGAACCCGGTGTGCCGGCGCCGCAAGGGGAGGACTAGCCAAGTGAGCCGCGGCGCCGGCCAGAAAAAATAATTTAACCTGCAGACTTGATGAAGTGGATTGCTCTCCAGTACCCATGAATTGTGGCAGTCATCTCACCAACCAGAGGATGTTCACACTGCAGAGTACCCCCTGGGTGCTCCATAAGTAGGACAGGATAGTTCCTCCCTCCAACCTATGTTCCTACTTCCTTTCCTTTGAGTCCTACCCCCTTACTTTTGCCCTGTTAATCTGGGTATCGCATCCCACTCCTTGCCCTTCAATTACAGCCCAACATCGAGGGCCCTGAAACGTCTCTTTCAGTTCCGACCCATCAAGATTGACTCATTTATTCAACTTTCTCTACAGCAAGTTGTGTTTAAGCACATGGTCCTCAATCATGCCCCAGACAGATGGGCCTCTGTGGAATATGTGTGCAGGTGCAGCTCTGAGGATTCTTTACTCCTCCCTGGGCTTAGATCTCCTTCATGGCTATGCCACCAACCTCTCCTCTGAACTCTCCCCTTCAAGGAAGAAACTCTTCCCAACTGTGTAGGAGCTTATACTGTCAATGGATCTTAGCTCACCTCACTACTGCCACGAGTTGAGTGATTTTCCACAAAATTAGCTGATTTCAGCTGCCTCACAATGGTCAGAGGTCTGGTGCAGAATCTGCAATTCTGTTTTTAACGGGGGAGGGGTCCCTGATGGGTCAGTCAAGGGGTCCTTTCCTTTCCCAACTTTTTCCATTGATATGAGGGTAAAATTCAAACAATGTATGATTACCAACATCTGCTGCTTTGTTCTGCTCTTTTAATTTTCTTGGTTAGCTGTGTTAGAGACTTACTGATTTTATGGATCACTTCAAAGAACATGACTCTGGTCATATTGCATTTATTGATAGTTTTCTGGCTTTCAATTTTATGGATTTTTCTCTAATTTTTATTAATTACATCCCTATTTTTATATGCTCTTCTTTCTCTAGTCTCCGAAGGGTGTAATCTTATATTATTCATTTTAGATCTTATTTTTAAAATATTCACACTTAATGCTATGAATTTTCCTCTAATAATTCTTTTTCTGTATCCCATAAATTTCCATTTTCAATTAGTTCAATTTTTTTAAGAGGTTAACTTGAAAAGTCTTTCACTGGTAGGTAAGTTAGAAGTGTGTTGCTTAATCTTCACTTATGAGGACTATCCAACTACCTATTACTGATTTATAAGTGAACTTCGCATGATTTCTGTCCATGTAAGGTTGTTAAGGTGTATTTTCTTTGTCCCCAAATGTGGTCTCTCTGGAGAAGTCTCCATGGGGTCTTGGAAGATTGTGGATGCTATGGTGGTGGGATCGAGTTCTGTAAAATCGTCAACCAGATCAGTTAATTCATGCCACTACTCAGGTCCAATATATCTTCATTGACTATCTGGTTGCTGATCTGTCAGTCTCTGGCCGGAGGGTGCTGAGGCTTCCAGTGACAACAGTGAGTGTGATGGCTCATTCCAGCTCTTTCCGCTTCTGCTCCACGTCTGCTTCATGCAACTGGATGCTCTGTGTGCAGGTCCATGCAACATGGAGACCATCACAGCTCTGAGAATGGATGTGGTCGTGCAACACAGGCTGCGTAATTTCAATTACTTTAAACTTACTGGAGTTTTTTTTTTTTTTTCCTGGCGCAGAACATGATCTTTCTTGGTGTATGTTCCAGGAACACTGCTATTATTACCTGGTGTGTTCAACAACTATTAGATCCAGTTTGTTGATGGTATTGCTGAATTTTACTATATTCTTTTTTAAAAGGTTTATTTATTTATTTGAAAGAGTTACACAGAGAGAGAAGGAGAGGCAGAGAGAGAGAGAGAGAGAGAGAGAGGAGTCTTCCATCCGGTGGTTCACTCCCCAATTGGAGAGAGAGAGAGAGAGAGAGAGAGAGGAGTCTTCCATCCGGTGGTTCACTCCCCAATTGGCCACAACGGCCGGAGCTGTGCCTATCTGAAGCCAGGAGCCAGGAGCCTCCTCCACGTCTCCCATGTAGGTGCAGGGGCCCAAGGACTTGGGCCATCTTCTACTGCTTTCCCAGGCCACAGCAGAGAGCTGGATCAGAAGTGGAGCAGCTGGGACTCGAACTGGTGCCCATATGGGATGCTGGCACTGCAGGCAGCAGCTTTACCGCTATGCCACCGCGTGGCCCCAAATATTATTACATTCTTGCTGACATTTTTGTCTAGTTGTTGTAGCCTTTGTTGAGAGGAGTTTTGAAGCCTCTTAATTAGTTGGGTTTCTCATTGCTATATCAAAATACGTGAGACTGATGGACTCAGTACACAGAAGAAGCAGTGGGGAATGACGCGCTGTGGCTCAGGACCATTTGCCTGGGCCGGCCTGTGGATCGTGCTATTCTAAGGACAGCCCTCACTGCGGAACCAGCTCCACTGCGCTCCACATACCCCTCCCCAAATGCTGCTGCAACACAGCCAGTGAGGTGCAGGCCCAGTCAGTCCACCATTTGTGTATATGTAGGGCTGCAGCAAGGTACACCCTGGGATGTCAGCTGCTCAGGCCGCCAGCATCGCAGACCCTTGCAGATGGCTCGCCCTTGGCTGGCCATGGTGCTGGCAAGTGTACCTGGAATCAGGAGACCGGCAGGCCCCCTGGTTTCTATGACAACCCCGCCCCCTTCATACATTGCGTGTGTGACTGGCATCTGTGTCACCCTTTGGAAACTCTGGTTTTTGCAACCATATCATTGACCCCCCCCAAGTGAGAAGGAAGAGCTCTGCATGGAAACTAACTTGGTGTGCAACAAATGCAGTGGAGCCCACATACTGCATTTTCTTTTCTTTTAAATGAGTCATCAAGAGGCATTAGTGATGTTGCTGTTGCTCAAAATACTCCTTAAAATTCATTTTTCATTTGCAGCATGCCCCAAGAGGATGTTCTTGCAAATCTTTCCATTCTTTAGCAAATATTTTTACTTTCATAATATCCAGCTATAACGTTTAGTTGTATCAGGAATATTTTTCAGTAAGGTGATTTTTTTTCTGTTTTTGCAAGTGATATCATTGTGTGCTTGTAAAAAGACAGTGATGATAATTGACACTGTGATGTTGATCAAGGTAAATTACTGAAGTTAACCTAAAGTATCAGAAAGTAGATACACAGAGAGACAAGCATCACTTGAACATATATGTTTAAAAATGCAGTCACTGCATTTTGTTTTCATAATTCAAAGATCATAATTCGTCCATGCAGTATTTCCTGAGGGTCTCAGGCATCATGAATAATGCAAAGATGCACTCTATTTCCAAATCTCTTAATTATAAATAGAATTTAAAAGTTGATGCAAAAATCATTTTGTTTGAACGTTCAGCACTTCCCACTCACTCAGTGTTTGGGGCTGAATGACATTTTCAGAGCTTTCCAACCCCGCTTGGTATAAACCCAGGGTCTAAGATGGCCGTAGCTGGCCCTTCTGGGCCAGAGATGGACGCTGCTCTCCTCTTACAATCAAGGTGTGCTGTCTGCGTGGTGTTCCTGTTGCTGCTCGGGGAATTTGCCGACCCCTCACACCCTCCGTTGTGGCCATCGTAACCCACAGTGCATGCTTGCCAGCCGGCTGCCTGGACGTAGAGGGAAACGTGTTGACACTCTGGCCTGGGCACAGCAAACTGAGCCACCCAGCGTCGTGCACTGTCTGTGACAATGACAGTGACGGCTGTCGAAAGCAAAGGGCAGCACTGCTCCTTAGGGCCACAGGCGGGCATGATCCTCCCGGGTCGCGGCTCTGGTGACCGATTAGGAGCGCAGCAGAGGTCAAAGTGTTGTCCTCGGCTAAGGGACGTCAGTTTCACAGGAGTTCACACCCATCTTGTAATTGTAAATTTTATTTTCATTTCCCCTTTATAAAATGGTAAGAAAATTCCCTGGGAATTCCAGTTAGTAGCTTACAAGAAAGATATAATCAGTATGAGAAAGTTTTCGACAAGAGATTAATATCTAATAGGCATCTCAACTATTTTATTTATCCTATCATATATCATTGGGCACTTTAGGCAATTGATCTTTTCGTAAATTTTTTTCATTGCTTACCTGAATTTCTTTTTTAAAAAAGATGCATTTATTTATTTGAGTCAGAGTTACTCAGAGAGAGAAGGAGAGGCAGAGAGAGAGAGCAAGAGCGAGAGAGCGCACGAGAGAGAAGTCTTCCATCCACTAGTTCACTCTGCAAATGGCCACAATAGCTGGAGCTGTGCCAATCTGAAGCCAGGAGCCAGGAGCTTATTCCAGGTCTCCCATGTAGGTGCAGAGGCCCAAGCACTTGGGCCATCTTCTACTGCTTTCCCAGGCCACAGCAGAGAGCTGGATTGGAAGTGAAGCAGCCAAGACTCGAACCGGTGCCCATATGGGATGCCGGCACTGAAGGTGGTGACTTTACCCGCTATGCCACAACACCAGCCCTGGCAATTGATCTTTATCTCTGATAATTTTGGGTTGAAACACTTGAAGGTCTTCTAAAATTTGGGATTTAATGTAAAATGTCATTTTCACATGTTCTCTCGGTCTTTGAAATACTGGTGTGGCACTAAACTCCACCATCTGCGGGAGCACCCTGGTGACTGGTGAACCATGAAATGGCAGTTGTGCGGCTGGAATCACCCCGTTGAGAGATTAAAAAAAAGAAAAGCGTCTGTCAGGTTGCCCTAACTGTCGATCCTTCGGGTAAACTGCATCCTTCTTTTGGCATTGTCAAGAACCAGAGTCAATCAGAGATAAGTGGGTTCCTGACAGTACCCACTGGAACTCTGGAAAACCTACCACTTTTTCACATTTCAGTAACATATTCACACAGTACCGCGGATCTCTGTGTATTAATAGAGAGAATAAAAGCAGACTTTGGAAATCAGTAGAACATGTAGTCACATTGCTGGGGGTCCAGGGCTGTTGTGATGAGAGATCAGCTCTGTGATACGAACGTTCTGGCTGAAAGTGGTGGGTTTGCTTATTACAGGCGCAATCCTGTCTCCTTTGTTTCACCCGTCACTGCGTCTAAAATACCAACCGTTTGTATGGCAGTTTACATTTCGACTCCTTTTTGAAATTGTTTGAATTTCAATAGAAAATCATTTTCCAAGATCTGTAAGTAAACCTGTTAAAACCAGGCAACCAGCGAGGGCTGATGACCCTGGGGGAGTCATTGATCACTGGTGGCAGCAAACAGTGACCTCAGCCCGACAGAATGTAAACTTCCAAACTCGTTGATGGCACGCCTGGCTCGGGGTTAGAATTTATGTTCTCTCTCTGTAAACTGTTTGACTTAGATGACGAGTGACAGTTAAGGTAAGAGAGAGCCGTGGCCCTGATGGAGTCGTGACTGGGGTCAGGTTAGGTCTGGTCTTCTTTGAAGTCTAGTGTAAGTGCCCTGCCATAGTCTACAGAAAAGTTACTAGAATTGCCTTGTCCTTTTCATTTGAGGAAGAGAAACTCATTTTACTGATACAATGTGTCCTGAGTCATTTAGTGAAAATGATTTTTAGCTTCTAACTTCGATTTGTCTTTTTATACTTTGACAGGTTGCAGATTTTTAAACTATTTATGGTTTCTTGTACTGTTACAGAAGTTGAGAAATACATTCTGAAAATGTGATTCTTAGCTACTATTCATGCAAAAGGCCTAAATAGATGAATACCTAGAATACTTGTAGTCATTTTTGTAAAAAATTTGGGCATAGCACGAATGTTTCTAAGTTTGTTAAATCTCACAAATAAGATCTAATTTCAAAAGAATAGGTTTTATTACCTGAATATGTTTATCTAATTTATTCACTTTTAATTCCTCTCACAGATGTTTGTTAAGTGTGTCTGTGTATCCAATTATATAATATATACAGGTGGGGAAATAATACTCATAAAAAGACAAAAAGAGGAAAATAATGATACACACATATTCACAAACTCACATCCACTTTTCGTCGAGCGCCCTGTAACAGTGTGTGCCTTCTCCCGTTTCTGGTAGCTCTGCCAGGCCGAGGGGTAAAGTTCATGGTAAAGTTAACGAGGAAACAGGCTGACGGGCAGTGCCGCCTCTCAGGGTGAGCACCAGCAGGAAGCCGGAACCAGGAGCAGAGCGGGCCTGCACCAGGGCTCTGGCGTGGGCATCTGAAACAGCAGCTTTATCGGCACCAAATGCTTGCCTGGAAAACGAGTATCTGTTTGTAAAATTTCAAAGAGGCCTGTTGGTAGCCGCAAATCTGCAATTTCATATGTGTATGTATGTGCATGTGTGTGCTTAAACATGTATATTACACATGTATATATTCATATATGACATTTGTACATACCCTTCTGCAGAATATAAAGATAACAAAACAGAAATTGTATTTTGTCGTGTTTTGGGTCACCCAGCTCCCAGAACAATGCCTAGCACTTGAAAAGCAATGAAACTAAATATCCACTAAAGAAATGCATGGATGCCAATAAATGAGTTAATTTACACGTGTATGGGGAAGAATGCTATAGATGCACTTGAGTGTGGAAGTTCAGAAATGACTTCAGATATCCAGAAGCCAGTGTAATATTTAAACCAAAACCAGAGGCGTAAGGAATGAAGCCACAATTGAAATCCTGGCTTTAGTCAGAAACACGAATATATTACGTGTTTACCGAATAGTGAAAAAGGGTAGGCTTTGGCTGTGGCAAACCTGAATGTGTAAATTTAGGGTAATTGCTTTCCAAAATGTCCCAATAAGGCACTTTGTAAAATGGTCGAATTGTCTTTTTTTCAGGTTTATTTATTTATTTGAAAGAGTTACACAGAGAGAAGGAGAGGCAGAGAGAGAGAGAGAGAGAGAGAGAGAGAAAGTCTTCCACCCACTGGTTCACACCCCAACTAGCCTCAATGGCCGGAGCTGTGCTGATCCAAGGCCAGCAGCCAGGAGCTTCATCCAGGTCTCCTATGTGGGTGCAGGGGCCCAAGGACTTGGGTCATCTTCTACTGCTGTCCCAGGGCATAGCAGAGAGCTGGATCAGAAGTGGAGCAGCCAGGACTTGAACCTGCACCCATATGGTACGCCAGCACGGCAGGTGGTAGCTTTACCAGCCACACTGAAGCCCTGGCCTCTGTTCCAAACGTCTGTCGTCTGCCCTGAAGCAAAGTGACCAATTTTCTTCTCAAATCACACCATCAGCCAAAAGAATTGGAAGTTATATTGTAGATTTGCGCTTGGTCTCCTGACCCATGCCCCATGCTTGTGGCAGCACCGTGTTTTCTCTTCGCTGGGAGAAACACCACCACTCACTGCCTGGAGCAAATGTTCGCCCACAGTGCGTGCACCCAGGCCCTCTCGCTGTCCTGGTTGGGGAAGCCACTGAATGTGACAGGCAGCAGCCAGGAGGGCCGTCTCCATGGCATCCCTGCTCTTTTCCATCCTCATGCCAGGGGCCAGGAAAGTGCCAAAGAAAGCTGTTTGCGATTTACTTCTTGGCTTTCATCATTCACAGAAACAAATCCGTACCCAGTCCTTATTGCCTGTCCTTCATTACGTTTCATGAAAACCAGTCTTGCACGGGCCAGCGCAGATGCTCAGCCACAGGTAGCTCTACTGACGGTGCCGTGTTTGGAGCTGAAAGCCGGCGATGTGCGCTCCTCGGATTTTTCCCGTGATGTCCTCCCCTCCTCTCTTGTGTTAGCCTCACTCTCACACGCCCGCACAGGCATGCACACACGTGTGGAACACTCGCCGCTCAGTAGCACTTGGTGAACAGGAAAGTCAAATGAACCCTCATTAGGCTTTATCAGGAGTACAGCATGGTTGGCTGCAGTCGGTCTCCCTAATCTGGTTTTAATTCTCACATACCGTCCAACCACGATGTGCAGCAGGAAGAGGCGGTTTTGTGGGCTGTAATTAAAAGGCTATTTATACCATCCGTGCAATTATGCACTCTGTGCGCAGCCCTTCAAGGTGCCTAAGTTGAGGCACCCCCTAAATTATTTGCACATGTGGATGATTTTTGCTGCACTACTGCCTGCAGCTGCTGAGGTTGGCAAAGTTTATCGTTCTATTAACCCCACAATTAGCCCTCCCTATGTGGCCTGCTCAGAGCAGATGCATCCCTGCACTGTGTTCCATTTGTTAATGGCCGACCCCCATTATGCAAGCAGACATGGTCAGGGCCTAGGAGGACATACCTAGCACATGTGCTTTGGGTTTAGGGAAAGATCGGCGCCTACCTCCGTTGACGAGAGCCTCTTCAGTGACAGCAGATGAATAGCATTTGGACATCCTATGCGGTCAGTGTCATCTCCAGCTTGGCTGCTTGCCACGGCAATGTGTGACCTCTCATAGCTGTGCTCGCTTAAACGTTGTGCCTGTAGAACACCAGGTGGGACCCCAATCCCATGCCAAACAATCATGGCCCCAGACAGGGGAGGACTGGATGCCCAGGCTCGGGGAGGGGAACAGTGCAGCTGTCCAGTTGCTGCCGTGGCTCTTCTATGCAGGCCCTCAAATCATAAGTCACAAATAGTCCTTCTATGGGGATATTGTCCTTCGGGAATTCTGCTTAGTATTGGCATTGCAATGGCTAAGGCCAAGGCTGCTCCTGTTCTGTTGGATTTTCTTTGCCGTTGGCCGTTTTAGGAGAGGCAGACTTGTGTTGAACCCACATGATCTGTGCTATTAGAACAAATAAAGTTTCTTAGTGCGACCACAAAAGGAAGTGTGTTCCATGGTTTGGCATTTGAAGAACATTTTATTTTTCTTTCTGCAGAAAGAATGTTCCCTTCAATACCAGTTTCCTGCTGCGTTGACTCTGTGTGTCTTGCACAGGGGAGGCAAGGCACGGTCCTGCACCACACCCACACCCGTCAGCCAGGAAGGCCAGTTGAGGCTGACAGGGGTGACACTGGATCTCTTGACTTGCTCAGAAGTGGGCCAACAAGCCCGAGAGCAGCTGCCCACCGCAACAGGAGGAATCAGATGGGCGGGCGGTGAGTCGGATTGTGGTTTCCCAGTGTTGCTTTTCCTTCCCCCGATGTTGCTGCAGTAGATTCCAGAGTTGGTGCAACGTGTTCCTTTTTTTTTTTTTTTTTTTTGGTTTATTGATCTTAGAGTTTCAGGGCTCCATCAATGAAAAACAGCTGTCTTCACAATGCTGCCCTTGACAGCCCTTGGAGTTCAGGGCCCATGACTGCCACGCGGTGGCGATTTGAGTTGTGTGGTCAAGGTTTGTGCCTCCCAAGTCATTTTCAAGGAGCAGGGCTACCTCTGAGGCTGCTGAGTCCACGCATGCAGGCGAGACCTCATGAGAAGCATGCTCCCCAAACTGTGGCCTTTGGAGAGCCAACCCAGCCTCTCCACACCTCGGGTTTGCCATCTGTCAAGTGAAGGAGATGGATGGGATCTTTCATTGAAAAATGAACCAGTCTGGTACATGGCCATATAGAATGAAGAACAAAACAGAGGGACTGTGTTTTTACAGGGTTCAAGGTCTAGACCAACCAACCAATCACAGGGGTACCTCAAAAAGTTTACAGAGAAGTGGGCATTTGGCTTAGCAGCTAAAATGCCATTTGGGATACCTCACCTCATGTTGGAGTGCCTGCTCTGAGTCTTGGCTCTGTGGCTCATTCCAGCTTACAGCCAGTGCATACCTGGAAAACAGCAGGCGGAGTCTCCAGCAGCTTGGTCCCGATTACCCATGTGGGAGACTCTGATCGAGTTCCTGGCTCCTGGCTTAATTTGCCCTAGATCCACCTGTTGGGGACATTCAGAGAATAAAACCAGCAGATGGATTTCTGTGTCTTTGCCTTTCAAATTAGTAAAAACCAAAAATTAAACTTAAATTTAAGTTCTTGAAAAAATGGAATTAAAATATATATTTTCTGGCAAGAATAATTTGAAATCCTTGCATTTTTTTCCATAACATGCATTTTTCCATGCACTTTTTTTAAGTCCCCTTGTATGTACATTCATGATTGGAGATGGGCTTTGGTCACTTTGTCTTTGGGCTTCTGTGAGAAAGGACACTAGGGTAAGAGAAAGCTCTCTGTACAGAGCTGTTGGCAGAGGAAACACAGGAACAGGACAAAGGTCAGGCCTGGGTGGGGGAGGCAGAGGAGGAGACATCCTGCAAGAACCAAAAGCCGCCTTCGTGTTTGGAGAGTGAGAAGCGGGAGGGGAAGCAATGCACAGAAGTGCTGGAGAGGAGGAGGTGGATGGGGTCTGGGCTAAAGCGCTTGAAACGGAAGCTCAGTGCGAGGAAGGGAGAGATGAGGGCAGGAAGGCAGGACGATCCAACTGCATTCTCACCTACACAGACCTTGGGAATGCAGAGACAGATTGGCAGAAGGACTTGACTGCATGGGAGGAGAAACAGCAGAGGAATTAGATGGGAAGAAAGTGAGTGAGTGTGGACCTTTGGCCAAAAGCAATGAGAGCTTCCAGAGAAACCAGAGGGGTGCAGTGAGAACCACGGAATGCTTTGCCCTCTTTGCGGATGGAGGGAGGCCAGGGAACGTCGGGTGCTGGGGGACGAAGGTGTGCATGCCCGTTGAGAGTGAGCCCCACGTCTTGATGGTGGTGGTGACACCATAGAAACACATGAAGAATTTTTTTTCTTTTTTTTTTTTTTTTTTTGACAGGCAGAGTGGACAGTGAGAGAGAGAGACAGAGAGAAAGGTCTTCCTTTGCCGTTGGTTCACCCTCCAATGGCCTCCCCAGCTGGCGCGTTGCGGCCTGTGCACCGCGCTGATCCGATGGCAGGAGCCAGGTGCTTCTCCTGATCTCCCATGGGGTGCAGGGCCCAAGCACTTGGGCCATCCTCCACTGCACTCCCGGCCACAGCAGAGAGCTGGCCTGGAAGAGGGACAACCGGGACAGAATCCAGTGCCCCGACCGGGACTAGAACCTGGTGTGCCGGCGCTGCAAGGCGGAGGATTAGCCTAGTGAGCCGCGGCGCCGGCCATGAAGAATCTTGTGTCATGAATTGTAATTTACTAAGATCAGAGCTACATACAGTCTGGTTAGCTTCTCCCTAGGAAAGATGTGTGCCAACAATGAAAGATGAGACCACGAAAGGAAGGCTTGGCAGTTCAAATGAAAGGTTAATAGCCTCCGTCTCCTGGCTTGGATGCTTCCTGTGGCCCTACAGACCTGCTGGGCCTCACAGGGATGGACTCTCAGCCAGGGTCAGTGAATCCAGGGGTTGCACACACGTCACTCTCAACCCCACCCTCACTCCAGCCAAAATGCTGAAAGGTGTCTTACAAATTAGTCTACTCATGGCCAGTACTGTGGCAGAGTGGGCTAAGCTTCTGCCTATGGCACTAGCATCCCATATGGGGGCCAGTTTGTGTCCTGGCTGCTCCTCTTCTGATCCAGCTCTCTGCTATGGCCTGGAAAAGCAGTAGAAGATGGCCCAAGTGCTTGGGCCCCTGCACCCACGTGGGAGATGTGGAAGAAGCTCCTGTCTTCAGATCAGTCCAGCTTTGGTCATAGCTCCTATTTGGGGAATGAACCAGTGATAGAAGATCTTTCTCTGTGTCTCTCCCTCTCTTTGTCTGTCATTCTGCCTTTCAAGTAAATGAGTTTTTTTAAAAAACACATGGGCTGTTGTAGTTTCCAGCTTAGCACATCAGGAGTGAAGCCGGGAGTCCCCCATCTTGTAAGTTCCCATGATGCTGATGGTGGCCCCCACGCTATGCATGCTGGGAGTAGCGGGGTCGGGGGCTGTGAGCACAGGGATGGAGATGGTGGATAATTGGAGGAGTTCAAGTCAGAGATGATCACAGTGTCACCCATGAGAGCAGCAGCTATGAAGATGATGAAATAAGAAACGGACAGAAAAGATTGGTGGGAGGGCACACGAGGGAGTAGCTCCAAATTTCCAGCTTGAGTACGAATGTGTATGTGTCTCGCCACTGGGAGGGGCCAGGTTAGCTGAGCCCTGAGGTCCCTGCGGGCTCTGATTTCTGGAACTCTAGGCCACCAAGAGACGTAAGCATGTTTGTGTGGAGTCAGTATTTTTCCAGATCGATGGCTATGCAGCTATGAACGACACTATGGGGCTGTGATCCCCAACATGGCTGGAAGTCAAGTGGAGTTGAGTTCTTGTCCTAGCCCTAACCAAGTGGATAATCCTCTGAGCTCTCGTTCCTCATGAGTGTGATTTGGAAAACAAAGTCTACACATAGAGTCATTACAAGAAGAAACTGAGAAAATGCATAAGGGCATTTTCCCGCTGATCTGCATGAGATAAATGTTATTACTGTCATCACTTTATACCATTTATTTAATCATCTCTCTTTAAGACCCAAAAAATCTCAATGTAAAATTATATATTTAAGGCAGTCTTTCACATTTTATTTAAGGATATTTTAGACAGTTTAAAGTTGAATTGAACCATAAAAACATGAAGAAATGACTATACAGTATATATTTTCTTAAAAAGTGGAAAGTTGATTTTCCTAGTTTCCTTTTAAAAAATAGCTTGGTGTATTCATTAACTGATTGGGTTGAAATTACTCATTTTCCCCTATTAGCTCATTACCACTAATGAAAATATAATAGTAGTGATATTTTCCAGAATGTTGAGTTTGCCCTGTGTGTGTTAAGGCATGGCTTCAGTCTCTTGGCTCAGCATGGAACAATCCCCTGGCTCCTCTCTCTTTCTCTCTCCCTCTCCCACCAGAAGGCTGTAATCGATTTGTCTGCAGTAAATATATTTGGTTTGATTCTTGAGAAAATCTCAGCAAATGCTTCTGAGTAAGAGAACGAATACACAAGCTCGGATGGAACCCCTAGACCTGTTGATTTAGGAAACAGACTCTTTTCAGTGAGCTGTGCTCGGTTTTCTAAGTGGCAAAGACACAGCTGCCACAAACTGGAAGATGCTTGTGGTCTGATCCACTCCCTGGACCCACAGCCTTGTGCCTGGATGCCAGCTCCTGTAATTCAGCTGCACATCCCATGCCAATCTCTCCAAATAGAACCTTGTTTCTGAGAGATCTTATCGCTGCGATTCCTACCGATGCATTCGGGTGAAGGTTTTTATTATGCACATCTACATACATTTATACCTGAGACCAGGGCAGTCCCATCTTCACAGGTGCACTGTGGTCCTGGGATTCTGTGACTGCAAAGCAACTCTTATGGAAGCAGATATTCTCAACAGGACGTGCAAATTGGACCCGTTCAAACTAGTAAATGCAGTACATTGCTAATAACTGCCATGCGTGTTTTGACACATCACTGCCTGTGTTGTTCATTCGTTGCAATAATGAGGCTCTAAAAGTCCCTCTAGTGCAGTGCGATCCTTGAGAAATTATCTATCAGTAAAACCCTCGTCTACCGCCCAGGTGGAGATGCCCTGGGTTAGGAGCAGTCCAAGGAGCTGGCCATGCATTGAAACAGGTCGAATCTCATATTTGCAGACTAAAAAAATGGTTCTCATCAGTCTACTTTTTTCAATCAAATTTTACCCTGATGAAATGGTTTGAACGGAGGCAGGGTTTTTCAGCTCATCAGACACAGAGAAGGGGTGGAGCACAGGCAGAGGGCACGGCTTCCTGAATTTTCCTGACATTCGCACTGTATATTTTTAGAGTATTGATTTAGCTGAAGGAAGCACATGCAAAATGAGAGGAAATGCACATCAGTTTGTGTGTTTTGTGAACTTCCCCCACATAATCCTTGTGAAATTGTTCAGATTTCAGAGTTCAAGAACAGACTTTTGGAAATCTCATAGAGAATTTCAGCTAGAAACAGTAAAAAACGAGGCTAGGGCCCACCCACATTTTTATTAAGAATTCTGTAAAATTAAGTTGTGAAGATGTGCTTCCAAGACAAGATCTGTTTGAATGTTAGTCTCTTGTGTGTCCAGAAAGAGGAGAGAAATTCAACCTCGCTGTTTGACTTTGTTAAATTTTTAATGAAGACTGATGATCAGAGAGACATGCGTTATTGTAGCAGCCGTAGCTCGTCTGTTTTAAGGACCTCGTGCTTCACGATGCTAATGTGTTACATAAGACTGTCCAAGTTCATGGTGTAACGGAGTCCTATGGCCGAAGCCAGAACGTGGTAGAACATTGATTTTGTTTTTTAAGATGGAAAAAAAGGATCTGGGTTCCTCTTCTGACTTCTGGCTCCAGAAAATACCCTTTCATTTGCTTGTTCTTCCTGGTGCTGGAAATCACCAGAGCTGGAGGCAGACTGCCTGGCTCCACAGTGAGCTGGCTGACTCCGCCAGTTACCCAATCTTGCAAGAGAAAAGCTTGCAATCAGAGGAGCCCAGTGTTCCCGCCAATAGTGCTGATCTGTGTTTTATGAATTCCCTCTTTACATAAATGCCACTTTGCCCATAGGAGGCTGGGTCCATCCTCATACACTTTTTTAGAAAATATTTGATTATTTATTTAATGTGAAAGGTACAGAGAGAGACAGGAAGAGAGAGAGAGAGAGAGGTGTAAATGATAGATAGGTATCTTCCACCCACAGGTGCCCTCCCAGAAGTGCCAGCAACAGCCAAGGCTGAGCCAGGCTGAATCCAGGAGCCAGGAACTCAATCTGGGACTCAGAAGTGGGGCCAGGACTTAAACCCAGGCACTCTCAAGCGGAATGCAGACGTCCCCTTAACCACTGCTCAAGATGCCCACCCTTCATCCACTTTTAAACATGTCAGGGAAGTCAGGGGAGCATTCTATTCTCTAGTTTAGTTCATTGATTGGATAATTTGGGAAAGGAGGATTAGCGGATCCTTGCAAGTGTGTGCCCCTCGCATGAGACAGCTGAGACACCCCCATGTCAGCGACCTCGCAGCTCATCACAGTGACGCATCAAGCAGGAGCACTGGGCGGGGCCAGTCGGTAAGAAATGCAACCAACAGACGAAGCCACTGTAACCAAACAACGTGTATCCTCTGACACATCACTCTCTTCAGTCTCTCCCACTCGTGTATGGGGAGACACCAAGGGGGCTCAGGCAGTAAATATTACCGTGTCAGTTCAAGGAGACATCCACCTTGAAGACTGCAATGCATACTTTATTAAAAGTCAAAAGGGCAAGAGTTTCATAGCAAGAAATGGCTTAAGCTGTCTTGGAGCAAACAGAGTATGCTAGCTGACGACCAGAATTCCATTAAACAGCCTCATTCACATGTCAGTTCTAACTCATTGTCAAGTGGCGTTGACTTGACCCTGAAAAATTTGAGAATGTTACCAGGTACAGCATTTCCATGGCTGCCACGTGGGTCCAGTCCCTAGCGCGTCCCGCCTTGATGCCTTCCTGTTTTTTTTTTTTTTTAATTTAATATTTTTTTTTACATGCAGAGTGGACAGGGAGACAGAGAGGAAGGTCTTCCTTTGCCTTTGGTTCACCCTCCAATGGCTGCCACGGCCGGCGCACCACGCTGATCCAAAGGCAGGAGCCAGGTGCTTTTCCTGGTCTCCCATGCGGTGCAGGGCCCAAGCACCTGGGCCATCCTCCACTGCACTCCCTGCCCACAGCAGAGAGCTGGCCTGGAAGAGGGGCAACCAGGACAGAATCCGGTGCCCCAACCAGGACTAGAACCCGGTGTGCCAGCGCCGCAAGGTGGAGGATTAGCCTAGTGAGCCTCGGCGCTACCTTCCTGTGTTAAACACACCTGTGGTGCTCTGTCCCGTCCTGAGGACAGGCCTCTCCCAATCCCAGCTTCCTGCTGATGCACACCCTGGGAGGCCGCAGGTAAGGACTCCAGTATCTGGGTCCTTGCCACCCCTGGGGCAGAGCTGGGTTGAGTTCCAGGTTCCTGGCTTTGGCCTCGAGTGTCGACATTTTGGGATATGAACTCACAGATGGAAGCTCTCACCATTTCTCTGCTTTTCAAATACAAAATAATAAAGGAAGAAAGTCAGTTGGATCCTCCGCGGTATCTGGCCCTCCATCACGTCTCTGTTTGCAATCTTCTTCCTATCATGTGGCGTGGACCTGATGCTGTCCTGAGCGCCAGAACCCTGGTTCCTGTCCGTCACGTCTGCACTGCAATGCTGCCTCTTCTGGGCTCTCCCCAGCTAGCTCCCGGGACTCGCAAAGCCTTCCTTGCTGTCCCTGCGACCCCCTTCCTTTTCCTCCTTGACATTCGCCACTACCCGTTGCATCCCGTCTGTCAGTGGCCCCGCACCTCAAGGCGGGAAGGCACCACTGGGCCAGGGACACGGGTCTGTGGGTTTCACGGCCTTGTTCCCAGATTCGAGAGACGTTTCCTGAATTAGTGAGTTCACCACGCAAGGTGGCATTTGTAGAGTTCCTCAGTGGAATCAACTGGGGCTGTGGCTGTCTTGACTGGGATGTTTGTATCTCCAGTCACTCATTTTACTGGATGCAGCCTCAATGTGTTTGAGTATTTCTTCTTACAAGATTTTTAGTAATGTGTAACGTTCAAGGATATTGTTGGTTTTCACCCAACTTGTTGAATTATGAGCATGGGTTTACTTCAGATGTTTTGTGGTATGATCAATCTCATTTTTGTCTTCTTTTATTTTTTCCCAATTTGCTTGGTTAGAACTTTATCAATTTTAATATCCCTCCCCCTGTGAAAGTACTACCTTTTGATTTCATTAAGCTTTTATTTTGTTTCTCTGTTTCTAAGCTTATTGACTTCTATATACATTCTTTCTTCTGCTTGTTTTGGCTTTAACTGGCTCCTCTGTCACTAGTTGATTTAAGTAGAAATTTTCCCTACTCCTAGAAGGCATTTTATATTGCATAATAAAACCATATCAGACCACCCATCTCTTTCTGAACTCTGCTTTGGCTACATCTCACAATTTTTGACACGTATTTTCAATGTCATTCAGAAAAAAAATTTTTTTTTCAGATAGCCTATTGGAATCATGGATAATATAAAGTGTATAGTTTAGGTACGCCACACGTCTTTCTGTATTCTGAATTCTAGTTTAAATCTATAGTGATGAGACAACATTCATTGTGTAATAATGTTATAGAATAAAGAAAAAATCAATTTCATTTTTACCTGCAAGTTTATTCTTTTTTTTTTGCTTCTATCTAATGTTCTAGCTGTTAAAAATTTTCTTCTGAAGAACTTCCTGTTGTATTTTTTACAGTGTGGATCTGCAGGCAAATGGAGCCTCTTGTGTTTGATTTTAAAGGAAAAATCCACATTTCCGCCTCATTTTTGTAATTTGACTTTTATTTTGGTGTCATTATAGCTCCCCATGCAGTTGTGGGGAGCAGCACAGCATCACACGTAACCCTCCCCCACATGTCACAACTCCCAGTGGTGTCACGCCCAGGATGGCGGTGCTGACGCAGTCGGGAGGGGAAGCCCTCCCTTCTCCCCGAGGACCCATCTTAGCGCTCCTGTACACTGGCGTCCAGGCAGACTTCCTGTCTGTCCCCACCACCCCTGTAACCTCTGACCTCTAACCTCTGTAATCTGTGACCCATGGCTATAACTTTGTCGTGTGAAAAGTGTAATACGAAGGGAACCACGCTGTGGACATTTTCACTGGAGATTTGTCCAGGCTGTTCGATACAGTAAGGGAACATTCCTTTTTGTTGTGGAATAACATTCCATGATATTCTGCTACCACGGTTGGTTTAAACTTTCACTTTTGAAGCCACTTGAGTTCTTTTCAGGTTTAGGATATTGTGCATGAAACTTTGAACATATTATTTGTGTACAAAGTCTTTTGTAAAATTTTTTTAAAAAATATTTATTTGAGAGAGAGAGAGGGGGAGAGAGAGAGAGGGAATCGCACTCCCCCCGCCCCCAACACACATGCAGAGAGAGTTCCTATTCACTAGCTTCTGAATACACTGGGCCAGACTGAAATCGGGAGCCAGGAGCTCAATCCAGGTCTCCCGTGTGTGTGGCAGGAAGCAGGTTACTCCAGCTGGGACCATAGCCGCGCCATGTCTGAATGAGCAGGAAGCTTGGATCAAGAGTGGAGCCAGGACTTGAACCCAGGCAGTCTCCTAACCAGTGTCTTAACCACTGTGCCAGTGCCCTGCCTGGTCAACTGTACATGTTTTTTTGTGTGAATATAGATCTTAATCTCTTTTTGTTCATACACTAGAAGAATTAATATTATAAAATGTCCATGTTATCCAAAGAGATTTACAGATTCAATGCAGTCTCCATCAAAATACAAATGACGTTCTCTGCAGAACTAGAAAAAAAAAATCTCAAAATTCCCATGAAAGCCCAAATACACCCAAGAGCCAAAGAAATATTGAACAAAAAGAACAAATCTGGAAGCATCACAACACCAGATTTCAAGACATACAACAGAGCTATAGTAATCAAAACAGTGTGGACTAGGACAAAAATAGGCACATAGACCAGCGGAAAAGAATAAAGGACATAAATCCATACATCTACAGCCAACTGATTGCTGACCAAGGCATCAAAAAACATATAGTAATGGAGGGGCAAAATTTGGTAAATTTTTTTTTCAGATAGCCTATTGGAATCATGGGTAATATAAAGTGTATAGTTTAGGTACGCCACACACCTTTCTGTATTCTTAATTCTAGTTTAAATCTATAGTGATGAGACAACATTCATTGTATAATAATGTTATAGAATAAAGAAACTGGACAAACTGGATATCCACATGCACAATATTTTTTAAAAGATTTATTTATGGATTTGAAAGTCAGAATTACACAGACATGAAGACATACACACTCACAGATCTTTCATCTGCTGGTTCACTCCCCAAATGGCCACAATGGCCAGTGCTGGGCCAGGTAGAAGCCAGGAGCCAGGAGCTTCTTCTGGATCTCCCAGGCGGGTGCAGGGGCCCAAGCACTTGGGCCATCTTCTACTGCTTTCCCAGGGGCATCAGCAGGGAGCTGGGTGGGAAGAGGAGCAGCTGGGTCTCTAAGCAGCACCGTCCGGGGTGCTGTAGAGCTTAATCAAATTTCCCGATAGCAATGCCTAGAGTACATTTGCTGGGTCACATGGTGGTCACGTGGGTTGTTTTTCTTTTTTGTTTGTTTTGCTTTTAAGACATATGGGATTGTTTTTCTCAAGTGGCTGCGCCATTTTGCATTCCCACCAGAAACGTGTGAGTGCTCGTTTCTTTATGTCATTGTAGTCATTTATATGGATGTATATGGTATCTCCTTGTGGATTTTATTTTCATTAATTTAAAGGCTAATAAACTTCTCATAAGCTCATTTACATATGCATGTCTTTTTTGGTGAAATCTCTCTTCATATCCTTTTACCCACATTCGAATTGGATTGAGTGGCTTTTTTTTTTTCTTTAATTCTTAAGTTTCAGGAGTTCTAGTATTCTAATGTTGGCCATTTGTCAGATCCTTGTTGTATGAGCACAGTGTCCCATTCTGTAGCTAATTATCCATCTTTCTCATTGGTTATTTTTCAAAGCAAAAGAGTTTTAATTTGATTTAAAGTTCTGTTTGTCAGTTTTCCTCATTTTACATTATGTTCTGGCTGTCATGTTTAAGAAGTCTCTATCTGAAGATATCACATGCTTTCTTTTAGTTGTTGAAGTTAATATATAGTGAGAGTAAAACAATCATGTGGACGTTATACTATTTGGTATATAAATATTGCTTCATTGAATAATATCACGTAACTCACAATATACCCTTCCTTCTCAATATTATGATCATTGTCATGAATCCCTCACTTTGTGTATTAATATCTCTGTTTTTAAGAATAAGTAATATATTTGTGTATGTGTCGAGTGTCTACCCATGAAGAGAATGTGGCAAAATATTAAAAAGTTGTTAAATTTTCAAACTAAAAGACCTTATAACTAAAAAAGAAGTCTTTGTCTAGCTCTGTATACCAGATTTTCTCCTGTCTTTTCCTAATTTTTTTAATTTTATGTTTCATATTCAGAAATTTTTGTATAAGATATGATATTTAGGTCAGGATAGTTTTTTTTTTTTTTAATCTAAGTAGATTCAGTATTTCCAGAGTGATTTTTTCAAAAGGCTGTCTTTCTTCCACTGAAAATCTTCTGTCCTTTTTTCCTACTAATGTACATTCTGGGACATATATACTATTTTTTTTTTTGAAATCAAAAATGTGGAATCAATCTAGATGCCCATCAAATGAAGGTTGGGTAAAGAAGATGTGGTATAAATACACGAATATTACGCAAACATAGAAAAGAATGAAATCCTGACACTTGCAACAAAATGGATGGAATTGGAGGTCATTATGCTGAGTGAAATAAGCCAGACCCTGAAAGACACATATCACACGTTTTCTCTTACTTGTGGAAGTTAATTTAGAGAGTATAAAAGTAGTGTGGATGTTATATCCCGTGGTACATAGCTACATGGACAGCTTCTATTATCATGTATACTATGTGTATGATAATACACCCTTCATCCCCCATGTTTGGAAATTCTTATACTCATTTTTATGTTGTAAATATGTGTTATTTTCAGACTGTCTCAAAGATTTGTCTTTTGATTTTGTTTGCTGCAATTTGAGTATGATGTCCCTAGGGGTGTGTGTGCGTGCGCATAGTTACCTTGCCTGTGGGTTCTTTCGAGTTTATTCAAAGTATAACCTTTTGTGTGTCATTAATTTTGGAAAAATTCCTAGCCATTAGTCCTTGAAATATTTTCTATGTTCCATTCTCTCTTTTTGCTCTTTCCACACTACCAACTAATACATGTTATACTGTTTAATATTGTCTTACTAATCTTCTACTTTTATTAACATTATACTTTTTTATTATAAACATGCTTTCCTTGTCTGTTAATTTATATAGCTTGTGGATATATTTATAACTCAATTTATGTAATTTTTATACTTTACACATCTTCAACTTCACTGATTTTATTTTGCCCTGGGTCCTTTTGAGTCTACTACTGAGCCTATAGAAGACATTCTTTATTTCTGTATCTCAATTATAATTTCCCATTAATGCTGTCATTGAGTTTCCATCTCTCTTCATAAATATCATCTTGCATTTTGTCTTTTCTAGGAACAGCTCCAACATTAATAAAAAATTATTTAACTTCTTTATCCGATAGCATCAAAAAGCTGTGTTATGGTTCAATCCTGTCCTATTAGTTGTTTTTCTTTCAGTGTGTGTCTTTTCTGGCTTCCTTTTATTATTAAGATTCATTTAAATAGCTGTTCTTTGCAGGACAGTAGAAGCTCAAGGCATAATATTTTACTTGGAACAAAGCATACAAAAAACAAGCATTCAAGACAAACAAATACAAATGCTGAAGTCAATGAAATTGAACAAAATAATTTCAACAAGTTGGGATTATCAAACTAAAAGTTGTTTGCTCAAAAAGAATAGCAAGCAAAATGTTTCTTTCATAAAATTCTTCAGAAAAAAAGCAAGGAAATAAAAAACAATTTAGTACAAAAGAATAAAGAGAAAACAGAAAAAAGAATTAAAATATATTAAATATTTCTATATAAACAACTATAAGGTAATAAACTTAATAATTAATGAGGGTTATTAATTTTTTGCACATTTTATAATGTATAAGCAAAGCATATACTTTGAACACATTTTTAATTCATACAACAAATGTTCACTGGGGTACTAAAGGCAAAATCAACTATAAAGCCAGCAATCCCTGGCACCCTTCTGTCTTTCCAGTTGCAAATTCTCTGTGTAACCACATCTAATGCATAGAGCAGTGTAAGTCATCCACTGCGTTTTACACTTCAGTTATTACTGTTTCTTTAATTCTAGAGGCATTTCCTTGAAGCTGGGGTCCTGTGAAGAACTTGCCTCCTGAAATCCTTTGCACACATGTATATTTTTACTTTTGCCTACTGCCTGTGGGATTAACTCTCATCCACAGGAGTTACTTGTTTTCTTTACCTGTCTTACTTGGTTTAGATAATTCTTTGGCTATACCAGCATTCACATATTCATGCTGGGTGGGCAGTAATATATTTTTATGGTGGCCCTAGAAGAGAGAGAATAAAACAATAAGCAACTAAAATGTAGCTAAACCTAGGCCATTTTGAATGGGAAAGCGCTATTGAAAAATTCTGGAGATGTTTTAAGTCAATCCAGAAACTAGATTCAGTCAGTCTGGTTAAATAATAAACTACCTTCAGTGAATTCAGTAAGTAAAATCATGCTGATACTTTGTACAAATTCAAAAATATATGATTTACGCTTTACAACATCAGATTTGGCAATGATTTCTTGGCTATGACATCAAAGGCCCAGGCAACAAAAGAAAAATATATACAAATTAAACTTAGTGAAAACTTTAAAAATTTATACACTAAAGGATACTACAATGGTATAAAAGGTAACCCAACCCAGAAAATGGAAGAATACATTTAGAAATTGCATATCTGATAAGACTTACTATCCAGCCTATATGGGGAACTCCAAAAATTCAGTAACGACAACAAGGGACTTGAAGATATATTTTTCCAAAAATGAGATCCCAAAGACCAATACATACAAACATGCTCAACACCACTAATCATAAAGGAAATGCAAATCAAAGCTACCATGAGGAATCACCTCACATCTGTTAGGACAGCCACCATTAAAAAGAGCAAACAAAAAATGACAAGTGCTGTTGCAGTGGAGAAATTGGAGCACAATGTACTCTGCTAGTGGGAAGATACAATGTTGTAGGACTGTGAACACATCACGGTGATTCCAGAAAAAGGTGAAGTTACCAAAAGAGCCAGCAATCGCTCTTCTGGGTAGAAAGAACTGGAAAGTAGGGTCTTGAAGAGATGTTTGTTAGCCATGTTCATAGCAGGACTATTCACAGTAGCTCAAATGCAGAGGCAACCATTGATAAGCAAAATGTGGTAGACACATGTATTGGAACATTATTCAGTCTTTAAAAAGAAAAAAAATCGGACATATGCTACAACACAGATGAAACCTGAGGGCACTCTGCTAAGTGAAATATGCACTCACAAAAAGATACTGGCTGTAAGATCCTACTTCTGGCTGGCGCCGTGGCTCACTAGGCTAGTCCTCCGCCTGCGGCGCCGGCACACCAGGTTCTAGTCCCACTCAGGGAGCCAGATTCTGTCCCGGTTGCCCCTCTTCCAGGCCAGCTCTCTGCTGTGGCCAGGGAGTACAGTGCAGGATGGCCCAAGTGCTTGGACCCTGCACCCCATGGGAGACCAGGATAAGTACCTGGCTCCTGCCATCGGATCAGCGTGGTGCGCCGGCCGCAGCAGCCATTGGAGGGTGAACCAACAGCAAAGGAAGACCTTTCTCTCTGTCTCTCTCTCTCACTGTCCACTCTGCCTGTCAAAATAAATAAATAAATAAAAAATTTAAAAAAAAAAGATCCTACTTCTATGAAATACCTGGAGTAGTCTGCATACTAGAGACACAAAGCAGAAGGGTGGATTCCAGGAGAGAATTTGGGAGGTTGTTCCTTAATGGGTGTAGATACTCAGTCTTGCAGCATGGAAAGAACGCTGTGGCTGAATGGCGATGATGGTTGCTTACATTATGCATGTTGTGAAAACAGTTGAAATATGTACTTAAAATTGTTATGATGGTAAAGTTCATGTGTATTTTACCAAAATAAAAAATGTATTCAATGCTATGATTTTAAATGGTAAAAAACTAAGGCAATCATTTGGTACAACAGTTAGTGTGCAGGCTAGGATGCCCACATCCCATATCCAAGTCCCTGGGTTCAAGTCTTGGCTCTGATTCTTTTTTTTAAGATTTATTTATTTATTTGAAAGTCAGAGTTACATAGAGAGAGAAGGAGAGGCAGAGAGAGAGAGAGAGGTCTTCCATCCACTGCTTCACTCCCTAATTGGCCACAACTGCCGGAGCTGCACCGATCCGAAGCCAGGAGCCATGAGCTTCTTCCAGGTCTCCCATGCAGGTACAGGGGCCCAAGGACCTGGGCCATCCTCCACTGCCTTCCCAGGTCACAGCAGAGAGCCAGACAGGAAGTGGAGCAGCCAGGACTTGAACCAGCACCTACATGGGATGTGGGCACTGCAATCGTTGGCTTCACCCACTATGCCACAGCGCTGGCCCCATTGGCTCTGCTTCTGATGCAGCTTCTCCCTAATGCACACCCTGGGAGGCAGCGGGTAATGGTTCAGGGGGGAGGGAAACAGTGGATGGAAGATCTCTCTTTCTGCCTTTCCAAATAATTAAATAAGTAAATATCAAAGATTGTAGATTAGAATTTCTAATTTACTTTTCACTAAAATATTAGTACATACTACCATATTCTGTGCAAACCTATGTACTATTAAATTTATGAAAAGGAACACTAACATCAGATACAGTTGAATTAACATTATGTTCTTCAATGTTACTACATTGAAAAAGCATTTTTTAATCAAATTAACATTTCTTTTGCACAAAATTTTCTAGAGATAGTTCTTTGATTCTGGCACATTTAAAAATTATAAAATGAGACTAATAAATTATGACTTTGTCACAAACCAAAAGAATAAAAAAGAAATAGTTCTTTGAGTGATGTTTTCAGGATTCATCAAGAAGTATTTGAGACAACTTTACATGCAACAAATCTTGACACTTTGGAGGTGGATTTTGACTTTTGAAAAAACATGTTGTCATTCAGAGCTGAATAGTAATTTAGAAAGTGACCAAGTTGAAAATTACTATTTTTGGTTTACAAAACTTTAATTTTGAAGTAATTTTCTAAAAATTTGTAAACTAGGATTACAAAAATGATTTTATAAGGTCTAAGAGTCAAAGGGATCACACAAACAAGACTAGTGTCTGCTAATACTAACTGATAGAATATAAAAGGGAGAGAATGATCCAACATGGGAAGCCAGATACACAGCAGACTCATAGAATGGCAGTTGTTCTACACAGCACTCTGGCCTCAGAATCAGCCCTTAAGGCATTCAGATATGGCTGAAGAGCCCATGAGAGTATTTTAGGCATGGAAAGCCAAGACACTCTGGGAAAAAAAGGACCTAAATGAAAGATCTCTGTGAGTGAGATCCCAGTGGAAAGAATGGGGCCATCAAAGAAGGAGGTACCTTTCTCTGAAGGGAGGAGAGAACTTCCACTTTGACTATGACCCTGTCAGAATAAGATCGAAGTCGGCAAACTCAAAAGGTTTCCATAGCTTTGGAAACTCATGACTAGAGCCTAGGGAGATTACTGATGCCATAAACAAGACTGTCAAATTGTTAAGTCAACAACAGGAGTCGCTATGTACTTACTTCTCATGTGGGATCTGTCCTTAATGTGTTGTCCAATGTGAAGTAATACTATAACTAGTACTCAAACAGTATTTTACACTTTGTGTTTCTGTGTGGGTGCAAACTGATGGAATCTTTACTTAATATATACTGAATCAATCTGCTGTATATAAAGATAATTGAAAATGAATCTTGATGTGAATGGAATGGGAGAGGGAGCGGGAGATGGGAGGGGTGTGAGTGGGAGGGAAGTTATGGGGGGGGAGCCATTGTAATCCATAAACTGTACTTTGGAAATTTATATTTACTAAATAAAAGTTAAAAAAAAAGGTATTCATACTAAAAAATGATTTTATAAATTCCACAGTCCTTATAGTAATGGTATAGTTCTCAAGAAAAATGAATTGAAAGTCAATTTAGTTGAATGTCTCTAACATTGATTTTCTGTATTTATTTATTAGAGAGAGAGAGAGAGAGAGAAAGACAATCTCCATGTGTTGACCTCACATGCCCAGGAACCAGGAATTCGGTCCAGGTCTCCCACTTACGTCATCACCTGATGCTTCTCAGGGTGTGCGTTAGCAGAAAGCTAGAGTGTGGAGTGGAGCTGCGACTTAAACCCAGACCTCGATTATGGGAGGCAGGCATAATTGGTGTCTTAATTGCTGTGCCAAACACCCAGCCCTAACCTTGAGGTTTTTTTTTAATTGATTTATTTACTTGAAAGGCAGAGTTACAGAGCGGGAGGGAGGGAGACAGAAATAGAGAGAGAGAGAGAGAGATCTTCCACCTGCTAGTTCATTCACCCAAGTTGCCACAACAGCCAGGGTCGGGGCTGGCTCCAGCTGGACTGGGCTCAAGCCGGGAGCCTGAAACTCCATCCTGGCCTCCCATGTGGGTGCAGGGGCACACGTACTAGGGCCTTGTTCCCTTGCTTTCTCAGGCACATTAGCAGGGAACTTGATTGACGTGGAGCATCTGGGATGTGAACAGATGCTTATATAGGATGCCAGCATTTTACTCCATCGTGCCACAACAGTGGCCCTTAATCTTGAGTTTAAATGTCCTATATTTCATACTATAATGTTGTTTTATTATTTATATTGGTAAATCATATAATTAAAGTGATAAATTTGACCCTTTATATTTATTTTATTTTTCCCCAAAGGAACCATTTATTTAATGAGTACAAATTTTCTAAGTACAACTTTAGGAATATAGTGATTCTTCCTATCATACCTGCCCTCACACCCCCACTCTCACCCAGCCTCTTCCTCCCTCTCCAGTTCCCAGTCCCATTCTCCATTAGGAATAAAAATAACAACAACAACAACACACACACACAAAACAAAACAAAAAACTGTTCCCTGACAGTCAAGACAAGGGCTGTTCAACTCATTGCTTCTCAAGGTGACAATTTCAATTCTACACATTTCCTTTTAGGTGCTCTGTTATCACAGATCAGGGAGAACATATGGTATTTGTCCCTTTGGGATTGAATTATTTCACTAACTATGATGTTTTCCAGATTCATCCATTTTGATGCAAATGACTGGATTTCATTTTTTTTTACCGCTATGTTGTATCCCATAGAGTACATATCCATAATTTCTTTTTCCAGTCTGCAGTTGATGGACATTTAGGTTGATTCCGTGTCTTAGCTATTGTGAATTGAACTGTAATAGACATGCGGGTGCAGATAACTCTTTTATTTGCTGATTCCATTTCCCTTGGGTAAATTCCCAGGAGTGGGATGGCTGGTTCATATGGAAGGCCTATATTCAGACTTCTGAGGTACCTCCAAGATGATTTCCATAGTGATTTTATTAGTTTACACTCCTACCAGTAGTGGATTAGGGTACCTTTTCCCCACATCCTCACCAATGTTTGTCATTTGTTGATTTCTGTTTGAAAGCCATTCTAACTGGTGTGAAGTGAAACCTCATTGTGGTTTTGATTTGCATTTCCCTGAAGGCTAGTGATACTGAGCATTTTTCCATGTGTCTGTTGGCCATTTGGATTTCCTCTTTTGAAAAACATCTATTAAAGTCCTTGGCCCATTTCTTAACTGGGTTGTTTGTTTTGTTATTGTGGAGTTTCTTGATCTCTTCATATTTGGGTAATTAATCCCTTATCAGTTGCATGGTTTGCAAAGAATTTCTCCTGTTCTGTCAGTTTCCTCTTCACTTTCCTGAGTGTTTCTTTTGCCTTGTACTACATCTTGAAATCTGGTATTGTGATGCCTCTGGCTTTGTTTTTGTTGTATAAGACTGCTTTAGATAATCAAGGTCTCCTGTGTTTCCATATAAATTTCAGCTTCTTTTTTTTTAGATCTAAGGAGAATGTCTTTGGTATTTTGATTGGTATCTCATTGAATCTGTAAATTGCTTTTGTAAGAATGAAATTTTGATGATATTAATTCTTCCAATTCATGAACATGAACAATTTTTCCATTTTTTGTATCTTCTTCTATTTCTTTAATGTTTTGTAATTTTCATCATAGAGATCTTTGACATATTTGGTTAAATTTATTCCAAGGTATTTGATTTTTTTTTGTATCTAATGTGAATGGTATCAATCTTACATGTTCTTTTTCAGCTGTGGCACTGTCTATGTATACAAAGTCTCTTGAATTTTGTGTATTGATTTTATATCCTGCTACTCAACCAAACTCTTCTATAAAGAGTTTCAATAATCTCTTGGTGGAGTCTTTTGGATCCCTTATATATAGAATGTGTCATCTGCAAATAGGGATAGTTTGACCTCCTCATTTCCAATTTGAATCCCTTTGATTTCTTTTTTGTGTCTAATGGCTCTGGCTAAAACTTCCAGGACTAAATTGAATAGTAATGGCAAAAGTGAGCATCCTTGTCTGTCCTGGACTTCAGCAGGAATGCTTCCAACTTTTCCCCATTCAGTTGGATGCTGGCTGTGGGTTTGTCATAAATTGCCTTGATTGTGTTGAGGAATGTTCCTTCTACACCCAGTTGGCTTAGAGTTTTCTTCATGAAAGGGTGCTGTGTTTTATCAAATGCTTTCTGTACATCTATTGAGATAATCATATGGTTTTTGTTCTTCAATTTGTTAATGTGATGTATCACATTGATTGACTTGTGAATGTTGAACTATCCTTGCATACCAGGGATAAATCCCACTTGGTCCAGATGAGTGATCTTTCTGATGTGTTGTCGGATTTGATTGGCTAGAATTTTGTTGACGATTTTTGCATCTGTGTTCATCAGGGTAATTGGTCTGTAGTTCTCGTTCTCTGTTGCATCTTTTCCGGGATTAGTAATTAAGGAGATTCTAGCTTCATAGAAAGAATTTGGGAGGATTCCCTCTCCTTCAATTGTTTTGAATAACTTAAGAAGAAGTGGAGTTAGTTCTTTTTTAATTTTCTGGTAGAATTCAGCATTAAAGGCATCTGGTCCTTGGCTTTTCCTTCTTGGGAGGGTCTTTATTACTGATTGAATTTCTGTAGTGGTTATGGGTCTGTTTAGGTTGTCTGTGTCTTCAAGGCTCAATTTAGGTAGGTTGTATGTGTCTAGGAATCTATCCATTTCTTCTAGGTTTCCCAGTTTGTTGGCATACAGCTCTTTGGAGTAATTTCTGATGATTATAATGTTGTTATATTTCCTTTTTCACCCTAATTTTATTGATTAGGCTCTTCTCTCTCCTTTTTGGGATAGTTGGGCCAATGGTGTGTCAATTTTTTTTTTCCAAAAAACCAGCTCTTCACTTTGCTGATCTTTTAATTCCATGTTGTTTATTTCTTCTCTAATTTTAATTGTTTCTTTTTTCCTACTGGTTTTGGGTTTGGTTTGCTGTAGTTTTTCTGGATCCTTGAGATGCATTGATAGCTCATTTATTTGGTACCTTTCCAATTTCTTGACATAATCACCAATTGCTGTAAGCTTTCCTCTTAATACTGCTCTTGCTGTATCCAATAATTTTTTTTGATATGTTGTGTTGTTATCTTCATGTGTTTCCAGAATTTTTTTGGATTATTCTGTGACCCACTGTTCATTCAGGAGCATGTTGTTCAGTCTCCATGTGTCTGCATATGCTCTAGGGATTCCTGAGTTGCTGATTTCCAGCTTCATTCCTTTGTGCTCCAAGAAGATGCACGGTATGATTTTGGTTTTTTTCGTCTGCTGAGAGGTGTTTTATGGCCTAGCATGTGTGGCCAATCCTAGAGAGAGTTCCATGCACTGGTGCAAACAATGTGTATTCTGAAACTGTAGGGTGAAAATTCTCTAGATACCTGTTAGTCAACTCTACTGTTTCCTTGCTAATTTTCTGTCTGGTTGATCTGTCCATTGCTGAAAGTGGGGTATTGAAATCCCCCATTACTATTGTATTTGAGTCTATGTCTCCCTTTAGATACCTTAACATGTCTTTTAAATAACCAGGTGCCCTGTAATTAGGTGCATATACGTTTATAATAGTCACATCTTTCTGTTGAATTGATGCATCAATCATTACATAATGTCCTACTGTATCTCTTTTAACAGTTTTTGTGTTAATATCTATTTTGTCTGGGTCCAGTGCTGTGGCGTAGTGGGTTAAACGCACTGGCCTAAAGCACTGGCATCCCATATGGGAACCGGTTCAAGACCCGGCTGCTCCATTTCCAATCCAGCTCTCTGCTATGGCCTGGGAAAGCAGTAGAAGATAGCCCAAGTATTTGGGCTCCTGCACCTGCCTGGGAGACCTGAAAGAAGCTCCTGGCTCCTGGCTTTGGTTTGGTGCAGCTCTGGCCATTGTGGCCAAATGGGGAGTGAACCAGTGGATGGAAGACCTCTCTCTCGCTCACTCTCTCTCTCTCTGCCTCTCTGTCTCTGTGTAACTCTGACTTTCAAATAAATAAATAAATAAATCTTTAAAAATGAAAATAAAAATAAAATAAATAAAATTTATTTTGTCTGATATTAAGATGTCTACATCAGCTCTTTTATGATTCCTTAGAGCATGGAATATCTTTTTCAATCCTTTCACTTTCACTCTGTGTCATCTTATTGTTGTGATGTGTTTCTTATAGGCATCAAGTAGATGGATTTTGTTTTTTAATCCATTCAGCCAGTTTTTTTTTTAATTGTAGAGTTGAGGCCATTTTCATTCAAGGTGACTATTTTTTTTAAAGATTATTTACTATTTACTTGAAAGTCAGAGTTACACAGAGAGAGAAGGATAGGCAGAGAGAGAGATGTCTTTCAATTCGCTGGTTCACTCCCCAGATGACTGCAACAGCCAGAGCTGCACTGATCCAAAGTCAGAAGCCAGGAGCGTCTTCCAGGTCTCCTACGTGGGTGCAGGGGCCCAAGGACTTGGGCCATCTTCTACTGCTGACCCAGGCCACAGCAGGATCAGAAGTGGAACAGCTGGGTCTTAAACCGGTGCCTATATGGGATGCCAGCACTGCAGGCAGTGGCTATACCTGCTATGCCACAGCACCAGCCCCCAAAGTGACTGCTTATGAATAGCAACGTTGCCCTGCTATTTTTCCATAAATATTCCCATTTTTTTACTTTGGATTTCCTTTGTACTTTTACTGGGAGTTTTTCTTCCTTTATCTTCTTTTGTAATGATGACCATGTTTCTGTATGCCGCACATCCTTAAGCATCTTCTGCAGGGCTGGACAGATGGTGACGAATTCTTTCAGCTTCTGTTTGTCATGGAAGGTCTTTATTCCACCTTCATTCATAAATGAGAGCTTTGCAGGGTTCAGTGCTCTGCACCGCTGGTGTGGAGGCTCCCGGCTGCTGGCGTCCTGAGTTGTGTGTGTCCTCGCCCTCCTGTAGGTTCACTTGTCCCTCCAAGTTGTGTAGAGATCCCTCTGAGTTTTCTCCCTAACTCTTCCCTGAGACCACTCTCTCTACTTTTTTAAACTATCTTCTCCTTGAGTGGAGCAGCAAGTTCCTTCCCTACTCTGCCAAATAAATATAATTTGACTCTTTAAATAAATAAATTTTACCCTTTAAATAAAATAATCCATTGGATTGGTAAGTCAACAGAATGTAAAGACAAAAATTATTGTTTTATTTCTTCATGCTTCAACTCTCTATATTCACCAGCATATGGAATCATCAGCTCTTCCTTGAATGCTAATATTGACTTTCCTTCACGCATATTTTATAGAACATTCCTTTGAATTTCTGTATCTTAGTATGTTTTCACTCTTGCCTTCTGTCGTTTATGAAAACATTTATTAATTTAATAATATATCAGATGAGTTTTGCCAACTCATATTAAGAAAATTTCATGATAAAGCTTGTAGAAAATAAAATTACACAAATTAAATATATCTGTATTTGGTGAAATGATATATTCAGTCTTTGCACTGAAAATAAATAAAATTAAGTGCTAATATATTGAAAATATCCAAGAAAATAAAATATCTGCTCTCTTTGAATGAGTCCATTGAGAGAGAACCCAGGCTGGGCTGCTTGGGTCTGATTAAACGGTTGCAAGTGAAATTAAGTTTTTACACATGGATTATAATCTTCAGAAGGTGGGAAGCAAGGCTAGAAGAAGCAGCTTCTAGCTTCCAGAGTGAAGCAGAGACCCTCAACCAGATCCCATCTCATGAGACACAATCGTGATCAAATGTTGTTGCTGTCCCAAGTTTCAAACTCCATTTATTCAACCATCTCTTATGTGGCTGGGGATTTTATTTCCACTCTCATTTGAAGAGAACCAGCCAACTGTCAGCAGACGTTGCACTCGGTGCTCTTTCTCTGTGTGTTCCTACGTTTTCAGGCGTGTTCCGTCTCACAGATAACACACGATGATTCTTTCAGACTACAGCGGGTTTCCTCCGCCTGGTTCCTGTGCTTTCCACTTCTGTGTTACACCTTTTTGTGTCATTCGCAATTCTTAGGGTTCTGGTGTGTCTCTGCTGCTTCTCAAAATTATCCCTGAACTGGCTCCGTGGAGCAATACTTAGTAATACTTCTGCATTTCTGAACAAATACTCTGTTGACCAAGCTGCACGAGGCAGGCTCTCCCATCATACTCAGGACGATCATCACAGTTCCAGCAGCTGTTGCTGCACTGTCCCTCCTTCTGGGCAGCTCAGGGCAGCTTTGCAGAGGTCTCGTAGCCTGCTCCATTCTACCTCACTTGCTATCTGCGAGGGGAAAGTCAGGAAAGCATTACTGCTGAACATCTTCTAGCAATGAAAACAACATTTCAAACCAAATCGATTCTGTTTGGCTTAATTGCTTGAGACAAGCACCCTTTTGTGTTTTTCCCACTCTTGTTTGTCTGTGCAGCCATAGACCACGTTGCTTCCGTTTTAAACCTTGACCTCTGCACATGCGAAGTGTGAAAATCTAGCCAATCAACAAGATCGTGGGTGGCTAATTGTTAAATCTAATACCATGCATATGTTTTTCAAAGTCTGCTTTTAGTGTGTGTGAAATGTGTTATCTCTTAACAGAAAATGATTGTGGCAATGAAGAGTGGCTAGAATTAAAAGGTATAAATATTTCAGACGA
This sequence comes from Oryctolagus cuniculus, assembly GCF_051225735.1. Lineage (NCBI taxonomy): Eukaryota > Metazoa > Chordata > Mammalia > Lagomorpha > Leporidae > Oryctolagus > Oryctolagus cuniculus. The sequence continues at coordinate 108,288,949 of NC_142879.1, forward strand.
ATCTTTGATTTGTACTTAATCCTCAGAGAAAAATCCTTGTGGTCCGACTAGGGCTGTTTTTGTTTGGTGTTGCTTGATGTAGGCAGACCATTTTATTAAATGCTTTGTGTTAAGAACACAGAAAACAAAACAAGAAATTCTTAGAATCACAGAAATCAAAGCCAAGCAACCAACTATTCATTTTTTCCATCCCTTGCTAGTACGGATTTTAACTTTACTCAAAATTTCTGTGTGCTATAGAATAACTTCAAATGGCATACGGGAGAAAGTCGTTCAGTACTGGACACCTCTTTTGCGTGCTATTTCTTGTTTGTGTAACATTATTTATATTAATCATTCATTTCCCATTTCCTGAGATTTCACCAGAAAAAAAGTATCTATACAATGTAATTTTCCTTTATGATTTATAATGAAAAAATGTTCTTTTTTATTAAATCCAACAATGGTATCACTGTTGATTACTGAAAGTTGAATAGACTATTTTGGGGTTTTCAACAAAAATGTTTTGTTTTATTACCATAGCATTTTACTGAAGGTAGATATAATTTCACATAATAAAGCATCAATATCCAAATCAATATGTTAATTCATTTATTTTTTTAAGATTTATTTTATTTATTTGAAAGAGTTAGGGAGGTAGAGACAGAGAGAGAGGTCTTCCATCTGTTGGTTCAGTCCCCAGATGGCCACAGCAGCTGGAGCCACTCCAATCCAAAGCCAGGAGCCAGGAGCTTCTTCCAGGTCTCCCATGTGGGTGCAGGGGCCCAAGGACCCGGGCCATCTTCCACTGCTATCCCAGGCCGTACCAGAGAGCTGGATGGGAAGAGGAGCAGCCAGGACTAGAACCAGTGCCCATATGGGATGCTGGCGCTTCAGGCCAGGGCTTTAACCTGCTGTACCATAGCGCCAGCCCCGTTAATTCATTTATTAACCTGTGTTGGGCATCTTCTATATTTGTGTTAAAAGCTGAGAACATGAAGAATAAGGAATTTCAGTTTACAGAGGTGGAGAAAGTTATTAAAAACTATAGGAATGATTTGTGTTAGCATCCCTCAATTTTGTTTTGTAAACTGAAGACTATTCTGAAATAGAATGCTAAAGGAAAACTGAGATCTAATCTAAAATGTATCCATCCACATTGTCTTAACCAACTCTTTCTCTGTAAAATGATTTTGCACTATGTCCTTTATCTACAAAACAAATAAAGTAAAGTAGCAGTGTGTTATAAATCTGGGCAGCTTCCAGGTCTGCATCTTCAGTCTAGACTTTGACCCTGTTTAACTACATGGTAAATATTCATACCAGCAGGTGCTGTAATTACTCACTCCGAGCCGACCAACCACTGAAGATAGAAACATAGGGCCCCAATGCAGCTAAACCACCGTGACGTCTTAGTGATTGTGTCTACTAAATACTTTTAATCGCTCACCTCCTCTCCATCCCTGTTCTAAACGGCCTTCATATCATGACCTGTCTCATCCCACTGCACTACAGCTGCATACGGCTCTCATTTCAAATGGAGCCTCGTTTCAGAAGGCTCAGCGGCACCGGTGATCACAGGACACAGTCCCAACTGTTCACGAAAGGAAATTGTTCTCCGCGCTCTATCCTGGATCTTACCACACTGCCATGTTATTGGTCACTTCCCTTACAAAGCTCTAGCGGCACCAAAACCTAAGGGCTCTCTCCCCGCAAACTGCCTGCCTCCTCACTCCCCTCGTGTCTTATGGGGTCGCACTCCTTTCTCCTCACCTGATTCCCTCCCCTTCGCGTGGAGAATTCCAGCTGTCAGCTCTTCTTCCAGGAAGTCTTTTCTGATCCGTTAGGCATCTCCCAAGCATCTAATAAATAACCACTCGTGGGCGTAAATAACTCATTAAATATATTAAATATATTTATCTTAAATATAATAAATTTATATTAAATATATATTAAATATAAAAAGTAAATAACTCATAAAGGTCATGGAATATGGAAGGAAAAGATATTGATTTTGGTGTGGGAAGATTTTGGAATCCAGGAACAGTTTATTTATAATGTGCATCATCCGTGAACTTTTTGAAGACCCTTGCTTGTCTCTTAGAAGTCTTTTTTTTTTTTTGACAGGCAGAGTTACAGAGAGAGAGAGAGACAGAGAGAAAGGTCTTCCTTCCGTTGGTTCACTCCCCAAATGGCCGCTACGGCCAGCGCACTGCACCGATCCAAAGCCAGGAGCCAGGTGCTTCCTCCTGGTCTCCCATGTGGGTGCAGGGCCCAAGGACCTGGGCCATCCTCCACTGCACTCCCAGGCCACAGCAGAGAGCTGGACTGGAAGATGAGCAACCGGGACAGAATCCGGTGCCCCAACCGGGACTAGAACCCGGGGTACCAGCGCTGCAGGCGGAGGATTAGCCTAGTGAACCACAGCGCCGGCCTCTTAGAAGTTTTCAGTAGGGTGTGGCCAGGGCAGAAAGGAGCAGAACTCCTTGGTCAGTGTGACGTCTAAGCACAATCTGGAACTCAGTATCACCAGGCAAAGTAGGGGCAGGACATGAAAGTCAAGAAGGCACAGACACTAATTTTTTTAAAGATTTATTTGAAAGGCAGAGTTACAGAGAGAGAGAGAGAGGGAGAGACAAAGAGATCTTCCATCCTCTGGGTCACTCTCCAAATGGTCGCAATGACCGGAGCTGGGCTGGTCCAAAGCCAGGAACTTTATCCAGGTCTCCCATGTGGGTGCAGGGGCCCAAGCACTTGGGCCATCTTCAGCAGCTTTCCCAGGCTCATTAGTAGGGAGCTGGATTGGAAGTGAAGCAGCCGGGACTTGAACCTGGCACCCATATGGGATGCCAGTGTCACAGGCTGTGGCCTTACATGCTGTGCCACAGTGCCGGCCCCATGGACACTGTTTTTAAATTGAGCAAAAACAGAATGGACCCAAGACAACCCAGCAAATTGTGGTGTTCTGATCCCCGGAATCTGTAGATGTTACATATTTAGAACGAAGAGTGTCAGAGGCAGGTGGCATGGCACAGTGGGCTAAGCCACTACTTGGGATGCTCACGTCCCATATCAGAGAGAGTTAGACGAGCAAATAGAGGGGGAGGGAGAGAAGGAGAGAGGAAAGAACGTTTGATCTGTGTTGTGGCTTGTGCAGTATTCTACACGTTGTGCTATGCTTGAGTACAAACCTACTTTTAGAATGCTGTAAGAAGCGTAAGGCAGATAAAGACTGAAAAAAATCCATTGACGTGTCAGTGGGAAGCTGCTGGTGTCCCAACCAGGCCAAGTCCCGGGTCCCAGTGCCCTGGCTGGAAGCAGAGTGGAGGGCAGGCACCAAGCACGCGGCTTGACTCCACTCCGGAGCACAGAGGGCAGCAGAGCAAGCTCCGAGCTCCGGGGGACGCGATGTCCTCTTGCTCCTGTGTCCATTCCCCGGTAAGGGAGCACCTGCCCCGCTGTCCGAGAGCCCCCGGTAAGTGAGCACCTGCCCCGGTGTCCGGGAGCCCCCCCCCCCGGTAAGTGAGCACCTGCCCCGGTGTCCGGGAGCCCCCTGGTAAGTGAGCACCTGCCCCGGTGTCCGGGAGCCCCCCGGTAAGTGAGCACCTGCCCTGGTGTCCGGGAGCCCCCAGTTAAGTGAGCATCTGCCCCGGTATCTGAGAGCCCGTCTTTTTTCCACGGGCTGAGGTTTCCATTGCTTTGTTTGTTTGACTCGCCCACCTTTCGTGCAGCTCTGAAAAGATTCACAAATATCTTGTTAATGTGTGCGCCACTCTTTCAAAATGTATGAGTGCCTGCTTTGTCAGAGAGTAATTTACAAGTTCACTGTTTATTCCTATTTTGAAGCTTAGCACAAGGCTTCGTGTTTTCCTAGCTTCTGTGGCCTCTACCAGATGAATTTGTGTTTAAAAATAGTGAGAGGTGACAACTCGGCTTTCCAGCTCCCTGTGTAGTCAGTTGTGCATATTTTAAATCCTACTGCTGCCAACATACACTCCTCACTGACTGATTTTCTTCGGTTTTTCTCTTTAAACAGGATCCTGTATGCCACTATCTATGAGACTAGCTCTCATAAGTATTTGATTTTTGAAACATTCACTTTTACTCCTGTATTATTCTCGAAAATTGTGATCTATGTCTAGTACACGTTTTTATCTTCATTACATCTTCTTTCACATTTTATGCATTCTACCAGATTCTTTTTTAAAAAAGATTTATTTATTTATTTGAAAGAGTTACAGAGAGGGAGAGGCAGAGGCAGAGAGAGAGAGAGATCTTCCATCGCTGGTTCACTCCCCAAATGTCTGCTGAAGACAGGAGGCAGGAGCTTCTTCCAGGTCCCCCATGGGGTGCAGGGGTTCAAGGACCTGGGTCATCTGCTGCTGATTTCCCAGGTGCATTACCCTGGTGCTGGACCGGAATTGGAGCAGCTGGGACTCGAACCAGCGCCCACATGGGATGCCATCACTACAGGCAGCAGCTTTACCTGCTACAGCACGGTGCTGGCCCAGTCTACCAGATTCTTGATTAGAGAAAGAGTGCGGACAAAGAGTGTTTTCTTTTATCCAAACACATATATCCCCCGAAGTTAGGATTTTGTCACTTCCATGGGAAATGTGAGTAAAAAAGATGAAACAACTCCTTGAAAAAATTAGCCCATGTGTATGGAATACCTAAATTCATGAACACTCCCATTTTTCTTCTTGTTACTTTTATTTTGTGACATGAATTTATCTTACCATGAGATTGCTAAATGTTCAGGAATGATTAATCAACCATACTCTACTAAAGAAAAAATAAGAAATTTGAGACTTTCTAAAGCCTCCTGCCTATTTCATCTGAATGAATAAGCATTTTAAATAAAGAAACTAAATAAAGAAAATAAATAATTCATAGGTAGTTATGGACATAGTTACTGCTACCCTGGTCTGTCTCACGGGGCTGGGGGCTGGAGAGTGCAAGGTCAAGGTCAAGGTCAAGGAGCGGCAGACCTGGTGTGGGCTGAGGGCTTGAGTTCTGCTTCATAGCTGTCCCTGCTCACTGCGTCCTCACATGGCGGAAGGAGCCAGGGCAGCTCTCGGGCCTCTTTCGTAAGAGAGCTGATCCCTGTCATGCAGATCTTCCTGCGTTATTCAATGACTGCTCAGGGCCCCGTCTCCTACAATCACCATATTGATGATTGGTTTTCAACACATGAATTGGGGGAGGTCAAAAATTCAGATGGTGGCACTGCCTTGGTACTATGCAGCCATTAAAACAACATTCATTATTAATGTTTTTTTCTTTGAAAGATATCTTCCATCTATTGCTTCACTCCTCACATGCCCACAAAAGCTGGGACTGGGTCAAGCTGAAGATAGGAACCTGGAACTCCATCCGGGTCTCCCACATCGGTGGTAGGAGTCCAAGCACCCAGGCCACCTTTGGCTGCTTCCCCGGGTGCATTAGCCAGGAGCTGGATTGCCAGCAGAGCAGCTGGTTGTGAACAGGCACTGATATGGGATGGCTTAACCTGCTGTGCCACCACGCCGGCCCCCAAGTGGTGTCGTAACCACTGTACCAGATGCCCACCCTAAATGGTTATTAATTAAACCACAGAGCTGGCACTTTCGAGGCTTGAAGTGAGTCAGCAGAGAATAAACTCATTTTTAGGAATATACCTGGAAACTAGGAGACTTCCAAAACCCCATGGGAAAAATGGAAATAAAAGATGCTTATTTGGGCTGGCACCGCGGCTCACTAGGCTAATCCTCCGCCTTGCGGCGCCGGCACATCGGGTTCTAGTCCCGGTCGGGGCGCCGGAGTCTGTCCCGGTTGCCCCTCTTCCAGGCCAGCTCTCTGCTGTGGCCAGGGAGTGCAGTGCAGGATGGCCCAAGTGCTTGGGCCCTGCACCCCATGGGAGACCAGGAGAAGCACCTGGCTCCTGCCATCGGATCAGCGTGGTGCGCCGGCCGCAGCGGCCATTGGAGGGTGAACCAACAGCAAAAGGAAGACCTTTCTCTCTGTCTCTCTCTCTCACTGTCCACTCTGCCTGTCAAAAAATTTAAAAAAAAGATGTTTATTTGGGGGCAAAGACCTTTTGAAACCCATGCAGTTTTTTTTTTTCAATAACACATTTTGCATGAACTTTCTGAAGACCCCTGATTTTATAGCAGCTCTGATGAGAAAGATCGAGATCTTAGAAATTCACCCTGGGACAGTTGCAAAGCTGCCAGCCGGGCAAGTCTACCCAGGCCTGAGAAGGCAGAGCCCTGCTCTCAGTTCCTTCCTCCCAGGACCCACAGAAGGGGTCCTGTGCAGATGAGAAACAGCAAAGCAGATTGTGTGTGGAAGAAGGGCAGTCATGGTGGTTAGTGACGTGTCACCAGGGGTGGTTGCCACCCACAGCCCTTGAAGCCACACCACATGGAAAGGAGCCTAACGGGAGGGTGAGAACCATCCCAAGAGAAGCCTTGAGTGCCGTGGCCATCCATAGAGAAGGCTGCTTCCTCCTCCATAAATCAAAGACAAGATTAGTCCTGGCCTTGAGGAATAAGAAATTGTGCCAGGAAAAGAGAGAAGGATCACTGGTCCTAGCAGAGTAAACTTTTCTGCAGAAAGGAGAGAAAATTCTCAGAGCAGCGGAAGGCCGGTGTGACCACCCCCTAGGGTACAGGAAGACCCTTCAAAAAGCTCTTGGAAAAATACATACTATGGGAAAACTGTGCCTGGATTGCAAAATGTTTTGCCCCAAAATAAACACCTTTCGCCTCCATTTCCCAAGAACTGTTTGAAGTTCCCACTTTTAAGGAGATTCAGGTGGTAATTATGGAAAAACTATCCAAGCCCCAACTCTGGAGTTTATGATTTTTGTTATTCATTTCACTATCACCTAAGAACTGAACATTTTAATTTTGAATTGGGAGAAGTTTAAAAGCGAAAGTATTTCGTTTCATTTATCATAGAAGAAGGTAATTATTTATATTGGTACTTTAATCTCGTGTTTTTTGTTCACTAATAATATTTTTTTTTTTTTTGACAGGCAGAGTGGACAGTGAGAGAGAGAGACAGAGAGAAAGGTCTTCCGTTGCCGTTGGTTCACCCTCCAATGGCCGCTGCGGCCGGCGCACCACGCTGATCCGATGGCAGGAGCCAGGTGCTTCTCCTGGTCTCCCATGGGGTGCAGGGCCCAAGCACTTGGGCCATCCTGCACTGCACTCCCTGGCCACAGCAGAGAGCTGGCCTGGAAGAGGGGCAACCGGGACAGAATCCAGTGCCCCAACCAGGACTAGAACCCAGTGTGCCGGCGCCGCTAGGCGGAGGATTAGCCTATTGAGCCGCGGCGCCAGCATCACTAACAATATTTAATTCAGGTTTTTTATTTTATTTGAAAGGCAGTGAGAGAAATAGAGACAGACAGACTTTAAAAAGAGAGAGAGATCTCTCATCCCCTGGTTCAGTTCCCAAATGCCTACAACAGCTGACGCTGGGCTGGGTGAAGACTGGGGGTGGGAAACTCAGCCTTGGTCACCGATGTGGGTGGCAGGGACCACGTACTGGACCCACTGCCTCCCAGTGTCTCAGAGGCAGGCAGCCCGGAGCTGGGACTGGAACCCAACATTCTGAGAGGCCGTGCCGTCATCCCAGGCAGCGTCTCTACTTAATTGTCTTTACAGATTATGACGGGCAATATCTACTTAACTACAGTTTTTGGAAAATACATTTATAAAGTGCTTTTTTTTAAAGGAAGCATATTGTTTAAACAGCAAAAACTAAGTGCAATCTACCATGTTCAGCTTTGCGCTGCTACTGATTGGTCCTGACATTAACACGAGGATTTAGCTGATTTGTTTTTGGTCCATCTGGGTATATGATTTGCTACATTTTCTGTTACTTTGGAAGTTTGAGGGAAGTGGATAATCAGGTTGGTTTATTCTAATTCATTACAGTTACTATTTTGGGATTCTTGTGATACTTCATCTTACAATTGGTATAGGAAGGAAGAATGGGGGTACACTGACCTACTGCTCCACTTCTGAGAATTACTGGGGGAGACAACCATGATTCACACCACATTTTCCTCACCTGTTTTGTTGTTGGTGCGAGTGTCTATACTTAAACCCAGCATTTCATGTCGAGTTGTTTAAAACACAGAGGCAGGTGGAGATAACCTCCCTGATCCCAGCACGGAGCCCTGTCTGCTCAGAGGGGGACGGGGAAGGAGAAAGAAAGGGTGCAGGCTTGGGAGCTGCAGAAAGAGAAGAAAAATGGCGCATTAAACACAAACAGATCACCAATGAGCGTGACACCTGCCGTGTGTTAGCCGCTGGCCGGCAATGGCTTAGGAACAAGCCAAGGCACGCTGCGTATTTATTTTGAGTTCTTCCTCAGTGATAAATAGAGGGTTCACCATAATTGAAACAAAATCCAATATTTATTGGAAGGAACAAATGAGATAAGGAAAAGGACAACTCACAACACCCCAGCTTCCGCCTTCCCACCCTGGTCGCTGCCTTTTCAAAGAATGGATTTCCGCCTTTGCACATTTGTTAAATTCTCATGTCTGTTCTACTAAATCTCACGAAAAGGGGGCCAGTGTTGTGGTGCAGTGGGTTAGGGCACTGCCTGCAACCCTCAGTATCCCATAGGACCACCAGTTCGAGTCCTTGTTGCTCCACTTCTGATCCAGCTCCTGCAAACGCACTTGGGAATCCAACAGAAGATGGCCTAAGTACCTGGGCCCCTGCCACCCATGTGGGAGACCCAGATGGAGTTCCAGATTCCTGGCTTTGGCCTGGCCCAGCCCTGGCCATTGTAGTCATTTGAGGAATGACCAGCAGATAGAAGATTCTCTCTCTCTCTCTCTCTCTCTCTCTCTGTAATTTTGTCTTTCAGATAAATAAATAAATCTTTAAAACAACAAAATAGGGCTGGCACCCTGGCTCACTTGTTTAATCCTCCACCTGCAATGCCGGCATCCCATATGGGCACCGGTTCTAGTCCCGGTTGCTCCTCTTCCAGTCCAGCTCTCTGCTGTGGAGTGCAGTGGAGGATGGCCCAAGTGCTTGGATGTCTGCACCCTCCTAGGAGACCAGGAAGAAGCTCCTGGCTCCTGCCTTTGGATCAGTGCAGCTCTGGCTGTAGCGGCCATTTGGGGGGTGAACCAACGGAAGGAAGACCTTTCTCTCTCTCTCTCTCTCTCACTAACTTTATCAAATAAAAAATAAATTCATAAAAAGGTGATATGGACAAAAATTGCATGGATTTAAAATTTTTTTTTACATCAGCATAAATTTATCTTCTAATTTGATTTTTTCTCACACTTTTTAAAACAGTCTCTTATTAAGAAAAAAAGGTAAAAAGTTGTGTTGTGTTACCGTCTTTATTGCTATCAAGGCAGAAGAAAGGTCACACTCCCTTTACCCAGTGTTTCAATGCCCGTGGATGGAACAGTTGCAGCCTTATCTCAGAGCGGTCGTGGAGGCATGGGCAGCTAGGCCTGAGCTGTGGCCTTTCTGGTGTGTGAGAGGGAGACCGACAGGCGGGCTGTAGGGTTGCTGCGTTGAGGTGGGGGCTCACTCCTGCGTGGCAGCGCCCCCGGAGGACAGGAGGCTGGGCCCAGGGCTTCTCCACAGGCTCTTGTAGGTGTGAGTGCAGCCGTGGTCCCAGTGGAAGGAGAGCAGGTTCCATTCCTTGTTCTCGTCTTCTGGCACCACTTACACCCAGAATGCTTTGGGGAAAAACTCAAATGACTGAATTGAACGTTGTAACATCCTGGGAAGTTAAGTCCTAGAGGATCCATTCAAGTTTAGCTTTTATGAATGTACGTTGTCCTGACCACATCTTCCATGAGGCAGGTGTGGTGGCCCACTGGGTTAGGCCACCACCCAGGAAGCACGTAGCCCATGGAGCTGTGCCTGGATTTGTGTTCTGGTCCTCTGCTTTGACCCAGCTTCCTGCTAATGCACTGGGAGGCACCAGGTGGTGGCTCCAGTGCGTGGCCTTCTGCCATCCACTTGGGAAACTCGGATGCAGTTCCTGACTCCTGGCTTTGGCCTGGGTCAATTCTGGCTGTTGCAGTCATCTGTGGCTTGAACCTATGGATGGAAGATTCTCATTCATTCTCTCTCTCCCTCTCTCTCTTTTTCTCTCTCTTCCCCATCCCTCTCCCTCTTCCTTTCAACAAATAAAAATAAAACATTTTAAAAATCACATACCCTGCACTTGGAACAATGGATACATTAATATATATATATATATATATTAGTTAAATACATTTTATTTTACATTTTGAGATATATAATTAACAGTTAAATAAGCATAACTTCTTTCCTGGGATCGTTTAATAGTGCTTAAATAGGATATTTTAAAAATTTAAATGTAATAGGACAAATTCAACAAATGGAAGTATATTAGATTAAAAAAAATTGTCCTTAAAAGGAAATACTAGGGTCATGAAAATCCAAGCCAGAGAACATAAGAAGGTATTTTGTGGATTTAACCTGATTATGTGGATTCAATAGAAAAGAGGCAATCAAATGGAAATACGGCCAAAGATTGGAGAAGACAACTCACAAGACAGGATATTCAAATAGCCAGCATACAGACAAAGACACTCAACTTTATTAGTCACCAGAAAAACGCAAACTCAGAGTCATATGCCTACAAACTTGTCAGAATGGCAAATAAAGAAAAATTAAGTCATACCATGCGTCGGTTCATGGGGGAGGAGTAACTAGAACCCCACCGCTACTGGTGAGACTGAACATATGGGAAACAAGTGAGTGGGTCTACTCTGCACGCCCTGCGACTCGGCTACTGCCCCCAGGAATGTGCTGGAGAGAAATGTGTTCTTAGAAATGGGTCAGAAGCAGCCACGGCAGCACTGTCAGCAGCAGCCCTAAACCAGGAGCCACCCAACATCGGTTAATGGGACATGGATAAATAAATTATGGTACATTCATATGGAACCCAATGTGGCCATGAAAATCAGTGAACTATGATAGCAACACGGATAATGGCAAAAAGAAAACGTTCTGTTGAATGATGATGGCAGGCCGGTGGGTGCTGTGATCACCCACCTCTCCCTCCTGGAACTGATGGTGAGCACCTCAAGCCCCCATTGCCACAGGTGCTACCAGTGAGGAGGGCCCCTTTGACACAAGAGCTCACCATAGCAGTGCCTGTGGGGGCATCTCTCCTGCTCCTAGTGTTAACTCCCACTACCAGGGCAGCCACCCGGTACCCTGATTTGGGACTCTAGAGTGTCTCCATCCCACATGATCCTAGACACACCTGCAGCCAGTGATTATAGCCCAAGACACGGAAGAGCACAGCCAAGTGGAACTTGGCCTATACTGCCTACCAAGCCTGGATGCCAACTCACATCTATAGGAGAAAGTAGGTGACCACCACAGACCCCTACACAAGGAGATAGAGAGAACCGACCCACCAGATGCACAAGTCTCAGAATACAGTCACAGGCGATATGGGGGAAAAAAAAACAAGGCCAGATCTCCAAAGGAACACAAGAGCCCTCTTGCAACAGATCCCCAAGAACGGGACATTGTTGGAATGTCTGATCAGGAATTCGGAAGTGTACTTACAAGGATACTTCAAGAGCTATTGAAGAATACTGACAGATGGTTGGATGAAAAAGTGCATAACACTATGAACAGAGCAAAGAGAAATACATCTTGAAAAAGAACCAGACATAAATCTTGTAAATGAAGCTATCAATAAGTCAAATAGAAGAATACTGTTGAAAACCTCAATACTGAGTAGGTCAGGCAGAAGCAAGACTGCCTGAACATGAAGGAAGGCCTTCTGAAATATTTCAACGAGAGAGAGAGAGAGAGAGAGAGAGAGAAGAGGAGAGGGGAGAGGAGAGGGGAGGGGAGTGGAGGGGAGGGGAGAGGACAGAGGAGGGAGGAGAGAAGAGAGAGGGAGAGAAGAGAGGGGAGGGGAGTGGAGGGGAGGGGAGAGGGGAAAGGAGAGGAGAGAGAGAGACGAGGAAGGAGAGAGGAGAGGAGAGGAGGGAGGAGAGAGGAGAAAGGAGAGGAGAGGGGAGAAAGGAGAGGAGAGGAGAGGGGAGAGGAGAGGAGAGGAGAGAGAGGAGAGGAGGGGGAGAGGGGAGAGGAGAGGAGAGGAGAGAGGAGAGGGGAGGAGAGGAGGGGGAGAGAGGAGAGGAGAGGAGAGGAGAGAGGAGAGGAGAGAGGAGAGGAGAGAGGAGAAGAGAGGAGAGGAGAGGAGAGGAGAGGAGAGAGGAGAGGAGAGGAGAGGAGAAGAGAGGAGAGGAGAGGAGAGGAGAGAGGAGAGGAGAGAGGAGAGGAGGGGGAGAGAGGAGAGGAGAGGAGAGGAGAGGGAGAGGAGGGGAGAGAGGAGAGGAGGGGGAGAGGAAACGAGGGGGGAGAGGAGAGGAGGGAGAGAGGAGAGGAGAGGAGAGGGGATAGAGGAGAGGAGACAGGGAGAGGAGAGGGGAGAGGGGAGGGGAGAGGAGAGGAGAGAGAACAGAGGAGGGAGGAGAGAGGAGAGGAGGGGAGAGGAGAGAGGAGAAAGAGGAGAGGAGAGGAGAGGAGGGGGAGAGAGGAGAGAGGGGATAGGAGAGGAGGGGAGAGGAGAGGAGAGAGGAGAGGAGGGGGGGATATGAAGCCAGATTGCAGCACCTTAGGGACACTATTAAACAAGTACTAGAACGGTAGGCATCCTTGAGAGAGGACCAATCACACAGGAAATACGTTCAGTGAAATGATACCTGGAACTTCCCCTGATCTGCAGGAAGACACTGGTTACCCAAGCAGAGGAGGCCTGCAGGACCCCAGTAGGCTTGACCGGAAGACGTGCTCACTGTGGCACGTGCTAGGCAGACTCCCCAGTGACCCTGCACCCAGAGAATTCTGAGATCTCCAGGAGAAAACACATCACTGTCAGGGGGACCTCAGGAACCGCAGATGTCTCGACACGGGAGGGAATGGGACGGTATCTTCTAACAACAGGCAGACACGTCCCTGCCAACAAGAACACTGTGCCCAGAAACCCGCCTTTGTTCAATGAAGAAGACAATGGGGCATTCCAAGACAAGCAAAAACTGAAGGGATTCACCCCCGAAAGATGCTTGGAGGAGTCTTACAAGTAGGAAAAAAGAAAGGTAATTATTTTCCACAATGAAAACATGTGTACAAAACTTACTAGAGAAAGAACAGAATAATCAAAACAAACACTATTTCTTAAAAATGACAAAAGTCATCACTTATAAATAATAACTTTAAATGTGAATGGACTAAATTTCCCAATTAATGATACAAAATGGCTAGATGGCTAAAAATTACAAGCCCCCAAAACCGGACCCAACAACAATGTCCTGCTTACAGGAAACTGACTTCACCAGTACAGGCACACACAGATTGGAAGTGAAAGGTTGGAGAAACATACTCCATACAAATAGAAGCCAAAAGTGAGCAGGCGTGGCTGTGCTTCTAGCAGACAAAAAGCTCTGAGAAGAAAGAAGGTATAATGATCAAGAGATCAATTCACCAGTAAGACATGATCATAAAAATACATACGCATGTCATTTTTATATGACACAATATTTTGAAAATTATTAGTTTGAAAGGGGGAGATAAGCTAGAATTCAGTAATGTAGGGGAGGACTTGAATACACACTTTCAGCATTGGACAGATTACCCAGACAGAAAAATCAACAAAGGCATGCCAGAGTTAAACTACACTAGTCAATAAAGAGACCTAGCAGATATTTGTAGAACATTACACCCAGTGACCACAGACTAAACATTCTTTGCATCAAAATATGTAGCATTCTCTAGAGTAGACCATGTATAAGGCCACAAAACAAGACTCAACAACCAAAAAAAATGAAAATCATATTTTGTATCTCTTAAGACAACGGTGGAATAAAAAATTAGATATCAGTGACAAAAGAAACTCTAAAAATTATACAAATGGATGGATTTTTTAAATATCAATTTATTAATTTGAAAGTCAGAGTTAAGCAGAGAGAGAAGGAAAGGCAGAGAGAGAGAGAGAGAGAGAGAGAGAGAGAAAGTCTTCCATCCACTGGTTCACTCCCCAATTGGCTGCAACGGCTGGAGCTGCGCCGATCTGAAGCCTGGAGTCAGGATCTTCTTCCGGGTCTCCCACACGGGTACGGGGACCAAGAACTTAGGCCATCTTCTACTGTTTTCCCAGGTCATAGCAGAGAGCTGGATCGGAAGTGGTGCAGCCGGGACTTGAACCAGTGCCCTTATGGGATGCCGACACTGCAGGCGGGGCTTTACCTGCTAAGCCACAGCACTGGCCTCAGGATGAGTATTTTTTTTACTTCTATTTGTTGAATTATTTACTTAGTGGAGGGTTAAGCTTATGATTATAAAATAAAGTATGTCATTGTAAACGCTAAGAAAGAATAAAGAAGGAGGAGGAGGGATGTAGGGTGAGAAGTTTCACTTATGCTTCTAAATTTGTATGTATGAAATACATGAAATTTTTTCACCTTATATAAATGAAAAAATCATTTAAAAAAAGAAATGGGCAAAGGATTAGAATAGACATTTCTCCAAAGAAGAAATGTAGATGGCCAACAAATACATTTTTAAAAGCTCAGAACCACTTGCAATCTGGGAAATGCAGATTAAAACCCCAGTGAGGTCTCATCTCACTCCAGCTAGAATGGCTAGTATGAACAGAGTAAAAATAACAGCGCATACTGGCCAGGGTGTAGCAGAAAGGAAACCCTTCCTATACACTGTTGCTGGGGGTATAATTCAGTGCAGTCCTGCTGCAGAGAGAGAGAGAGAGAGAGAGAGAGAGGATTCCTAAAGCAGTCAGAGTAAGCAGACCTAGATTTCTTGAGCACGCTACTGAAGAGCAGTGGGCAGGACAGCTGGAGGCTGGGTGCTGTTGCAACGTGAACGACACCCCGAGGTGCACACTTGCAGCTGTAGCATGTCATTAGGGTGAGTTTTCCCATGATCCAACAGGTTTCCCAGTTGGGTGATTTGTATTTTGGGGTGGAGCTGAAAGCTTGCACTGCCCTTAGGTTGGGGACTTTTCCAGTCTGCCCAGTGCCCTGGGGGTGACCCTCCACAGATTCCTCACAAAATGAAAGATAGCTCTACCATAAGAGCCAGCTCTCCCGACCTGGGTATTTATCCCAAGGAATTGAAACCAGCAGCTGAAAGAGATGTCTGCACTCCCATGTTCATTACAGCCCTACTCGCATTAGCCAAGATACAGACGCAGCCTGGGTGCCTACTGATGGATGAATGGATAAACAAAACGTGGCATATATATACAATGGGATGTTATTTGGCCATGAAAAAGAATAAATCACGGCATTTGCAACAAAATGAATGGCGCTATAGGTGCTTATGTTAAGTAATATAAGCCAGACTTGGAGAGACAGATGTACATGTTCTGTCTCATATGTGGACGTCCAAAAAATAGTTGATAGGAGGAGCTGGTTTTGTGGTGCAGCAGCACAAGCCATCACTTGCCATGCCAGTGTCCTGTGTCGATGCCAGTTCAAGTCACAGGTGGGAGACCCAGGTGCAGCTTCTGGCTCCTGGCTTCAGCCTAGCCCTGTCCCAGCCATTGCGTCCATTTGGGGTGTGAACCAGTGGATGGAAGACCTCTCTCTCTCTGTCTCTCTCTCTTTCTCTCTAACTCTGCCTTGCGAGTAAATAAAAGTAAATATTAAAACAGACAAACAAAAACCCCTCCAGTCTCAATATAGACGGGGCTGTTCTTGCCTGAGATGCCCATCTGTTCTGTCAAGTGTACTCTTTGTAAACTTGGCTACTAGTATGCTTCCTGCCACCCTCTGTCTTATATCTGAACTTATTTTCTCATGCTAAGATCAGAACCCCCAATGGGCCATCTCCAGTTCATCAGTTTACACTGTGGATGGGTGTTGAAATATTCAGCTTTTTACGTGTACTCCAGTGTTTTTTGTAAAAGAATTAGTCTTTAAAAGCTCAAGCACAAAGAGGACCTTCTGCCTCATCCCATTTTTGAGAATTCAGACAGGGGAAACCGATCTGTGGTTGTAGGAGTCAGGATCTAGCTTTGGGGCAAGACAATTAGGAGTGATGTTTTATTACAAGCCCCCAAAGCTCGTTGGAGGAGTTGCTACAGCCCCAAACTTGGGTCTGCTCACAGGATGTGCACAAGCCAATCACAGGGGATGATAGAAGAAAGTAGGTGTTGGGCCGGCGCCGTGGCTTACTTGGCTAATCCTCCGCCTGTGGCACCGGCACACCGGGTTCTAGTCCCGGTTGCTCCTCTTCCAGTCCAGCTCTCTGCTGTGGCCCAGGAGTGCAGTGGAGGATGGCCCAAGTGCTTGGGCCCTGCACCCACATGTGAGACCGGGAGGAAGCACCTGGCTCCTGGCTTTGGATCGGCGAAGCGCCAGCCGTAGTGGCCATTAGGGGAGTGAACCAATGTAAGGAAGACCTTTCTCTCTGTCTCTCTCTCACTATCTATAACTCTACCTGTCAAATAAAAATTAAAAAAGAAAAAGAAAGTAGGTGTTGATTGTAAAGCACAGAGGTGGGGCCTAGTGCTACCACTTAATTCCCAGGATGTCTGAGGGAGTAAAGGCAGTGATTCTTCTAGGTCAAAGAGGGGTGGGTGTTCAGGGCGTGTCCAGGTTCCTGACTGGTTGGAGGTGCTCTTGGCCTTCCCCAGTTGGTCAGTGTTCTTCAGGATTGGAAGGTGGGCTTCCTTCACTCTGGGGCTACATGCAGGTGGTAGTTGCTCTCTACTCAAGACTAAATTCCCCCGAAATGAGACCCTTTGGGAAAATACTGGTCGTGAAGGTGTTAACTTTTGGGGGATTTCGCTGGGCCGGTAGTACCACTTCTACTTAGTGAGTTAACGTGGTATGTGGTTAATTAGCAATCAGAAGAGAAGGGCAAAGATGACTGAAGCTGAGGATGAGGGACCACAAGGCTGGAACCTGAGGGGGTCTCGTGTCTGCCTTCAGAGGGGTCTGGTCAAGGCTGTGTGGAGCTGCTGCTGGACTGTGGGACTGTGTGTCCTGCATACAAGTGCCACCTGAGAACAGCTCTTGGCATTGCCCAAGCACAGCCTACCCACCTCTTGTTTTCAGGTTTGGCTTCACTTCAAGTTATTTTAGAAAATGACTATCTGTAGTACACAATGGCTCTGTTTTAAGATACGCGATGTGTTTTCCTCTGCAGATCCCCAAGACAGTATTCATTTTAATAAAATAATATTTTAGGTTATTTATGAAAATATGTATGCTTATTTCTTCTTTGAATACAAAGCTTTTCCATCAATATATTTTAATAACTTATACCTTAAGGATATAGTTTTATCCTTATTACTGGATAATATATCCAATGAACTGCCATCTCATAAAGTGTCTAGCTGTTCAACCAAAGAACTGTTCTCCCTCAGAGAGAGAGAGAGAGAGAGAGAGAGAACCCAAGCCATAGCATGCATTCTCCTTTATTATGTTCAAATCAAAGTTTGATTTGATATGATCTAAGCCTTATTGGATTGAACGTTACTGACAGAGCAAGTTTAAAGGGGGGGGAGTCTTACACAGATGAACACTACGTTAGTCACAGTAAATAATTTCAGATCTGCCACCTGCACAGGATACTGTTCAATATTTTGATTTTTCAAGTTGTGGAAGATCAGCGGATTCTAGATAGCAAAGACATCAGCAGGCAACAGAAACACTGCGTCCCAGAGGTGAGCGGAACGCATTCTTTACAAATAGTTCTGTTAAGTAGATTCTGACAGCTTTTCACTCCTCAGAAAGACTTTCTCCTCCCTCCTTCTCCCTTCCTCACCCCTCCCCACTGTTTCCCTCCTTCCCCCCTTCCCCCTTCCCTCCTTCCCTCTTTCCTCCCTCCCTTCTTTCTTCATAATTACACAGGGACTGCTTAGAATTCACAGGGCCACTTTGCTCTAAAAAAATTACAAATCCATCCTCTTCACTAAACAGTGTGCAAGCCCTCTCTGTGTGTGGCCAGGGAGAGGAGAAATGGATAAACATTTCTTAAAAGCTCCATTACAGTGAAAAAAAAACTCCTTAAATCTTCTTTGGTCATTTGAATTCTCGAAGACTATGTCTCCCCTTCTTGTGTTCTTAGTAGTAGAGAACATAATTTGGGTAAACTTGGCTACATTTAACCAAAAGGTTTTTAGAGAATTTTGTCCCTCGTCTAGGGAGAGCTAGCCTATAGATTACTGCTACTTTTAAAGCAATGAAGTAAAGCACCATACCCCCTGTATTGTTTTGAAAGTTAGCTTTCATGCCTTATTTTTGCAAATCTGATATGTGAAACCCCAATAGGAAGTAGACTAAACAGGGACTCACTGGGGAGAATGATTACCGCTCTACAAAAATAATGCTTTAGGCTAAAAATGACTCAGGGAATTTCACCTACGTCCCTCCCATATGGTTCAATTAATGTGCATTGATTTAGCAGTGATTAGGAGTTGTAAAAATGAGCTACATCTGAACTTCAGATTTGATCTTGCGATATGCATTCAGTATCTTCATCCTGTATAGGTGCAGAAAAATACTTCCCACGGATTTAGAGTGAGCAATGCCACTAGGATTAAATCACCACCCTTTTTGTCCCTGGTCCATCAGTGTGGGCCGTTACCACCAGCACAAATAAGAGAGAAGTAATACAGTTCATGTGGCACAATGGATTTTAGCATCTCTTTCCTCAGCCAGACAACTGGTTTTCCTTTTCTTTTTTAGAAGGATGTATTTATTTATTTGAAAGGCAGGGTTACAGAGAGACAGAGACAGAGACAGAGAGACCGAGATCTTCTACCCATGGGTTCATTTCTCCAAATGGTTGGAACAGCAAGGGCTTTGTCAAGCTGAAGCCAGGAACCTGGAGCTCCACGTGGCTCCCCGACAGGGGTGGCAGGGGCCCAGACATTTGGACCATCTTCCACTGCTTTTCCAGGCTCATTGCCAGGGAGCTGAACCAGAAGTGGAGCAGCTGAGACTAGAACCGGTGCCCACGTGGGACGCTGGCATCACAGATGGTGACTTAACCAGCTGTGCCACAGTGCCAGGACCTGGTTTTCATTTAAGCCCTAGAGAGGTGATTTACATCTTAGATCCTGATTTCTGCGTCCTCATTTAGTTTTTCCGTCTCACAAAATGACATTGGCATGACAGTCACTGTGCATTTCTCAGTACCTTGAGCAGAGAGTACTAGATAGATAAAAACACCGTGAGTTTTGGCGACTTTCGCAGAACGTGCCTGAGATGTGTTAGACTGACTTTCCTGGAGCACTCAGGGTGTTGATGCTGTCAGTGAGACAGGCTTGAATCTCACGGCACAGTTCCTTCAGAAACGCTGCCGGGGCCATTGGTGGATCTTCAGGCCCATTTTCATTTCCAAAGTCTGGGTGCAGAATGACAAGATCCAAAAGTTCGCTAGGACATCGACTACTGTGCCTTTCGTCAGCATGTCAACCATGGACCACCCTTGGCCTCGGCGCTGTGACAGGAAGGCGGCAGTAAGGATAAAGGGAGACACGGGTGTTGTTATGGGTGCTGGGTGCCTGGCACTGTGATAGGCGTTAAGATGTCCACCAGAGCAGTGCACAGCACCATCCTGTCTATTCCAATCTTACACATAGCTAGGAATACAGTTTATATAAATGTGCAATGGACTGATAGGGCCAAACAAGCCATAATCAAATGCTAAGATTTTATGCTCCCAGCTGTACACTTCAATGGATTCTAGAAAAGTCAATGTGGCCTAGGGGTTTTAATGTTTTGGAGAAGAAAATGAACAAAAAAGCAATATGGAGCTGGAGCTGATCTGTAGGACGTAACAGAAGTTAGAAGTGGAAAGATCTGGCTGGCGTCGCGGCTCCCCGGGCTAGTCCCAGTAGGGGCGCTGGATTCTGTCCCGGTTGCCCCTCTTCCAGGCCAGCTCCCTGCTGTGGCCCGGGAGTGCAGTGGAGGATGGCCCAAGTGCTTGGGCCCTGCACCCCATGGGAGACCAGGATAAGTACCTGGCTCCTGGCTTCGGATCAGCGCGGTGCGCCAGCTGCAGCGCGCCAGCCATGGTGGCCAATGGAGGGTGAACCAACGGCAAAGGAAGACCTTTCTCTCTGTCTCTCTCTCTCTCACTGTCCACTCTGCCTGTCAAAAAAAAAAAAAAGTGGAAAGATCTGTAAATCCTGAGAAGTCACCTGCTTCCGCACATGTCATTCTCTCCACCAAAAAAAATGCATCTTTACTTCCCTACCCCATCCCTGTCTGTTTCACTCTAAACTTGGCTTTGGGAGTTAGGTATGAAGCATCTTCTCTCCAGGGAAGAGGTAGCACCTTGATATTATCACAGCTCTCTGAGTGCTCATGCCTTATTTTTGCAGTTATTTAGGAAGCGAATCACCCTGTACAGATGTGCTGTAGATGAGGCCAGGGACCATGTTGGCCGTTGGCGTATACCCAGTGCTTGCTCCAGGTTGCAAATGAATACATGTGGCTTCGTAGACTGTACCCTAATTAACGAGGGTGAACAAACATTAAATGGCTCAGGGACACAGATCCAGCTCTACAATCGCTCTGGGACCTCCACCCAGATGTTCTTCCTGCTGCAGCCATGGTGCTGCACCCGCTTGGCACCGGGGGGCTAGGGAAGGGACGGGGTAGAGGAGGGAGAGAGAAGGAGCAGGACTGGTCCGGGAACGGCGGAGACCTCTGCTTGTCTAGAGTGCTTGACATCCGCAACAAGGGGTGGGCACAGCCCACCAAGGGCATCTTCTAGCAGCTTTCTGGAAGTTGTTCTTCCAGGGTATTTTCCACCATCAGACTGCGGTTCACATGGGACACAATCTGCTGGTTGTTTTTAAACAGAAACCATTTCTGGAGACTGTTACAATTATTGAGAAAGTCCTGCCCTGCTTATTCCTACAAGCTCATTTAGCAATGCTGTTTTATTCCACTTGAGAATAAGGCAAGATGCCCAGTGGTACATTGTTCTGAAAACAAAAACATTCGCATCGATAAATCACTTATATAAAATTTCACATATGTCAAATTCAAATAATTAAGAGTTGCAATTGAGGTAGAAATTAATATAGAGAAAATATTATTGAAATGGCAATTTCCAAGTCAACAGAAATTTTATTTTTCTTTTAAGTGAATCTGAACTAGTCTTAGAAAAATACTGCAAGTTTTTAGAAATATTTAAAACATTAAAAAATATACAGTGGAGGGCTGGCAGCGTGGCATAGTGGTTAAGCCACTGCTTGCCATGAGGGCATTCCATACCTGAGTGCTGGTTCGAGTCCCAGCCATTCTGTTTTTAATCCAGCTCCCCGCTAATGCACCTAAGAAGGCAACAGGTGATGGCCCAAGTACTTGGGTCCCTGACACTAACGTGAGAGGCCAGG
The DNA here is from genome assembly GCF_051225735.1 of Oryctolagus cuniculus. Classification (NCBI taxonomy): domain Eukaryota; kingdom Metazoa; phylum Chordata; class Mammalia; order Lagomorpha; family Leporidae; genus Oryctolagus; species Oryctolagus cuniculus. Next base: position 108,310,336 of record NC_142879.1, read on the forward strand.
GTGTAGTTTCTGGTTCATGGCTTCAGCCTGGCCAAGACGTGGCTGTTAGAGCCATTTGGGGAATGAACCAATGGACGGAAGTTCTCTCCCTGTGTCTCTCTCTGTCACTCTGACTTTCGAATAAATAAAGAAATCTTTAGAAAAAGAGACACTGCCAAAGTATCTCAAAAAAAGTAATGCAGGCAAAAATATCAAACTAGGAAATCCCCAGGAAAAGAGCAAGGAAAAATGTCGCCATCCTAAAACTGTAGGCAAAGAACCCAGTGTTCCCACCCAGCACGGGAGCAGCCGGGGACGCTGCGCGTCTTACAGCCTTTTCCTTCTGTCCCTTGCATCCCCAGAGCCCTTCCGCTGGTGGCAATTCTGCTTGCCTTAGGGACAGCACCATGTCACCCTGCACCGGGATCACCTGCAGGAGTAGGTTTGAGATTGTCAACTCTCACAAAGAGAACTCTTCTAACAGGAGAAGGGAAGAATCAAGAGTCTGGCATGGCAGGGCTCGATTTTCCAAACTGATGGACGTGTTCACACCTCTCTGTTTCCTGTTTTGACCCAGAGGGGCTCATGGGAACTAAAGAGAAGTGACTCTGCTCTCCAAGTTAATCTCACTGAAAGAATAACAGCTCCTCTCTGGCTGCGTAAGGACGTAGTGTGAGAGATGGGACTCTCTGTTGTGTGCATAAACAGGCACGCCCAGTTGCCATATGCAGTACATCAGTGGCTTGTATCAGTCTTGGCAGGGAGATGGAAATGAATTCCGGGCGGGCGCAGACTGGTGAGTGCTATGGTGAAATTCTCACGTGTCTAAGTGAAGTGCGATACCACTCACACCTCGGCATGATGAAGTCCACGGGGAGCATGGAACCCGTGCTTGTCCTCCTGGAAATCGGGTGCTGTGTGGGGATACAGTTGTATACCGGGAGAAACCTGCAATAAGACACAAGCAGGGCAAGATGAAGACTAAGTGTGGTTGACGTGTCCAACCTGAAGTGTCAGAGAGAGAGAGAGAGAGAGATCTCATCGTTCTGCTGGTTCACTCTCCAAACAGCCACATCAACTGGGACTTCATCTGGATCTCCTGTGTGGGTGATGGGCCCAAGCACTTGGGCCATTTTTTTTTTTTTTTTTGCTTTCCCAGGTGTATTAGCAAGAAGCTGGATCAGAAGTGGACCATCCAGGATTCGAACTGACGCCCATGTGGGATGTCAGCCTCAAAGGCAACTGGCCAACCTGGTATGCCACAACAGCGGCCCCTATTGTGCAGCTTTGGTATAACAGTGAATGCCTCGCTGTAGAGTCTAGTGAGGCTCCCCACCACACTCAGGGCGCTGAAATAATCCTGGTAGAAGAGAACAAAACATGGGGCCAGCCCTGTGGCCTGGTAGGCTGAACCTCTGCCTGCAGTTTTAGCCTATCATGTGAGTACTGGATGCAGCCCAGCTGCTGCGCTTCCAATTCAGGTCTCTGCTGCTGTGCCTGGGAAGCAGTGAGTAATGGTCCAAGTGCTGGGGCCCCTGCCGCGCAAGTGGGAGACATCCGGGTGGAGTTCCAGGCTCCTGACCCCAGCACCTTGGTCCTCTGTATCGCGTGCTCCCTTTTATTGCCAGTTTCTCCTTATAAATGCCTGGGATAATTGAATTCGTCCTCTTTAATGACTAAGCCACCTTTCCTGCCCCCCCCCCCCATCTTAGCCCACAGACTTACAACAGCCATGAATCAACTGAAATTACTGGGTTCCAAACAAGAGGCAAGTATCTCCAGATGCAGTTGTTTTATTTCTAGGTTGCTGTGACTTTTAGAAAATGTTCTGTGTTCCCAGCTTTCTTCACATTTCGGGTGAGATATTGTCAATGGTTGAGAGACGCTTTTGGCCGTAGCACTAACAATATTAAATTACTGGATGATTATTGTTTGGTAGTCGACCTGAAGCATTGTTTTTAATTAACATTTTGTGTTCTGATTTCAGAGTAAGAATTAGAACAGGATTGTAGAAAACAAATCTAATAATTTAACTAAAATCCTTTAAATAAGATTTAATAATGTCAATAATTGTGATTTTCTTTTTTGGGGGGAACACACAAATACAAAGACTTATACAACAAAAAATATTAAAAGTTCTCTTGCCTGAAGGGCCAGCCTTGGTTTTCTCATAATTTATGAAGCCTCAGTTTTTTGACTCCATAAAATTGCCCTTAGAGTCAAGGAATGAAGGTTTTTAGTTAGCATAGCTAAAATACGATGTGAGTTTGCAGCAGATGTGTCCACACACATTTGCATTAATTCCTGATGACAGGCTTTTCAGAGACACATGGCTGGGGCACCCTGGTGGTTCCCAGTGGTTGATGGGAGTATTAGGCACCGCAGGACGCAAAGCAGGGATTCGTAACCCAGCCATTGTCGTTTCAGGGTTCCTGAGACCTGGTCTCAGCATCTCCCCACAGATCAAGTAAGAAGAGCAGAGACTGGAGAAGGGACCACAGAGACACCGCTCCCAGTGAGAGGAGCCGCAGCGGGGGCTGTGTCTGCCCCCTCTCCCCTCAGGGGCTTCGTCCTTTCACTTGGAGCCAGTTGTCACTGTCTCAGCTCTTCATGGCCTCCAACTTGAGCTCACTTGGGAGATGCATTTGTCTGAGAGGTCAGCCGGGGATTCGGATTTCACCCTTCCAGCACTGGTTGTCAACTAAAACTTTTGTTTCTTAATTTAAGGAAACCACATGATGAGATGTTCATGTCAACAATGAACGTCTAGGTTAGCTGGACTTTGAAAACATCGGGAGTGTTTGTGCAGCGGAATCTGAAGCTCTCGGTGTTGATGTCGTTGTGCGGAATGAAAGGGTAGAGAGGAAAGTCAGTTGGGTAAACTGAGTCACTGAGGAATTTGCAGGCCATACTGCACGTGAGAAGACTTTGCGGCAGTCAGGGGAAGGGAGATCTGGATCTGAGAGGTGGGTTCCATCTCGGAGAGGTTTGGGTGGAAATCACTTCTTTTGAGTCATCATTTTATGTCATTACGGAAGGGGCTGGGAGGAATGAATAGAGAGGGTGCTTCAGGCGGCCCCTGAGAGTGAACAGCACTGAACAGTGGGCCAGGAATGCAGGACGGAGGGCGCCACATCAGCACCCAGAAGTCTGGGAGACACTCCCCGGGTACCGAAACACTACCGAGGCAGTGCAGTGGGGAGCCCGTTGCTGAGAGATTTGGATGCCGCGTGGGCTGTCCACATCCCATATCGGAGTGCCTGGTTCAAGTCTCATCGGTGCCTCTGCCTCCAGTTTAGCTTCCTGTTAACGCCCACCGCGGGAGGCAGCAGGTGATGGGTCAAGTACTGGGGTCCCTGCCACCCACAGAGGAGACCTGGATTGAGATCCTGGCTCCTGGCTTTGACCTGGCCCAGCATCAACTGTTGTGGGCATTTAAGGCAAGAATGAGCAGATGGGAGCTCATTCTGACTCTCTCTCTCTCTCTCCCTCTCCCTCTCAAATAAATAAATAAATACTTTTTTATAAAAAGACACTAAAATGGGTGTTTGGGACGTGTGAGAAGAGGAAGCAAGAAGAGGGCACTGTCACCGAGGAGATCAAGAGCAACAGGAAAAGAAATTCATGAAGGTCACCACTCAGAATATCTGCAATGCCAAGCACTACTCGCCCGACGGAATCATATTATGATAGTATAGTCGGGCACATGAAAATACATGAACTCACAGCGTGCTATAGCACGCTAATCGGGAGTAGTCAGCTGGGCTGCATTGTGGCAGAGGGAGAAGGTGCTGATGGCCTGCACTGTCCTGTATGGGAGTGCCTGACTTGAGCACCGCTACTCTGCTTCCAATCCGGCTTCCTGCTAACGTGCAGCAGATGCTGGCCCACGCAACAGAGTCCCTGCCAATCATGGAGGAGACCTAGACAGCGACTCTGACTCCCGGCCTGAGCCTTTCCCAGCCCTGGCTGGTGCAGCTCTTTGGGGAGTGAACCAGCAGGTGGGAGATCTGTCTCCGTCTCTCCATCATTCCCTTTGAACTCCGATTTAAATACATCTAAAAATAAAGAGTAGGTTAGCTATTAGAACCTGTGTCTCTCGGATGGAGCTCATCAAGTGAATTGAGAAATCGCAAAAGACGAATGCCCTCTTCTGAGATGGCACTGATACTCGTAAAAGCTGAAATGTAAGGAACACTAAGCAAGACAATGCACACACTTATGTTTCAAAGTAAGGACGTGGGGGGATCCGCACGGAACAACTTGTTTTCTACTCTCTGCCTGCCTGAGCTACTACAACCTGTTATGCGGGTACACGTGCACACACACACAGATACACACACACACCATGCATGGCTGAAATCACTAAGAGCGTGAGTTCCCATCTACAAGAAGTAGATGGCTAATAGCACACCCTTGTTTAGCACTGCTTGATCTCTTAGCATTTAGAATAGTGTAAGAAGAAGGAAAAGGATGCCTAATAATACTTCCCATGATGGTTGGGGGTCCACATCAGTTAAGCAAGAAGTCAGGACCCTGGCGAGGAAATCATGAGTGGCTCTCTCTGGCTCTTCCTGGTGGACATCTGCTGGCTAAGCCGGGGCTGTCACTGGGTGTTTCAGGTGAGCATTGCTAGACCATGAGGAGCCACACGCAGACCTAACCCAAAGTTGTCTGTTCCTAGTATCTTGGCTTGGAACAAACACAGGGTGGGGATTTGTTTTGAGTTGTCTTTCTTTCTTTCTTTCTTTCTTTCTTTCTTTCTTTCTTTCTTTCTTTCTTTCTTTCTTTCATCCTTTTTGGTCTCCCACATGGGTGCAGGTGCCCAAGTACTTGGCCCATCCTCTGCTGCTTTCCCAGGCACATTAGCAGGGGCTGGATTGGAAGAGGAGCAGCCAGACTTGACCTGGGCACCCATATGGGACACCAGCACTGCAGGTGGCGGCTTAACCCACTGCGCCACAGTGCCAGCCTCTGTTTTTGTTTGTTTGTTTGTTTTTGGTGGGTGGCAGGAGGTTGGAAGAGTCAAGGACTGTGCTGAGTGACTGTGGAAATCTCCTAAACGGGGAATACGTGTCTATTGGAAAGAGAAGAAGAGCTGCACCCTGGGTAGCCACTTCCACGTTACTCGAAGAATAAAGATGTTTGTGCTTAGTGATGCAGGGCTGCTATGTGCAGTTTTGTTTGCATGGCTTTTCATTGTTTTCTTGCTTCTATTATTTGAAAAACATGACACTGACTTACAAAGATGGAATACCCCAAAGTGGGGAGAATTATTGATGACACTCTAAAAATCCCATTCAAGCATTAATCTGCTCTTGTCTGGCATGGGATTCTAGAAAAATCCATTGTTTTCTACTGCCTTTGCCTTGTTTCTGTGGGACATCGACTGCTTTTTAAAATACAGTTCATTCAGAAGTTAGTAAGTAACAAAGAGGGCTTCAGTGTACCAGACAATAGCATTTACAAGAGAATTCTTCTCTCCCATTAACACAGGATCACAGAATTGCCACACACTGCCGTTTCCAACCCTCAACAACAAATGATCAAAACACACGGATCACTCAAGGGGGTCTTCTGGGGGAAGCAGAGGGTAGAAGTGGGGGGAAGCTAGCCACACTCTGACTTCAAAAGATCAAATTTTCCTGCAAACTCTAATTTTACACCCAACTCTTCAGTCCTTTTTTAAAATGCTGGCATTTCTTGGCTGATGATCACTTGATACGATCACGCAGATAAAATGACACTTTTCATTGCGCAGGCATAATTAAATTCAACAAAAGCAAGTTTCAAAACACACAGGACAAATACACAGTGCATAATTACGAGCAGTGGGCTCTGTCTCTCAGCATAGAGAGCATAATGAGACCTTCAGGGACTGTACCCCTCTCCAGCGCACCCACCCAGCCACACCGCGTAGATGAACGCCCAGCACTCCGCGGTCTCTCCCTTCCCTGGCCATGCATTGCCCATCCTTCTCTTGCTCTTCTGAGCGTTTCTCCACTTCAACGAGATAATAGCAGCACTTAATTAGTTTGCTTCACGCAAATGCTCTTAGTTCTTCTTCCAGAATCATATACACGCAGAAAAAAAAAAAAAAACTCATTGAAAATTTCTAATTTGAATTGCTCGCTACCTAGCCAGCACTGGGTGTTGTTAGCTCATTATGGACATAAACTCAGTTTTCTGCAGTAAACTTACCATTTGTTTAATGTAAAGGGTTTATGCTGTCTACAACTCAAGAGTCCTTGACTCTACTGTATTGAGGTTATTTTGATTAATAAAATAAAAAAATGAAGGTCCACAATTCCTATCTATAAGTATTGCTTTTTACAGCTCAAATCTGCCCTGTTTCATTCTTGACTTAATCCCCCAGCCTATTCATTAAACATTGTAAAATGTAGTTGTCCTTAGTGATTTCAAATACAGTTTTTATTCAGGCAATTTCTTTGGTTTGAGGGGATTAAAAGGAGCCTCCAAAACTAAATTTGTAAAATAAAATACTTTAAACCACAACTCCGTAATGGTGGTCAAGATCCAAAAAAGATGGGTCCAGAATAAGGAGTTTGAAGAATCCATGGCCAGAATGAAGGTCACTGCCTGTACCGGAACTTAAAGGCACAGAACTTATTTCAAGTGTTTATATTTTTTAAAATGTTTATTTATTTTATCTTCTCAAAAGACAGAATGAAGCATAAAGAGGGGCAGAGAGAGAGAGAGGGAAAGAAGGAGAAAGATATGGACGAGTCAGAGAGATCTCCTGTCTGCTGATTCACGCCCTAAACGCAGTAACCAGGGCTGGGCCAGATAGAAGCCAGGAGCCTGGAACTCCATCCAGGTCTCCCACGAGGGGGGCAGAGGTCTGGGAACCTGAGCCTCCTCTGCTGCCTCCCGGGGTGTACTAACAGGAAGCTGCTTCAGAAGCGTGGGATGCCAGCGTCTCAGACAGCAGCCTCACCCCCTGCACTGTAAAGCCTGCCCCTCCTTCCTGGACTTGGAAATCACACTTGTGTGACTGCACAGAAACGGCCATTGACAAATTGTTTACGCTGGTTCATCTAGCACAGTGGCTGCGCAAGAGAGATTAGCACGTGAGCCCGAGTGGACCAAGTGAGAAGAGCTGGCATGGACATGAGTGGGCCCCATCTTAGTTGCCGTAACTACTGGAGCCGATTCTCCTAACCGTTCCTCTCCCCTCTATCTACGAGCAGATCCTATCAATTGTGCCTCTTTCTGGAACCCTAATACGTAAGCTACAGATTATGTCTTTCCACCTCAGAGGGCTGCACATGCAGAGACACCTAAGTAAATTCAATGCCGGAATGGCCGGCGCCCCGGCTCACTAGGCTAATCCTCCGCCTTGCGGCGCCAGCACACCAGGTTCTAGTCCTGGTCGGGGCACCGGATTCTGTCCCGGTTGCTCCTCTTCCAGGCCAGCTCCCTGCTGTGGCCAGGGAGTGCAGTGGAGGATGGCCCAAGTGCTTGGGCCCTGCACCCCATGGGAGACCAGGAGAAGCACCTGGCTCCTGCCTTTGGATCAGGTGCGCGGGCCGCGGCGGCCATTGGAGGGTGAACCAATGGCAAAGGAAGACCTTTCTCTCTGTCTCTCTCTCTCATTGTCCACTCTGCCTGTCAAAAAAAAAAAAAAAAATCAATGCCGGAACCAGAGAAAGCCAAAGAAGGAAGAGTCAGAAAACTGCCTCCATCCCTGGCAGAGTACAAGGAGGAGGATGGACCCATCATGAGCTTGAGAATGTGGGCATCAGGACCACATTTGAAAAACCCAACAGTTGCATATGCTGGGTGGCGTAGCTCATCTCTCCTGAGGCGCTGCAGTTGCTGTGCTAGTCCGCACCCAGCTGCCAGGACTTCCGTGTAGGCCTTCACTGAGCCCAAAAGGTCCACTCGTCCACAAGAGGCAGGGCAGGAGACCTGAAGGTAACACCTGGGTCACGTGGGGCCGCCCTCACTGTCAGCTGGCGGCCCACCAATGGTGGTTGAGGGCAACGCACAGCCCAGAGAAATCTACCACCCCTCCAAGATAACCTTGGCTTTGAGCAAATGCCCTGTGGTTGTTCCCTGGAAGCCGGAGACAAGGAAACAGCCAGAGCAGAGCAAACTAGAGTAGAACTGAGGAGATGCAAGAATTCACAAAGGCCCTCCAACACCTGAGAAACTAAAGCAAGCCACAAACTAGGACTGGGAAAGCAACGGATGGGCTGCAGAACAGAGCAGTCACCGGAGACTTGCAGGTATCGCAACCACTTTGCCTACTCAAGAGAGTCCCCAAAGTCCTACATGTGACTAGAGAATGAAATAGGAACGAAACTACAGCATACCCCAGTCTCAACTTAATGACCACCTGCCTTGCTTTGGGTCAAAAAAGAAGTTTACCCTTTTTGGACTGTAGATATTATTATTTTCATTATGCATGAACACAAAAGAAAGACACTCAGAAAGCAAGAAAATGTGAATTGTGTTCACACAGGAAAACAGCTAATAGAAGCAGACCCAAGGATTGCTGGTACGTTGGGATTATGACAGCAGTTTTAAAATAAATATGGCAAGTGTGGCCGGCACCGCGGCTCACTAGGCTAATCCTCCGCCTTGCGGCACCAGCACACCAGTTCTAGTCCTGGTCGGGGCGCCGGATTCTGTCCCGGTTGCTCCTCTTCCAGGCCAGCTCTCTGCTGTGGCCCAGGAGTGCAGTGGAGGATGGCCCAAGTCCTTGGGCCCTGCACCCCATGGGAGACCAGGAAAAGCACTTGGCTCCTGGCTCCTGCCATCGGATCAGCGCGGTGCGCCGGCCGCAGTGCGCCGGCCACGGCGGCCATTGGAGGGTGAACCAACGGCGCAGGAAGACCTTTCTCTCTGTCTCTCTCTCTCACTGTTATTCTGCCTGTCAAAAAAAAAAAAATGTGGCAAGTGTAGGAATGGATAAAGCATGAAGGTTGACCTATTGATGAACAGTCTCAGCAGAGAAACAGATAAAAGGGATAATTCTTGAAAATGTAGCTTGTTGAAATAGAAACAGATGAATTAAAAGCATCCACACGGAAGACAAAGTTTGTGTGTACTGAAAGGCATACACAGAAGAAGTTTTATTGAACTGTTTACTTTCCTGGAGAACCATCACTGAGTTGAGAATTTCTTACCTGGAAGTGTGAAATAGTATATATAGCTAAATGTCAGTTTTAGGCCAAATTCGAATATCAGCAGGTGTATTGTGGGGCAGGCCTTTGGCACAGTGATTAAGATTTCATTTGGGATTCCCACATCCCCTATCAGTGTGCAGAGGCCTGAGTCTCGGCTCTGCTTCCAATTTCAGCTTCCTGCTACTGTGCGCCCTGGGAGGTCACAGATGATGGCTCGAGTCTTGGGTCCTTGGTACCCAGTTGGGAGACTGGGATTGAGTTCTGGGCTCCTGGCTTTGGTTTGGCCTAGTCATGGCTGTTGTGGAAATCTGGGAAGTGAACCAGTAGATGAAATATCTCTGCCTGCCACGTTCTGTATTTACCTGCCTTTGAAATTAGACAAATAAAAGCACATTTTTAGAAAGAGGCATAGCATTTGGCCGGTGCTGCGGCTCACTAGGCTAATCTTCCGCCTGTAGCACCGGCACCCTGGGTTCTAGTCCTGGTCGGGGTGTCAGATTCTGTCCGGTTGCCCCTCTTCCAGGCCAGCTCTCTGCTGTGGCCAGGGAGTGCAGTGGAGGATGGCCCAAGTGCTTGGGCCCTGCACCCCATGGGAGACCAGGAGAAGCACCTGGCTCCTGGCTTTGGATCGGTGCAGCGCACCAGCCGTAGCAGCCATTTGGGGGTGAACCAACGGAAGGAAGACCTTTCTCTCTGTCTCTCTGTCAATGTCTAACTCTGCCTGTCAAAAAAATAAATAAATAAAGAGGCATAGTACCCACTGAAATGCACAGAAACCGTGATTCAACCTCACAGCACATTTCTAGGATTGTTTTCACTCATAGATTTTCTTAGTCTTCATCAAGTTCATATTGGAAAACCATCAGGAATGGGATGAATGTGGAAAATCTCCGTGAAGGGAGGGAACAAGTCCTTCCAGATGTTTTAGTAAACAGTTGCAGCGCCTGCAGAGGAGGTCACGCGAGACCGCTTTCCTTGACCCGGAACTCAAAGGCAGGAGGACCACACGAGAAACTCAGTTGTGCTTCTGGGAGTTCACAGGCGAACACTTCCCCGATCTCTGCACGCAGACACGCAGGAATCAGAATAAAGCCACACCCTTTTTGGTGCTAAATTATCTGCCTTCAGGGATTTAAATCAGGAGCAATGAAGATCCCGAAACAGACACAGAGGAGACAGCATAAAGAATCACGATTTTCCAAAAACCCTAGAAAAGTCGATGGAGATGGCAATGACAAATTGAAATTATCCTGGTACTGATATAATTTTAAAAATGTAAATTTTTGTCCATAGTAAACCCTCTATTGAGTTAATTTTCTTCCTTATGAAGGAAGTACCCTTATAAGGAAATACGTTACACAGGCAGAAAAAATGAAGGTATTACAGTCAGAATAAATGAGGTCGCTAAGTATTCACATTTCTGGGATTTCTACTTAGTTTAATATAGAAATAATAACAGGTAACGAGAAGATTGCTGGTAACGTTTTTAGCTGATTGTAGTGGATGCTCATGAATAAACATGACATGCAGAGAATATTCCATTAAAAGGAGACCGATCAGGGCTGCCACTATTGCGTAGTGGGTAAAGCCCTGGCCTGCAGTGCCAGGATCTCATATGCACGCCGGTTCAAGTCCCGGCTGCTCCACTTCCGATCCAGCTCCCTGCTGATGCTCCTGGGAAATCAGCAGAGGAAGGCCCAGGTCCGTGGGCCCCGTGCCCATGTGGGAGAACTGGAGAAAGCTCCTGGCTCCTGGTGCTGATCGGCCCAACCTCGGCTGTTGTGGTCATTTGGGGAGTGAACCAGCAGATGGAAAACATCTCTCTCTCTCTCTCTGCCTTTCAAATAAATAAATAAATATGTAATAAACAAGAAGAAGAAAAGGAATAAACTATTAAAAAAAAAGGACGCCATTCTGGGGATGGGCATTTGGCACAGCAATCATAAGTGGCGGCTTAGGATGCCTGACTCTTGTATCAGACTGATGGGTCACAGTGCTGGCTTTGCTCCCAATTCGGCTGCTTGCTAGTGCACACCTGGGAGAGGGTAGTGATGGATCAAGTACTTGAGTTCCTGGTACCTGTGTGGGAGTCTCAGGTTGAGTTTCTGACTCCTGACTTTGGCCTGCCCCTACCCTTGCTGTTGTGGGAATTTAGAGATTGAACCAGCAGATAGACGCGCGCGCGCTCTCTCTCTCTCTCTCTGCTCCTTTCTGCCTTCCAAATAAAATAAAAAATAAATAATACTTTTCAAAAAGTAGGCTACTCTGGAACTCAGAATAGTTTTAGGCCACATAGATGATTATTTTCTTAATACCAACCCAGATAATTTAATTTAGTGCTAAAAACCAGTTTTAGAGATTAAATTATGAGGTAAAACTCAGCTGTCGTAATTAGAGGTAGGGCAAAGAAAACTGGACTAAGAAACTAGCAGAGACATTGGCCTTGAATATTCCAGTGACTCTGAAGGTTTCTATTTCTTAAAGATTTTTGAGTTTGTTACTAAGATTCAACCATATTTTCTCTGTCTGCTGTATCAGCCTGAGATAAATACTAGGAATCATCTTTATAGTCAAAACAGTTCAATGACTTAAATTCTAGTGATTTGATAAGTTGTTTTCATAGGCAGTACTTAAACCTTTGCTTCCATAACTATTCTATTTATTCCTCTCTCTTTTCATCTACTGAAAGAATTTTCTTATTATAACCATTTGTTTGTTTTCCTTCTTTACCACAAATTGTTCTTTGAAAGCCTCATTTTCTGTTTCGCCATACAGCTCCTGTCTTTATCCTACAGCAGAAAATTTCTGTAAAGGAATAATACAATGAATGGTTCTCCTTCATTTAAGTTAAGATATGTATGAGAGAAAGCTCTCCAATTGCTCAAGCTGCTTGGTTAAAAAATGAATCATTAGATGAGATGTGACCACTTGGGACACAGTTCTTCCATTGACTAAATAAAATAATCAGAGCTTTTGGTTGGTCCTGGAAAAAACACAGGAATAGACCAACCTCAGTTCCCACCCCAGAGAGGCTTCTGCAGTCACACTGGTGACTCAATTCTATCCCCTTTATAAAGACACGTGGTGACAAGCAGAGTGTTCTAGCTGTGTGGGTGCAATACCACAGACCAAAAAGTCCTTAGCAAAGTGGGGGAAAAGATGAGGAATTCCTAGCTAGTGTCCAGTAAGTGTTGTGATTGAGACTTCCAGAGTGAAAGTGACATGGAAAACTCACTTACAGGACAGAACAGTACCTAGGTACATGGTGTTCCAAATAGTAAAGATTCATTTTCAATTATCTTTATATTTGAAAATGAATCATGATGAAGAATGGGCCGGGAGAGGGAGTGGGAGATGGTTGCTGGTGGGAGGGAGGTTATGGGGGGCAGAAGCTGCTGTAATTCAAAAGTTGTACTTTGGAAATTTATATTTATTAAATAAAAGTTGAAAAAAGAAAAAAAACAGTAAAGAAAGACAAAAGAGATGAACAGATACCTATAGAAAAGAAAGGGCAGAGTTACATCAGACTTCTCTCAATAAACTATGAGAGCAAGAAGATAGTGGGTCAAACTATGTAAAGTGTTGCAAGAAAAAATTATCAGCCTAGAATTCTGTACCCTGTGAAATTATTCTTCAAAAGTGAAGGAGTTCTCCAGCTGCACTCATGTTGTTGCCACTGGCGAGAGTTCATCTTTTTATGGCTGAATGCATTCTATGCCACATTTTCTTATTCATCAGCTGATGGACACTTGGGTTGTTTGCATTTATGGGCTAGTGTAAATAGTGAAATAAGCCAGGCCCATAAAGACAAATGCTACATGGTGTGACTCATATGTGTAATCTCAAAAAGTTGATTTCAGAAGTTGAAAGCTGAAGAGTGGTTACCAGAGGCTGCAGGGAACGGGGGAAAGGACTGGATGGGGGAAAGTTGGTTCATGGGTACTGAGTTAGGTAAGATGGGGGTGCTGAGGCTTTGTTGCTCAACAGGATGACTGTGATAATGATAATGGACTATATATTTTCCTCCAAAAGAATAAAATAAAGGATTTCAAATGCTTTCACCACTCAAAAAGAAATGAGACATTTTTGGGCAGGTAGATATGTTTAACCTGATTTGAACACTACAAAGTGTATATGTTTCATAACATCACATGGTACCCATCAATATGAGAAATTCTTATATGTCAGTTTTTAAAAACTCATTGGAGAAGTAAAGATGTTCTCAAAGAAAAGATAAATTTCTTGTCAGTAGACCTATGTTACAGGACGTGTTAAAAGAAATTCTAGCCGGCGCCGCAGCTCACTAGGCTAATCCTCCGCCTAGCGGCGCTGGCACACCGGGTTCTAGTCCCGGTTGGGGCGCTGGATTCTGTCCCGGTTGCCCCTCTTCCAGGCCAGCTCTCTGCTGTGGCCCGGGAGTGCAGTGGAGGATGGCCCAGGTGCTTGGGCCCTGCACCCCATGGGAGACCAGGAAAAAGCACCTGGCTCCTGGCTCCTGCCATCGGATCAGCGCGGTGCGCCGGCCGCGGCAGCCATTGGAGAGTGAACCAACGGCAAAGGAAGACCTTTCTCTCTGTCTCTCTCTCTCTCACTGTCCACTCTGCCTGTCAAAAAAAAAAAAAAAAGAAAGAAAAGAAATTCTAGGGTCAGCGTTGTAGCTCAGTAGGTTAATCCTCCACCTGCAGTGCCAGTATCCCATATGGGTACAGGTTCTAGTTCTGGCTGCTCCAGTTCCAATCCCACTCTTTGCTAATGTGCCTAGGAAAGCAATAGAGGATGGCCCAAGTCCTTGGGGCCATGCACCCACGTGGGAGATCCAGAAGAAGCTCCTGGCTCCTGGCTTCCGATCAGCCCAGCTCTGGCTGTTGCAGCCATTTGTGGAGTGAACCAGCAGATGCAAGACCTCTCTCTCTCTCTCTCTCTTGCCTCTGCCTCTGTAACTCTGCCTGTCCAATAAATAAATAAATCTTTTTTAAAAAAAAGAAAATAATACATTTGTTAATCAAGGCTCATAAATCAATGAAATGAATGACAGCTGTGATATATATGCATATATCTATATATATGGATGAGAGGGAGGGCTTAGGATTACTTTATCATAAGGAACTTTATTATAAGGCACTACCTGTGAAGTGGTACAGTAATTTTTGAAAATAGACTTAGGTTAGTTTTATATGAATATTTCAAATTCTAGGTCAACCATTAAAATAAATTTTAAAAAGGAAGTGATAGAGTAAAAAGGAGATAAAATAAAATAAAAAAGTGCATCCACAGAAGGAGGCAAAGGTATGAAAGATGAGAATAGAAATAGTGACAATGAGTAGAAAACTGTAACACTTAAGTGTCGCTCCCCCTCTTCGTGGAGGAACGACACAGGACCCTGCGCTGTTCTTTTGTCTGCTGGTTCTTCCCGGGTTTGCTGCTGGTCCTTCCCGGGTTGGCTGCTGTCCCTCCACCTCCGTGGAGGGGCGGGCCCCCCTGCCACTTTCCCACTTCCGCGGGGGAGCGGCACACCGCCAGCCGGCTCTCTCGGGGGCTGCTCAGATGTTATTCGGATGTTCCCCTTAGATGTTCCTGGTGCATGTTGTCTCTCTCCTCCTTTATAGTCCTCTTCCACCAATCCCAACTCTGCTGCCCACACACCAAGCACGCTGTTCTCCTCCAATCAGGAGCAGGATCAGCTCCTGCAGGTTATTGGTCAAACTGGAGGCAGCTGTGCAGAAGCTGTTTACTTCTCTCCCAGCGCCATATTGTGGGAGAGCAGATGCATAGAATAAGTCTTAATTCCAGTAACTTAGTCTAGTCCGAGTTGCTCCCCCACTTAAGTATCAATTCAAGAATATCAATAATCACTTTACAACTCAATGATCTAGATTTATCAATTAAAAGATAGACTCTCAGTGTTGATCAAAAAGGAAGAGTCAAATATATAGTACAAGAAACCCACTTTAAATATAAAGAAATGTTCAGATTAAAAACAATGGAATAGAGGGAGATGTACAATGCTAACAATAATCTAAAGAAATATCAGGGTGGGCAGTTGGCCTGCTGGTTAAGCTCACAGTTGGGTTGCCTGCGTCTTATACTGGGTTTGAGTCCTGGCTCTTCTTATTCAAGCTGCCTGCTGTGTGTAACCTGGGAAGCAGCAGGTGATGGCTCAAGTAGTTGGGTCCCTGCTACCTAGGGAGACCCAGATTGAAATCCTGTCTTGTTCAGCTTCGGCATGGCTCAGCCCTGGCTGTTGTGGGCATTTGGGTAGTGAATCAGTAAATGGGAAGTTTGTCTGTCTGTGTTTGTCTCTATTCTTACCTAGTAATAAAGAGGTAATTTATCAAAGATATACAACAATCTTGAATATCTGTGTGACAAAGCACATGAAGTGAAAGGAAGAAGACGGCATTGAGAAACAAGACAAATCCACTACTGTAACTGGAGACGTCCATGCTCCTTCATGAGAAATGGACAGATAGAGCCGACACACCATCATTGAGGACCTAGGTGAACTTCACAGCTCCATGGGTCACCTGGATCTAACTATACTGTGTCCAGTAACAGCAGAAAGCGGTTCTCAGCTCACCTGGGACACTCAGCAGGTAGACTGCATGCTGACCATAAAACATACCTTAGCAGGTGTAGAGTAATAGAAGTCCTGTGGTCTGCTCTCATTTGCCATGAACTTCAACAAGAAATCAGTAACAGCAAGGTACCAGGAAAAGTCCCCAACACCTGAAGATTGTAAGTAACAAGTAACTTACAAGATTGCAAGTAACACACCAGTCAATGAAGTCTCAAGAGAAAGGAAAAAAAAATTCAAACTATAGTAAAAGCTTTAAAATGGCATATTAAAATGTGTGGGATGCAGGGAAAGTAGTATATAAAGGGAAGTTTACAGCGTGAATATATACACTAGAAAATAAGATATGTAGTCAGCTTTAGATAACTAGGAAAAAGACAACAGATTAAATCCAAAGTAAAGAGAAGAGAAAAAATAATAAAAATTGGGGCATAAATTCAAAGAACTAAAAACAAATCAATAGAAAAAAGTCAACAAAAACAAAATCTAGTTCTTTGAAAGATCAATAAAGTTAATAAATGTCGAGATAGCCTAAATAAGAAAAAATAGAGAACATAAATTGTCAGTATCACGAATTGAAGAACTGTCACTTCTGATCCATGGACATTAAGTAGATAATAAAGGAATTTTATGAACAGTTCTATGCCCAGAAATTTGATAATCTAGATGAAATTGAGAAATTCTGCGAAAAACACAATCTCGAAACTAATGTCAGTAGAATTAGATAAAGCAAATAAGCTTATATCTATTAATATGTAATAACTGTCCAAAATATAACGCTCCTGGCATAAATGGGTTCAGTAGTGAATTCTTTTTTTTTTTTTTTTTTGGACAGGCAGAGTGGACAGTGAGAGAGAGAGAGACAGAGAGAAAGGTCTTCCTTTGCCGTTGGTTCACCCTCCAATGGCCGCCGTGGCTGGCGTACTGCGGCCTGCACACCGCGCTGATCTGATGGCAGGAGCCAGGTGCTTCTCCTGGTCTCCCATGGGGTGCAGGGCCCAAGCACCTGGGCCATCCTCCACTGCACTCCCGGGCCACAGCAGCGAGCTGGCCTGGAAGAGGGGCAACCGGGACAGAATCCGACGCCCCGACCGGGACTAGAACCCGGTGTGCCGGCGCCGCAAGGCGGAGGATTAGCCTAGTGAGCCGCGGCGCCGGCCATGAATTCTATCAAATGTGTAAAGAAGAAATTATAAAGTTTTTCCACAATCTCTTCAAGAAGACAAAAGCAGGAGGAATCTTTCCTGTCTCATTCTACAGGCCAGTCCTACTCCAAATTCAAAACCAGACAGAGCTACCAGAGACTGCAGACCAGCATCTGTCATCAACACCAAGATAAAATCTTCAGCAAACTCTTGGCAAGTCTTCTCCAATAATGCATAAAAAAATTACACTACACACCGTGCTGAAGTGGGATTTATCCAAAATGAGTTCAGAAACCTGGTGGACTGATTGGGACATGAATTTGTGCTAAGATGACTTTGATATGCCTGGCCTCCATTAGCCTCTGCTAACGGTTGTACCATTGGGTCTCTGGAACTAGTGTCAGTCTGAAGTCTTGTCCAGTATTCCCTGAATGTCTGATTATCTCCTTTCCCCTAGGGTACAGGAATTTGGCAAAGACTCTGTGTACTGGTAAGTCCCTTTGGGGAAGGCTGGGGTAAACATTTATAGAATAAACTTGAAGCAAATATTGGGGTCCTTCACGGGGACTCAAACTCCCTTTCGTTCAAGGGGATCTGGGCCATAAACTGGTTCAAACCAGGAAAATTATTAAGAGACTATGATTCTCTTGTTACAAGTCAAGTTAGGCTTTTGTTCCATTGCTCTAGAATTAGTCTGCTTGCACAGATTAAGTAACAATTTAGTAGATTTCCCTTTATTTCACTTGTAGAAATGCCAGGCAAACTAGCCAATGCCATAGGTAATTACTTGCCAGCATATGCTTCCCACATTTTTATGTAGCTTTATTTTATTTAAAGGCAGGAGGTGGCGAGAGAGAGAGAGAGAGATCTTTCATCTGCTGACTCACTCTCCAAATTCATGCAACAGCCAGGACTGGGCCAGGCTGAAGCCAGGAGTCCAGAACTCAACCTGAATTTCCCATGTGGTAGCAGGGACCCTAGTACCGGAGTCATCACCCACTGCCTCTGACAGTGCGCATTGGCAGGACCCTGGATCCCAAGCACAGGAGCTGGGTCTTGAAGCAGGCACTCTGAGATGAGCTGGAGGCATTTCATGGCTACTTACGCCACTACTCCCGGCCTGAGCTGGACTAGTCTTACTGCTGCCTGGACTGTGTCGTCCATTGCAGCGACCACACCTACCTGGCCTTCACCTAAGGAGTTCCACCATGTGTTCCCTGTCACCCCAAGACCCTCTCCCAGTTCAGTGGCATAAGCTCCTATTGTAGGGCTTATTAATCGAAGGTGAGAGCAATCAAGGAGGCTGGGGCTACCGTCAGAGATTTCTCTCAGTTGAGGAAAACGCAAATCCTCTGTAGCCTTCCAGGGCAGGTAAGCAGATCTCCAATGATAAACCCACTCCGACAGGTTCTTGTCCCTAGCTGTTGGGTCCCTTGCTGTAGAGCACTGAGACACTTCTGGAGTTGTGCCTTGATTTAGTAGCCAAAGGCCAGCTCTGGGTCTGTGTTTCAGCCAATCAAACAAACCAGCAGAACCTTTCTGACTCCCCTGGGTTGCAACACTGGATCCTGAAGCTCTGCCTACTTGGCCCCTGTCGATGTATTCAGCCCGATCCAACAGCATGGTCTTCGCATGGTCCTGCACCTTTAATCCCCATTTCCATGCTTATTCCCTAGATTTCTATCTGTGTAAATTGGAAAAAAAAACAAAACAAAACAAAAAAAAAACAAACAAAAAAAAACCATGTAGCTCTTTGGGAGTGAAAGGCATTTTTTCCTGAGTCATACTTTGTGCCTGATTTTGGGATCTCTGCTGGCACTGGAGTTTGTTGATCGGTGTAGATACGAAGAGGGCTGCTGGGAAGGTCTCCATTTTCCTATAGAGAGCAGGGTTCATTTTTCCAAATGGGGGTGGAGCAGCTGCTTCTACTGGCAGAGAAGATTCATCCGTGTTGGGCTTGTTCTCTCCAGCTCCTCGGGACCTTACCCAACGTCCGACTTCCTCGGAACCACTGTCCCCATTTCGCGGCAGACACGCTGGTTACTCAGTTTGCAGGGCGAGGGTCTTGCTTTGGCTTTCAGCAGTCTCAGCTCCGTGGCTGCTGGGAAGTCTACGAGAGCCAAGTGCTTCATTCAGGGCAGGTGCAGAAATGGTCACAGCTTGGATGAGAGGCTCAGGCTGGGAATTCCAGTCCCTGAACTCAACCCTTTCTCTCTTCCCTTTGTCCAGCTCCACTCTGAGTGACCAATCTCTTTGCATTTGTTAGGGGGATAAAAATGGTGTAAGGCGTCAAATACTTAGCCATGGAGAGCCTTGCTTTTTGTGAAGTGTTTTATTAGAAGTATTCTAAGGTGATGACTTGTATCCTTTTTCCATATCATGCTATGGACCTGGTGTCAAAAACTCTGTTTTAACTCCTCTTTTTACCTCCGTAGTAGTAACAGACAGTGTTATCAGTTGGTGTCTCAGGGATCTTATCAACTCATGAGATGGAAAACTACTTGCGATCCTGTAATAAACATTTGATCAATTGAAAACCACACAGTACTGAGAAAAGACTTCATGTCTTAGCAAACAGTGATCATGAATTCAATGCCTTATCGGAAAGAACTTTTAGTCACCCGACTGTTTTGTATTTTGCTCCTACATGCACACAGGCAATGACGTGGATATGAGAAGTCGAAGGACCAAACTGATATTTTAGTTTGGTTTTGTTTTGATTGGAAATTTTAGGAGATGTTTTTAAGTAAATTATGTGTAAATATTTGGATAAAACTGGTACAGTTCTTGGAAAGGTTTAATAGGAAATATCAAGTATAACAAACATCTATATGAGCATTTGATAAACAGTGCTATCTCTACTAAATCTATAAAAAATATAACAAAAAAGAAACAGACCTTAATCAATACCTCAATAAGCATTGGTTGATCAGAGCATTAGAGTTATATTATGTGTGCAGCAGTACTTTAAGTGAAATGGGAAGTTGATAATACGCTCCATACCCATTTGAAAAATGTGCACAACAGGATGTCTTCTCTACCCTCTTTTTGATACTGATTTGAGTGGCACCTTTGACTTACATATTAAGGGAAAATGGAAAATTAAAAGTATCCAAGTGAGGTGCAAATGAATTCAGAAAATGAATATTACATATGCAAGCACCCCATTGTTTTCAGGTTAAGAAGTCTAGCCAAAATATTATAGCACTCAAAATTAGAGTCTGCTTATTCAAAGTAAAACAGATATAAAGTTTTTGTGGTCAAAAATCTATTAAAAGAAAGACCAAAGTTTCAAGTGGGCACCAGAGGGCATAAAGCACTTTGGAATAACTAAACTGTTTTTCAAAAGTACTTTAATTCAGGACAGATAGCAAGACCTGTAAATTTCAAAGTGTAGGCAGCGGGTTTTAAGCTGACTATATCACCAGCAAGCATCCGCATTAATCACAAAATGTATATAGTTTGACATAATGTGTTTAAATATAGATACTCATCTGCTTCACCTAAAGTCAACACCCGGAGGGGAAATTTTATTCTTTTTTTAAGGGCAGAATAGACCAAATTTAATAAATAATAAATTTAATAAGTACTGGCTCAATGTTTGTTGACTTGAGTTTCTGGGTTTGGATGCTACTTTGACATTGCATTGAAGGTGGGTATATAAGAATTCTCATTATAATCAAGTAAAATATGACAATACATTAACACAACACAAGAACATACGAATTATGGAGTTATTAAGCCCATCAGACTTTTTTAAAGATTATATTTATTTACTTATTTGTTTGAGAGGTAGAGATAAGACAGAGAGAGAGAGAGAGACAGAGAGGAAGGTCTCCTATCCGCTGGTTCACTCCCCAAAGGGCCTCAGCTAGGCCGATCCAAAGCCAGGAGCCAAGAGCTTCTTCTTGGTCTCCCGTGTGGGTACAGGGGCCCAAGCACTTGAATCATCTTCCACTGATTTCTCAGGCATAAACAGAGCTGGATCAGAAGAGGAGCAGCCTGGACATGAGCTGGTGCCCATATGGCACGCTGGTGCCGCAGGTGGAGGCTTAGCCCGCTATGCCGCAGTGCCGTCCCTGACCCATCAGACTTAATGATCTTGCCTGAAAATCACTGAGAAATCAAGAAAGTTTTGTTAATGTGGGTTGCATGTTTCTCCATTGACTGTATTAGAAACTACATGACATGTGCAAAACAAAAAGTAGACAACGATATACATCATTTCCCATAAAAACAATGATGGCATTGTGCATCATGCAGTTTCTGAACTCCATTGTGTACTTGGGAGAGAATTAAATTAGTAAAAATAATGTCTTGGGTTTATTGAGCACATGGATGTCCTGAAAATGAGTGAAGGAGGCCCAGGGCTCAACAAACAGCACTTGGAGAGCCACTGGCTGAGAAGTCACCAATTCTTGCCATGACGTACTACAAAACCTGCTCAGTTCTTCATATTGAACCCTGACTCTACTCCCTGGTCTCTTGTATCTCCTTCCAAACTCTGTCTTTAGCAATAGCCATTTGTCCATCCTTGAACACAAGTGCTGAACACTTTCTTATGTGCCTGACATTGCCCTGGGCAAAGCATAAAGGCACAGTCCTTCCCTCTAAGATCTAACAGTGTACTGAGAAAAACAGAAACATAACTCAGTAATTACATGTATTTCATAGGCTCTATAGTAGAAACGTGTGCACAATGCTGGCAAAGTAGAGAGGAGAAGGTTTTGCCAGACTGTTGGCAAGACGTTCTATCCGTGATTGATCCATGCTTGTTTTGCCATATGGCTTGCTCTCCCCGCTTCTCCAAATGGAAAACTCTCACTTAGCCTTCAAGTTCAAGGTCAACTATTTCTTTTCAGATGAGCTTTGTCTTGATGATGTAATCAACTCTCTATGCCTTTTCATTATGTTGCATGACACTTTATAAAGCTATTCAATTTTTTTCTTTATTGAGGTATAACCTAGAAAAATTACATATACAAAGTGTACAACATGTTTTTATATACAATGTAAAATGATTTCCACAGTCAAGATAATTAAAATATGTACTTAAGATCTATTCTTTCGGGAGATTGTCTGTATACATTGTGATTAGCTCTGGTCATCATGGAACATATCAGGTAACACGGATGTATTCATGTTAGAACTGAAAGTCTCACTTGTTTCAATCTTCCCACTCCTGCCCCCTTAACCCAAGCACAGGGCCTCTGGGAACTACCCTTATTTTCTGTTCGCATGAGTTGATCTTTTCTAGATTCTTTATAAGAGATGCACTAGTTGTGATTCTGGGTGTGGCTTATTCTACTTAG